>NW_012148341.1:1091074-1092361 GCF_000956105.1 Propithecus coquereli
CTGCAGATTAAGTCTTTTGAGATCTCTCTCTCTCTCTCTCTCTCTCTCTCTCTCTCTCTCTCTCTCTCTCTCTCTGCCTCTCTGTCTGTTTCAGGAGAGGCCAACAACCAGGTCTGGAGGAAAGTTAAGCAGCGTTTGGGAAAGGTCACATAATGAAAACCAGAGGCTTTTTGAACAACAGCTAAAAGAAACTGAAGTCTGCTAATGACCCCGTGAATGAACTCTGAAGCGGATTCTCCAGCCCTTTTGGAGCCTTGGGATGATCACAGCCCCAATGGACAGTTTGACTGTAGTCCCATGAAAGACCCTGAGCCACAGGTACCCACAACTGCTCTTGCTTACCTGATCTTCAGAAATTCCATAAGATTATATTTGTCATTTGTCTTTCAACTGTTAAATTTAAAAGTAATTTCCTATGCAGTAATAATAACTAAGGCATGATAATACATTTGATAACGTAGATAAAATGGTCCATTTATTTGATAGCTACAAACTACCAAAGCTCACTCAATAAAAAATAGGTAAACTGAATATCCCTGTGCCTATTAAAGAAAAAAAAAAAAAAAGAGTCAGCATCAGACATACAGACTTATGGGCTGCAATCAAAGCAGTGCTAAAAGGGAAATTTATAGCCATCTACTCTTATGTTAGAAAATAAGAAAGGCTTAATGATGACTAAAGTTTCTACCTTGAGAAACGACAAAAAAGAAGAGTGTATTAGCCTAAAGTAGAAGAAAAGAGACATTAAAGAGTCAGCATCAGACATACAGACTTATGGGCTGCAATCAAAGCAGTGCTAAAAGGGAAATTTATAGCCATCTACTCTTATGTTAGAAAAGAAGAAAGGCTTAATGATGACTAAAGTTTCTACCTTGAGAAACGACAAAAAAGAAGAGTGTATTAGCCTAAAGTAGAAGAAAAGAGACATTAAAAAGTCATCAAATAGAAAACAAAATAATAACATAGAAAAATCAGTGAAACCAAAGGTTGATACTTTGAGAAGATCAATAAAATCTATAATGTTCTTGCCTGACTTACCAAGAAAAAGATACAAATTTTACATATCAAGAATGAGAGAGGGGACATCACTAAAGATCCTACAAACACTGAAATGCTATTTTATTAGTATCAATAAAGTATTTTATATGCATTTATAAATATTTCACATTATGATCTAATTAAAAGATCTAAGTAGGCACAGCATCTCATTGTTAAATCACTGATACTTTCTTCAATAATTGTAGCTAGTCACTTGGATTGTTTCAGTAAGAGTTCTTATACAAAAAA
>NW_012148341.1:1094931-1100065 GCF_000956105.1 Propithecus coquereli
TTTTTAGCTCTTTAATTTCTGGGTTTTATTATTTCATCAGCTCTGTCATTATCCTATTACTATAAACTTGCTGGGAGAGTAAAGATACTTGAAATAATTATTTATACTAGGTCTCAGAGAATAAATAGAACTTGTCCCAAAAATATGTAAAAATGCTGAAATTAAAAGAATTTTTGAAATTATATTAAGGAAAAAAGACTGGAACAAAGTCCAGTGTTCGAATGGTATACCAAAGAGTGTATTAGCAGATTTAGTTGGAATGGAACAGTTATTAAGGATTTGAGAATCTGAACCTTAAAAACAAAATTGAGAATGCCATGCAGCACATGGCTCCTTTTCTCAAGAAAATTCTAGGACCATTCTGACTCCTTAGCTGTCTTACTCTGCTTTATTTTTCTCTGGAACTCTCACCAACATCCATGCCATATATATTTTTCTTATTTGTTTATTGTCTTCCCACAACTGATATAAAAATACCATGAAGGCATAGATTTTATTTCTTTTCTTAACTGTTGATTCCTAGTGATTAGTATAGTGTCAGATAGAGAGGCTCAATAAATATATGTTTCTTGTATGAATAAATATTTTAATTTCTCATAGCATAGTACACCTTTCTTTTGGTTTCATTGCCATACTGTTATTTGACATTTTTGTATATATTAATGATAAATTAATAAGTACGTATTGCACCCACTATATGGAAAACTCCAAAAGGTTGTGAACCATGCTTATGTTTTTTCAACATTATATGTCCATTACCTTCTGCAATAGCCAGCATATCTGAGATGCTCGATAAAGATTTGTTGAATAGACGGAAGGACTCTCTGGACTATTTGAAGGTGGGTGCGAGGAGGTAGCTAAGCTCCCAGCAAAAAACCGGGTCCCTTTGGTAGAGTTGCAAGGGATAAGAAACTAATAGAAAAAAATGGAAAATAAAATAATACACAGAGACAAATATATAGTTTTATGAGTTTATAAAGATTATAGGCGAAGCGGGATCTCAGGGGGCCTAGACCTTCTCCGTGGGTCTCAAAAAGCCCTGAATGAGGTCTTACATGGTAACTTATAGGGAATAGTGATTAATTGCCAGGGGTAACAGATTTACATAACAACAGGTAGTTCCTCTCAGGTTAACAGATTTTCAAAAGGCTTCTACAGATTCTTTAACTAATTCTATCTATGTGAACAAATGGTTACAAAATCTTTCAAAGATTAACTTCTAAGTTCTATGGTAAGTTTATCACTTAACAGAGGGGTCAAACAGAGATATGTTGGCTCCATATTTATTAGGTTATTGTGAATGGAGACAGGTAGTCTGGAGTGTTTAAACAAGAGCTTTGCTTCTAGCCATTCGGGCAGCTGTCTGTTCTGGGGGACACTCCATTGTCAGCTCTCATCCTGTGGTTTTTAACAGACTCACTTTGCTTTACAAAACAAATCCAAACCTTTAGGTCTGAGAAACATGGCGCCTTGTGGGATACAGCCGCTACTGTCTTTCAGAGACGCCCTTCCAGTGTAACAGCACTTGAAATGAAAACCAACACATTCATATATTCCTTCAGGGCAAAGCTCTGAAAAACTCCTAAGACAAATCCTGTCTGCAAACACATCTATATTAATTCATGGAGCAACAGGTGGGCACAAATACATAATTCCCCCTAGTATATAGTTCTGGAAGAATGAAACTTGGTGAATATAAAGTTGAAAAGCAGCTCTTTAATATGACATAGCTTGAGGAAAAGAGAATCTAAAAAATCAAAACGTAGTTTGAGTTCATTTAATTTTTATTTTTAAAGTCAGAGTAAATGAATCAAATAAACATTTATTTTGGGATACCAGAATGTTCTCTGCTTTAGAGTTTATTCAGTGATTGATTATTGACTAGCTTATAGTTTGACACCAATCATTGGCTAAACTTATGATAAAGAATAATCAAAACCTGTGAGATCTTGCTATTTCTTCATCTTTTATTGGTAAATTTAAGAAATTCTTTGTTGTACAGTTTCTTGAGATTATCAAAACAATAGAGATTTCCATTTCTAATGCTTCAGATAATAAATACAGGGGAATAAGTTGTGCTGATAGAATACTGAGACATAAAATTAACTGATGGTAAATTGTATTTGTGCTAGAAGTTAGTTATATGCCAGTATTTTTCAGATGGTAGGTCTGACACTAAAATATGTTTATTACACTGAGTATCTGATGTCCTACTGAACTAGATTGCAAGTTAGAG
The DNA here is from genome assembly GCF_000956105.1 of Propithecus coquereli. Taxonomy (NCBI): domain Eukaryota; kingdom Metazoa; phylum Chordata; class Mammalia; order Primates; family Indriidae; genus Propithecus; species Propithecus coquereli. The sequence goes on from NW_012148341.1 coordinate 1,097,168, forward strand.
GTTTAATTACCTTTATCTTTCCAGGATTCTTATTTGGTATGTATACTATGGAAAAAGTATGTAAAAACATTTTCATACATACTGCAGGAAGAGAACAGACTTGTTGAAAGAAAATTACCCAAAAGATCTTTAAATTTTTCACCACTGGCTATTTATTTGTGTTCTACAAAGAGTTGTAGTTTTATTCACAATTATTAGTAACCATGATAATTAACACCTTTTGGAAATTTTGGTACTGAGTATAACTTCAAATGAAATTTTTATCAAATATATTATTATGTACACAGTAGAAAATATATGTGGGTGATATGAGATATGCTTCTTAAATTGTCCTTCAAGAAAGGACAATTTGTCCAATGGAGTGTGTTGGGAGAAATTTAATCAGACCTGTATCACATCTGAAGACTTCCCCAGCCCTATAAGCAGAATTCATCAAATCACCATCATGACCTGATCATTCCCTCTATTCCTCCCTTTTCCTCACACCGATGTTTTAATCCCAACCAACACATTGCACTACTCTAAGTATATGCTTCTTGTAGAACTCAATTCCTTTAATATGAGTGTTACAACTGAATTTTTTTTTCATTTTAGAATATTTATTAGTGTTAGACATCTTTTTAAAGTGATAATCCATTTTACTTAAGTGTGTCTCCATCATTAGTGATGTATTCTAGAAGCCTAAGACATAAGGACAAAAATATATTTTTAAAGCGAAGACCACATGATTCTCTCAATAGATGCAGACAAAGCATTCAACAAAATTCAGCATCCTTTAATGATAAGAACACTTAACAAAATAGGCATAGAAGGGACTTACCCGAAAATGATGAAAGCCATATATGACAAATCCACAGCCAATATCATACTGAATGGGAAAAAATTGAAAACATTCCCGCTTAGAACTGGAACCAGAAAAGGTTGCCCTGTATCACCACTTCTATTCAAAATAGTACTGGAAGTCCTAGCCATAGCAATAAGACAAGGGAATCCAAATGGGGGCACAAGAGGTCAAACTATCACTTTTTGCTGGTGGTATGATGTTATATCTAGAAAACCCCAAAGATTCTGCTATGAGACTACTGAAATTGATAAACAAATTTAGCAAAGTCTCAGGTTATAAAATCAGTGTACAGAAATCAGCAGCATTCCTATATGCCAACAATAATCAAACTGAGAACCAGATCAAAGACTCAATACCGTTCACAATAGCAACAAAGAAAATAAAATGCCTAGGAATATATTAACTATGGAGGTGAAAGACCTCTACAGGGATAACTACAAAACACTGAGGAAGGAAATAGCCAAGAATATAAAGAGGTGGAAAACCACACCATGCTCATGTGTCGGCAGAATCAACATTGTTAAAATGTCTATATTGCCCAAAGTGATCTACAGATTCAATGTAATCCTATTAATATACCAACATCATTTTTTGCAGATCTGGAAAAAATAATTCTATGCTTCATATGGAACCAGATAGCAAAAGCAATATAGCAAAAGCAATCTTAAGCAAAAAGAACAAATTGGGAGGCATCAATTAACCAGATTTCAAGCTATACTGCAAGGCTATATTAACTAAAACAGCATGGTACTGGCACAAGAACAGAGACGCAGGCCAATGGAATAGAACTGAGAACCCAGATATAAAACTATCCTCATTTAGCCATCTAATCTTTGACAAAGCTGACAAAATATACATTGGGGAAAAGAATCATTATTCATTAAATGGTGCTGGGAAAATTGTATAACCACATGAAGAAGACTGAAAGGATCTGCATCTTTCACCTCTCACAAAAATCAACTCATGGTGGATAACAGACTAAAACATAAGGCATGAAACTCTAAGTATTCTAGAAGAAAATGCTGGGCAAACTCTTATAGACATTCGCTCAGGCAAAGAATTTATAAAGATGGCCCCAAAGGCAATCACAACAACAACAAAAGAAATAAATGGGACTTAATCAAATTAAAAAGCTTCTTCACAGCCCAAGAAACTATCATGAGAGCAAACAGACAACCTACAGAATAGGAGAAAATATTTGTGTGCTACACATCTGGTAAAGGGCTGATACCTAGAATCTACGTAGAACTCAGGAATCAGCAAGAAAAATCAAACAACCCTACCGAAAAGTGGGCAAAGGACATGAACAGAAATTTTCAAAAGAAGATAGATTAATGGCCAAAAAACATATGAAGAAATGCTCAACATCTCTAATCATCAGGGAAATGTAAATCAAAATCATAATGAGATATCACTTATCTCCAGTGAGAATGGCCTTTATCAAAATGTCTCAACACAATAAATGTCAGTGTGGATGCGGAGAGATAGGAACACTCACACTGCTGTTGGGACTGCAAACTAGTACAACCTCTGTGGAAAGTAATATGGAGATACCTTAAAGAGCTACAAGTAGAACTGCCATTTGATCCAGCAATCCCAATACTGGGCATCTAACCAGAAGAACAAACAACCTTCTATAAAAAAGACATCTGCACTAGACTGTTTATAGCAGTACAGTTCACAATTGCAAAGATGTGGAAACAACCTAAGTGCCCATCAATATGTGAGTGGATTAATGAAATGTGGTATATGTGTACCATGGAGCTCTACTCAGGCACAAAAAAAAATGGTGATTGAGTACATCTTGTGTTATCCTGGATAGAATTGGAGCCCCTTCTACTAAGTAAAGTATCCCAAGAATGGAAAAATAAGCACCGCATGTACTCACCATAAAATTGATATTAACTGATCAACACTTAAGTGCACGTATAGTAGTAACGTTTGTTCAGTGTCAGGCAGATGGGAGGGCGGAGGAGGGAATGGGTACATACATACCTAATGGGTGCTGTGTGCACTCTCTGGGGGTTGGACATGCTTGAATCTCTGACCTGGGC
>NW_012148341.1:1100631-1101848 GCF_000956105.1 Propithecus coquereli
GGGTTTTTATACTGAAATATAAACTTTATGAAGACATTACCTCTGGCTCTGTGGCATATTTCTACCATTTAAGTAACTAACTGATCAAAATAGGAACTTAAAATATATTTGTTAAATGGATGAAAGAATACACAAATGAGTGAGAGCTGCCTCTAACTTAGAGATCCAGGGAAGCATCAAAGAGAAGAAATTTGAGCTGGATCTATGTTCTTGGGTAAAAGAGGAGAAATTGCAATGCGTGTAATACATATATAGACTCAAGTGAAGAATATTAATACTTAGCATTAGATAAGGTCGTTACAAGCCATGTTAGTGGCAGAAGGAACAAGACTGGGGCATAGCCAGTGTCTGGAAAGACAATGTAATGTTAAAGGAAAACAGAGATGCATATTATTTTCTCCCTATCTTTTTTTATAAAGGAGAGGAAGTAGAAGGGAGGAAATTTCAATAGAAGGTGTTCATGAAAGAAATAGAACAATAATGTGAGTTTCAATCTAAATATCAAAATATCATTATTTGCACCCAAAAAGAATAATTTTTGCTTTTATTTTGGTAAACAAAGTACCCTCTATCCTTTCTCCTTTACATTCTTACTAACAATTAGCTAGAATTTGCTCACAAATGTGAAGTACTTGGTAAAAAATCACAAATAGCAGCAGAGATTATCAAAGACAGAATGCCAAATAATTGATATATTTATTTTGGTATGGAAGAAAATGTGAATTTCAAAAATCTGTGACTCTCCTGGTTCATATTTTCTGGCAACTTCTAATGCCATTATTTCACATTAACATTTAACACAAACACTAATATTAACATTTAATAATATTTAATACCATTATTTAGTGTGAACCCTTATAGAGTTCATGATTACTTGGATTTCTCAATGGCTCATTAGGAACCAGTCATCTAATGCAATTTCTTATTTATGTATATACAAGGCAATGATGAAGATGCTGAAGGCTATATAAAGATTCCAAATATGTAACATTGCCTATTTTAATTTACCCCTAAAGTGTGCTATTGGCAATGCTAACTTATTTATTTAGAATTATGTATCTCTATTAACATTTATTTCTAAGTGTTTAATATGCATCTCATATTTTTTATGTCCAAAACAATTAATTAAATAGAACCAGCATCTATCTAGTTGAAGCCAGAACCGTGGGATTCATTCTTTATTTCTTCTTCTCTCTCAATCTACCCACTTAGAATCA
>NW_012148341.1:1102476-1108299 GCF_000956105.1 Propithecus coquereli
TGGCAGCATTTAGGTCCACAAGAAAAAAGGATAACTGAAAAGCTTAAAGATTTTTATTTTGACATCAATTTGTCATCATTTCCATCTTGAACATTTATGTAGTTTATATGTTTCATGCATTTTCCCTCTGCATGAATGCAAGAAGAAAGGAAATTCTGAATTATGTATTTTCCATAAAAAAGGCAAAAAACCATTATACTACATAAAGTGTGGTATTATTTAATGTCATCTAAGTTTGAAATCAAAGTAAATTTAAATGAATTAAATAGATCCACGGTCTTTTGTCTTGTTATCCATACCTGAAAGCAGCGTATTTTTGGATGCATTCCTGGGAAAGAAACAGGCTGGGAGATCAAGGTTTGCTTCCAAGTGGGTTATTGAGGAATGTTTTCAGGAACAACATGCTTCAATGACTAAGGTAAGCAGGATTTGGCAGAAGCAAAAGTCGACCTGGAATGCATTTATAACATAACTCATTCAACCCTATAAGGAATCCTGAATTTGGAATGATTCCAGGATATCTTAAGTTAAGACAAGAGAGCCAGACCTTTGTATTCCTACACTGACCAATCATTGAATGTGGGCTATTTTGGAGAAGGATAATTATTGGTGTTAGCTCTATTCAACTGAGGACATTGCCTATGGGGAGGACTTAGCAATGAGCCACTAGCAGGTGACATTCCCAGTAACTGGGGAGATACTTGTCCCTGCAGGGACTTTGGGTGGTATACAGAAGCATCCATTACAAGGTAAAGTTAGTAAGTTCTAAGAGTAATATCTAAATTTATGCCAATTTCATTATATAGCATTAAATTGTATGTAATCATGTTCGATGAGAGCAAATGCTAAAAAAATCAACTTAATATACCATTTGAGTTTGACTTTTAACAAAAATGGTGCAGTATAAGGTTGTACAATCTTGCTCTCAATACATCTTTTTATAATTTTTATAAATGTTTGACTAAAAAGCAACCAAACCACTTAAAATATTTATTGAGGATAAATGAAATCCCCTTATACATTTATGAATTGTTAAATTTAAACCCATATTTTCCTTAACATACTGTCAAATGCCCTGATGTCTATACCCAGTCTTAGAGCTAAGGCAGTTGCCAACACCATCAGAAGAGCCACTGGACCCATCAGTAAGATGAGGTAGTGTCCTGCATCAGCCAAGAGTAGTGAAATCCAATGATGGAATCCTAGCATTATTTTTAGAGAACACTGAAAAGCTCTGCTATCAATTAAAGGGAGAAAAAAAAAATCAATTCTCAAATCCAAGAGTCTAGCTGGGGCCTGAGATGCAAAATAAATCCAAAACTAGAGTGTCTTATACATGGAAAAAGCAATTATAGCCAAAGAAAACTAAGAATTGTCAAGAAAACTGAAGCAAATAGCTTGAAATGACTATTTGTAATTTACACTTATTTCTCATCTCTCAACAGATTTTCAAGACAGACACATAGGTAGAATGTATGGTGGCTGTTATATGGTAGGGAAATATAAAGTCACCTTAAGCCAGCTATAAAATCACATACGTGACAGTGCCTATCTACCAGATTTCAAGTTTTTTGATTTCAGTTTTTTGAGATACCACCTTCTGGCCCTCTCATACATATTTGTATAAAATATGGCATTTGAAATAGAAAATAACCAAATATAAGAAATCTCTCTTAATTTGCTTGAAGGTTGGTCTATTGGGGTTAGGGAAGAGATTGTTTTGATCTAGGAAACTATTGCTAGTATTAACAATACTCAAATACTTTAAAGGAGACAGAATCCAAGTCATGGAATATCAAACAAAACATAATTCATCGACCACTTATGTTAGCCCATTTGGGCTTCTATCACAGAATACCAGGAACTGGATGGCCTATATACAGAAATTTATGTCTCACTGCTACAGAGGATGGGAAGTCCAAGGTCAAGGTGCCAACAGATTTGAGTCTGTTCAGGATCTGCATTTTGGTTCATGCATCCTCACATGGTAAAAGGGATGAGGTAGCCTTTGATGTCTTTTTTATAAGAGCACAAATCCCATTAATAAGGGCTCTGCCCGCATGACCTAATCACATCCTAAAGACCCCAACTTCAAATACCATCAAATTGGGGATTAGGTTTCAATAATGAATTTGGCAGGGCAAGTCACAGTCTATAGCACTCTTCATCGCGTATAGCAAGGATAAAAATTTGAGAAACCTAAATATGGATAATTATGTTTAAATGTTAGAATCAATGTCACTCATTCAAACTAAAATATTCACCAGTGATCTAATATTAACTAAAATATTTTGAGTTTTTGTTTTTTGTAGCATTTATGACTGATTTCTTTATAGATGGGGGAAATTACTACACATGTTTTGTATTTAATAATATGTAACATTTACTATGGTTTATAAACAAGTTTTGTTTGGTATAACTTCAATCGAATGCACAAAAAACATGTTCCTTCATCTTTTTCTCTTATAGACAATGCAATAGTTACTTCCTCACCAGTATTAAGCCTATATTTTCTGCATAATTTGTATGTATTACTTTGGTACCACATGTTCATTGTGGAAGGAAAATAATATGGAGGTGGAGATCATGGCTATTTTTAGTAGGCATACATTTATGTTTTGTTTTATTTTCTTCTTAGCCCATATATTTTATATGATTCTGATTCGAGTCGTCGCAAACTAAAGTTCGTCCAATGGAAGTACCCCATCCTTTTGGCTACAATGATCGGTCTGAGGTTGAGTGTTTGATCCAAAGTGTAATGATGCAGTTTATGTGAGGAATTCCATTAACACTTACAGAAAAAGTTCTGCTCCTATTACTGGGAATCTTAAACTGTGAGTTTGTAAGCCTGGACACTAGGTGAGGAGAATCACGTTAGCAGAGTCATGTTGAAAGCTTCTTGGCAATGTTTGACTAAATGAGCCTAAAGTCTCTTTCTTCTTTGGGTATTTTCAGTTTTGAACCAACACAATGCCTTTTTGATTTGGCTGATGTAAGTAATTACATCAGAAAAAACCCCACAAAATTAGTCCTTAATTATGTTGTGATATACTATTAGTAATTAAAAAAAAACTAGAAGCAAGTATATTTAAAAAATAAGGTTTACAAATGACTTGAAATCTAGTCTCACACAGAGTATAGAGTGATGGATCCTGGTAATTATATAAAATCTCACACAGATAATTGAAAATTGATTTTATTTTGATTAATCTTTGTTTCCTAACCTCATAGGGCCTGCTCAGCAAATATGATACTCATACGGTTTGTATTTTCTTTGGAGTCAAAGTCCTATAGGTCTTTAATTTTACATGGTGAAAATTATCTCTCTTTAAAATTATCACAAAAAAATATAATCATGAGCTTAGAACTAAATGTTAATCAACACTGAAAATAAGTGGAAACAACACTGTATTTAACATACACAGTAAAAGCAGTAAGATATTAATCATTCTTAATATTTTAGCATTTGGATTTTTAACATTGTTTGCATATAATATATATTTACTTCTGGCATGTGTCAAATAAGAATATGATTGGAGGTGCCTGTTTCATTCAAAGGGCTGTGAAAAAATTTAAATAAAAATGTCTTACTATCAATATTTCTTTCCAATAAAGGAAAATCATTTTCATCTTTGAATTATGAAGAAAGTTTTCTTGTTTGCTAAAGAAACACTTCTTTTTCTAAGAACACTTTTCCTTACTATCTAGAGTACACCCTGCAAAATTATTTCAGATAGTGTTTTCACATATCTTAATCTATCTTTATTTCATTTTTACACATTAATTTTATTTTGGCTACCTATGTTTTAAATTATTTTTATCATGATTTTGAAGATATTGTTCCCCTTGTTTCTAAGATTTCTTCCAATGTTGATAATAATATGGATAGATGGATACATAAATATTAACAAATATATATATATATCAACTGTATCTTTGTCTTTATGTAGATTAACTGTAATCCCACCCCTTTGAAATTATATAGGATTTTCTTTTTTCCAAAGTGTTTCCAATTAATGTCCAAGAATATAGGTTTTCCTCCTTCATTTCTGAGCCATTCTCATCTCATTGTCTTGAGCATTAACTTTACACCCTTCTCTCATCTTTTTCATTCTATTAGATAAATGTTACAACTCCTGAGAGTTCTTTTCAGATTTATGGCTTGTTTTTCCTATAAATTTCATTTCCATATGCCTTCATAATATGCTTTAAAAATATTCCTCAGCTTTATCTTCTAGTTCACTAATATGCTCCTTAACTGTGCCTGTTATATGTTTGTCCTATCTATTGGGTTATTTCTCCATGATCACTTTTTATTTTTGTGATAACATATTCATATGCTTTTGAATTGCTCTGTTGATATTAGTTATATTTGCTATGCCATCTTGTTCAGCTTATCTATTAACTCTATTTCCTGCAACTTTTCTGTTTTTACTATTTTTATGATGCTGGCTTTCTTCCAATATCTGGTCATTCTTGGTCATATACTCACTTTGTAATTGAGTTTCTCTCTTTCACTTTTTTTATTGAGTCTGCACAGTCGAATATGAGGTATATGGAGGGTCCATGTAACTGCTAGCTGCTTGTGATATATTAATGAATGGAGGAGAGTCATGGTATGTAACTAAGTGGGATACTTCAGCCTATATATGACCGTTGCCAGCAGCCCAGCTATTTTTGGCCCTTTAATCCAAGGTCCCATATTCTCTGCCCAATCCTATCACAAATCCCCATCCTATCACATTCCTGCTGCATGTCGCAGGTCAAGAATAAAACTAGAAGTCAAAAATGTCATTGTATGTCATGTAATTAATTAAGAGATTACAATTTCACAAAGGAAGAAAGGTTACTAGTGTCAACATTTTGGAGAAATGAGTACAAAATAAAAGCTGGCAATCATTCCCTGGATTTTCAATCTGAAGGTCCATAGTGATTCCTTCCACAGTATATTAACTGATGTGGTGGAACAATCTCGGAGTGGGTCGAGAAGGTATTGACAAATTATATGAGGAAATCAAGTCAGCAAATATAGGTGGTGTTTCAAGAGGTTGACTAGATGGGAAAAGAGTGACAAATGTAGAATTAGACATTACAGTGGATTTTTTTGTTGTTGTCCCTTATGCAATACCCATTTGTACCTTCTGTCTTATAAAAAAAAAAAACGTTTTTATTCAAGGCAGATAAAATTCTAAGAATGACCTCACCCCCTCACACTTGTGTAATTCCCTCTCATTTGACTGTGTGTGGAACCTGTGAATATGATGAGATGGCTCTCCTTTGATTGTGATCATGCTATATGGCATGCTTGACCTTAAGATGGAGAGATCACTGGAGTGGGCCGAATGTAATCACGTGAGCTCTTTAACAGCAGAGAGTTTTCTCCAGCTGGTGGCAGAAGAGAAAGTCAGAGACATTCAAAGTGTGAGAAGGACTTGACAATTCATTGCTAATTTTAAGATAGTGGATTTATGAGAAGGAATGTGGGTTGCCTTAGGGGCTGGGAGACATTACCAGCTTACAGCTAGCAAGGAAATGGGGACCCAAGCCTATAATCACAAGAAACTGGATTTTGCCGATAACCTGAATGAGCAATTACTCCACAGAGCCTACAGCTTGACTCTTATAGGATATGAGTCCAGTTTAGCCAGTCTGGCAGGGGGGGGGAGCCTGTGGTCTTAAGACCACATGTGGCTTTCTAGGTCCTTAAGTGTGGCCTTTTGACTGGATTCAAATTTTGCAGAACAAATCCTTTTATTAAAAGGGGTGCATCAGAGAAAGATGAAGCTTTTCTTGCCTCCTTTGGTGCTTAAAAATGAACAATCT
>NW_012148341.1:1109305-1114168 GCF_000956105.1 Propithecus coquereli
TCCATGCTATGAGAATGAACAAAAAAGGTATAACTATGCTTTTAGTTAAGTTTGTAGGTATGGGATCAAGCTGGAGGTGGTGGGAAGTAGGGGCCTAATCACTTTATTTATCAGATTAAGTAGTAGCAGAGGTAAGGAAGGCATTTTGTTCAATGTGATGAAAATTGAAACTTGAGAAGCCAGTAGAATTTCGTAGTAATTACTTGATAAAACATAAAACAGAGATGCTTAGAAAAAGTAAAAAAGTAAACTAAGTGGCTTGAGGTTCTTACAAATTTTGAGGCTTTAAAAAAAAAATATCGACAATCTGTAGTGAGTTTTTTTTTCTGTTTGTTTTATTTTCTGCAATACTATATAGTCAAGAAATGATGGAAATACTATGTAGTCAAGAAATGATTGAGTTATTTATGTATTTATTAGAACTCCACTGGGAGGAGACAAGGAAGTGATAGGGTAACGCACATCTTAAAAATTCATAAAAAGTTATTAAACACCATGAAAGGAGGAAGAGAAGAGTGGAATCAAGGAACTTGAGCAATGTTACTCAAAGCGTTGTTCACAAATGTCCTCATTTATTTTATTGGGAGTGCGTTTTTTCTCTTTTTCTGAACAACATTTTAATATGTGATTTACATACTGATATCTTTTCCTCAGAATGCTTTCATTTGTGTTCTTCCATATTGTCCCATGTATTAGTACTTAATTTCTTTTTATTGATGAATAATATTCGATTTTATGGATATCTCACGTTTTATTCATCTACTTCTCAGTTGTGACCATTAGGTTATTTCCACTTTTTAGCTATTATAAATAATGCTGCTACAAACATTTATATACAAATTTTTGCCTGGGCATGTTTCTATTTCACTTGGGTATACCTACGAATGGAATTCCTGGCTCATATGGTAACTTTATGTTTAGCAATTTGAGGAGCTTCCAAATTATTTCTGAAGTCACTATGCTATTTTACAGTCCCAACAGAAGGGTTCCAATGAGGGTTCCAATTTACCAATATCCCCACCAATACTTGTTATGGTCAGTCTTTTTGATTATAATTACCCGTTGTTGTGAAATCGTATCTCATTGTGGTTTTGATTTGCATTTCCCTAATGGCTAATGATGTTGCACATCTATTGTTACTGATGTATGCTTCTTGGTTGTTTGTACATTTTCTTTGAGAAAATATCTCTTCAGAAACTTTTCCTGTTTTTAACTTAGTTTGCTCTCTTTTGTTATTGAATTGTAAGAATTATTTATACATTCTGGATATAATTTCTTATCAAATATATGATTTGCAAATATATTCTCCAAGTCTATGGATTGTCTTTTCACTTTCTTGACAGTATCATTTGCAGCACAAAAGTTTTACATTTTAATGAAGTTCAATTTATGTATTTTTAAATTTGTAATTTCTGTTTTTGTGGGTGTCATATGAAAGAAGACACTGGTTTTTTCCCAATAGTTTTATAGCTTAGGTTTTTACATTTAAATTCATGATCCATTTTAAGTTAATTTTGTATTTTGGAATGACAAAGTGCTACTTCATTCTTTTGTTCCATGAGATATTTAAATATAAGTTTGAATGGTTAACATGGGTCAGCTGACAGAAAAATTCCTGAGAGACGAATGGACTCAATGTTTTTGTAACAATGTCCTCAGTTAATTCATATGAACATTGAAGTTTAAGAATGACTAGATTAGAGATTTTCATTAGGCAAAAATAAGAAATACACAGACACAAAAATACCAAGTCAAGTGGGAGTGATGGTATGAGGAAGGTGTGAAGATGGTATTTTTATTGAGAAAAAGAAGTCAGATTTTTATTTTGTAACATGGAACACACCTTTATGATGACAAGGTTCAGAGGGTGGCCATGGGAGAGGCTGGCTAAAGTTAAATGAAAATATAACTCACTAGAATTGAGGTCAGGGAAGAGTGAGACCTGTTTCTACTGTGCAAATGGACTGTAATGACAGAATGCACAGAAGTCTTCATGTTATTTATAAATGTTTAATTCAGCATGAGAAATTGTGCAGGTCAAAGTAACAGTGTCTGATGTTTTGGGGCTGTCTCAGCACTAGGATATAAATGATATTATAATAAGGAATCAAATGTTACCTTTTTATTAATTTACCATCAATAGTGAGGTTTTAGCAAGTTCGTGATAAGATCTGTTAGCGATGTCATTGGAAGTTACTCACTTCCGCCCAGTGGCTTGTAAAGAAAAACTGTTTTTGATTACCGCATTAACACTTGGGCATTGCATTCAGGCAGGCAAATGGCTGAAAATGAAGAAGAGAGGAAGGTATCAAAACTTTTAATTAGTACTTCCCTTACCTTCCTGAGTTTTGAACCAATGGAAGAATAAGAAAAATAAATAAGTTATGTGTAAATTATATGTTCCATTTATTACTAATAAGGACAATATTGGAAAATTTAGCCTATTTTGCAGGAAAGCAGATACTTGAAATAGTCAAAATACCATAGACAGAGTGGCTTAAACAACAGAATTTTAATACTCACAGTTCTGGAGGCTGGAAAGTCCAAGTTTAAAGTGCTGATGAATTTGGTGTCTGATGAAGACTCACTCCCTAGCTTATAGACAGCTGCCTTTTCACCGTGCACCCTTGTGGCCTTTCCTTGTTATGTGCTCATGGAAAGAGAGGGAGAAAGAGACTGCTCTTTCTTTTTATTCTTTAAAGGGCACTAATCCCATCCTAAAGCACTCTCTACATGATCTAATTTAAACCTATACCTCCCAAAAGCTTCATTTTCAAATAACACCACATTTGGAGCTAGGGCCTCAACCTGTGGATTTTTGGGGGACACAGTCATTTAGCCTATTACCCAGTCCCCAGTGATAATGGGGCACTGTGTGCTCTGGCATTGGCAACTTTAGTGCTAACCTAACTGTGTGGTTGAAAACAACTAAAACACCATATTTGCATCTTTTCAGGCCTGTATCAAAATAGAAATAGAGAGTAAGAAGAAGAGCTATAGATATTGAGTTACGTTTCCAAATTCATCTTTCTAACACATAACAAAGGGAGAAAGTGAGAAAAAAAAATTGCATCATTAGAAATCCATCCTTAATAATATAAAGAGTAATCAGGACTGTGAAGAACCACATCAGTTAGTATTTCACGGATTTTAGATATCTTAAATCATTGGTTTTAATCATTCATCTTGTGTGAGTCAAGGTTATAGGCAACTTTTTTGGAAAGACATTAGCAGTCTATTGAGGACAATTCCATTTTGATCTTCATAAGGCTATATCCCCCATACTGCTGTTTTGAGCATCCACCAAAGGTGGCTTGAGGGCAATGTATTATTCTCAAAATGTTACATAGAACATTACCATATTTTAATCAACTACAAAATCATTTTCTGCTTGTGGTAAGTAGATTGATGGTTCTCCAGAGATGCCTGTGTCCTTATCCCAAGAAACTGTGCATGTATTATATGAAATGGTGCATTAATTTTCTGTGGCTGTGATAACAAAGCAGCATATACTGGATGGCTTAAAACAACAGAAGTTTATTCTCTCACAGTTTCAGAGGCTAAATCTCTAAATCCAAGCTATCAGCAGGGCCATGATTCCTCTGAGGCTGAGTAGGACACTACCTTGTCTCTTCCTAGCTTGTTGCTGTGGCCATCAACACTGGTGTTCCTTCACTTGCAGGTTCATCACACATCTGCCTTTTCCATTTCACGCCAAGCTCCTTGTATGTCTGTGTCCAAATTTCCCTTTTCTTAGGAAAACATATTTCATTTTGGATTGAAGTCAACCATAATGACCTCACCTTAATGCGATTGCATCTGCAAAGACCCTATTTCCAAATAAGGTCATGTTCACAGTTTGCAGGTTAGGATTTTAACATATTTTGGGGGGACACAATTCTACCCATAACACATGCCAAAGGGGAATTGAGGTTGAAAATGGAATGATGGTTTCCAATCAACTGTCCTTAAAATAAGGAGATAATACTGGATTATCCAATTGGACCCTATATAATCATAAGGGATTAAAAGTGGAAGAGAGAGACAGAAAGAAGTGAGAGTCAGAGATGGAGATGTCATGACTATAGCAGAGAACTTGAGAGGTAGCAAAGTGAGAAGGAACCAGCCTGAATTTGCTGGCTTTGAAGAAGAAGAAATGAGGGTACGAACCAACAAATGGGGATAGGGGAGGATGTAGAAGCTGGAAAAGGCAAAGAAATAGGTTCCCCTTTAAGGTCTCTAGAAGGAATGCAACGCTAACAACACCTTGATTTTTGCCTATTTCAGATTTCTTACCTCTAGAACTGAAAGATAATGAATTCATGTTATTTTAAGCCACCGTGTTTGTGGTAATTTGGTACGGTAGCAGTAGGAAAATAATACACTCATTATGAGAATTTTCATAAATTATTTAACCACTTTACTCTTTAAATGTATCATTTACAAATTTAGCATAGTACTGTAAATTAATGGTCAATACACAAAAAGTAATTAGAATACCTAAATTCCTTTAATTCAAAGAGCAGTCCCACAGGCCAGCAACGTGAGAATTACTGCAAAATTCTTAGAAATGCAAAATACCAGATCTCCCTCAAGACCTACTGAATCATAATCTAAGTACTAGAAGGATCCTTAGGTGATTCATAAGCACATTAAAATTCAAGAAATACTGGTCGTGGTCTCGTGCATGACACATTCAGAATTAGAGCTCCTCTGCTTCTTTTTGACTCTGTGAGACTCTCTCTTGCATGTCTTTGTGTCAACTGCATTTTGAGTACATCCCTCTACAAGATGTCCTCATGTTTATATTAATTTATTGATTGTTGTTAATGATATGTCACACTCAATATGAAGCTGGGAAAT
>NW_012148341.1:1114586-1115435 GCF_000956105.1 Propithecus coquereli
AAAATATCAATTAATGTTATTTCTTAGTCTGAGATAAGCCTAGTTAATGTTTCATTTCATGACGTGAGGTCATTATTAACTATATAATACTGAGTTTTATCTTTATACAAAAAATATTGATGCAGAAGACTTTTATTATATATGGGTGTGTGAAACTGGTGTCTTAAAACAGTAAGCACACTTCGCGTTTACACAGATTCACACACATTCACTGACACACTCACATGTACATACACACGTACACATTCATACATTCACACTTATACATACATATATACATAATCATATATTCTTTTATAGACAAAACTAAAATGTCAGCAATTATTACTGAATAAATAGTGGATGACTTTTTATCTTCTTTTATGTATATATTTTAACCTATTTTCTGAACTGAAGATGAATTACTACCATGGTCAGACACTAAAAGTTAACTTATCTAGTTTTATTTTCATATTTATTTATATGGAAAGGATTTTAAGGCAAAATTAATAAGCACATATATTATCCAATAGCAGTTTTTATCCCTTTGTAATTGCAGAAATTCATTAATTATCGAGAATAACATAGAAAAGATACTTTCCTGTCTTTTTAAACAAATAAGTATTTATTGTCATATTTCACTGAAAGGAAATTCAAAGTTAGATGAAATACAAAAGTCAAATCAAACAGGATCACTACTTAATTATAAGCCTTTTACTAATACAAGACATGGCCATACTTAAAAAAGCAATAAGAAAATGCATGTGCTTTTGTTTCTTAAATAAAAGAATCTGACTTCATCTATATAAAAGAATTAAATGATAGTATTTCTACTGCAGAATATCTTTAAAGGATGTTTATACAATATGA
>NW_012148341.1:1117135-1120666 GCF_000956105.1 Propithecus coquereli
ACACAAAAGTGCACACATACAAATTCTAAGATACTTTTAAAGATTAATATTTTAGAAATTTTAATGCAATTAACTTTTCATGAGTTTATCTTTATCATGTAAGCATATGTACTTTCACATAAGCCAAAGACAGCTTTGTTAGCAATATAAAATGAGACCTTAAGTTCTTCCTAGTATTCATCAATGTCCCCTCTGAATAACTTGTTTTCACCTATGATAGACTCCCGATAAACATCCACTGGTTAAAAGTAAAAAAAAAAAAAATAATCTCCAAAGTTAAGCAGTACAAATATTCCATATCATTTTCTGAAAGCAATTAGTACTGCGTAATTTGTGAAACATCTCAATGCACTAGTTGGTCTGCTGAACAATTTGAAGCTGATGGAACCTCTTTTCACTAGTAGCAGTGGTGAAAGTAGAGCTGACTGTACTTCAAAAGTTACTACACTGCTCTGTAGTACTCACTATAGAAAGTGCAGAACATCATTGAGATAGTTTCAAAAATAGGAATTTTAGGGAAAATTACCCCACGTGATCTATTCCAAGATAGGTGAACATATCAATAACATAAATAGTGAATGCCAATTCTCACCAAATATTCCAAAATCCTGATTGACAGTGAGTAATATAATTTCTAGCACATAAATTGTATCTTATACTTGTGTATAACACTTTATATGTATTTAGGCATTTAATGTTAATGAAATTGTCATTTGGTACTAACACCAAAATGGACTCTTTTTATTTCTTTCAAGAAAAAAAAAAAGAGAAAAAAAATAGACCTGAGTCTGAAAGTCAAATTGTCTGATCAAGATTTAAGTAGTGCTCTTAAATTACATTGTCAGCTTTGTAATAAATTCTGATTAAGAATTTACACCTTTGTGAACAGATTAGCAGGCCTAATTGATTTTGATCTGTTAATTTCAATTTGCAGTTTTAAAAAGGTGCAACTTCACCAAAATTTATGATTTGAAGCTCCTGTGTTTGAGTTAATGAATTTTACATCTGATATCATGTTAAGAAGAATTTTCGTTAAGTGTATATATTTCTCTGAGTGGAATCTATTTGCTTTAACTCCTAGGCTTGCATACATTTTCACAAATATTCCAATTTATTAATCTCCAAACATTTGAAGCAATAATTTTACATCTCATTAATTATCTGTCAACCATCAGATTTTACTTCTGAGTAATTAGAAGCAAAGCTTAGTCTGTGTCTTCATATTCTCACCATCCTCCTGGACTTTACCTGCAGTGATAGACATATGGTGAGGATGTTCTAATTTAGTTGTTAACATACCATATTACACATACAACCATTTATCAAAGAAGCTATTAGAGATGGTGGGAAAAGTCAGCCACAATAATTAGAAATGATCACTTGTAGTTATATTTTAAGGCTTTAAAAACCATGGTTTGCAGAAATTCATTACTTGAAGATGAGCTCCTGTTCAAAATAAAAATGGAACCTGATTGTCAGCTCTACTTTCTGGTTCTTATTTCATCTGCTTTATTAAATTTTGGCATCAACTAAGTCAAAAATATTTAGGCCGCTTGATAAACAATATGATTCACCATCATATGCACTTAAGCAGACCCAAATAGTTTTTATATCACACAAATAAACTTTTTTGGCTTAAGTAAACACGAATAAAACTTAAGAGTAGCTAGTTAGCCTCAAGTGTAATTCCAGCAATGTTTTGAAAAAAATATTTTTCTATTTAATTAGTATCATGGAGTCTTCTTTCCAGTCATTTCCTTTATATTAATAATTACCAATACTTTCACTCTTCCAAAGTCTTGATTTCAAGGAAACCAAACTCTTAGCAATACCTGCTAAGCTTCTAGTTCTCCTTCCACTACCCCTACTCCAAAACTGTGTTTAAATCTCATCATGATCTCTAGTTTTCACTACTTGTCATTCCTCATTTATAATTTCTTGTATGTACTTGTGTTTCTCTTTAGACACTTTCATTATGTGGTTCACATTATTATCAATTTTGGCATATACCCTCAGATCTTTGTCCTCTTTTCCGTCCTATATGTCTGGGACACTGAAGAAATGATTGAGATATTTACCTTGGGTGCCAAATTTAAGGAGGCACCAAAAACTCATAATCGAGATAAATATTATTTTTAAAAATTCAGAATTAATGCAAAAAATCCACCATAAGCAAAACATCAAAGTATAAATAAAGTCTGGATCACTAATTTTCTGATCACTGTTCTGAGCACCCATGTTGCTCAGTTCAGCAAGACTACTGATTTACCTACCAAAGTCATGTATCTCCCCATTTTCTAAGAATTTGACTTAATTCTATCCCAGTTCTCTATAGAGTCTTTGCCTCTTTCATACGGGAGGCTGGGGATAATTTTGGAAAGAATAGGCACTTTGAAGTCCGCCTTCATTGGGGCTCAACTCCCTGCTTTGCTGTATATTATGTATTTACTTTGGTTGATTCCCTTTAAATACCTTAAGGTCTTAGTTACTCTTGTGTAAAAGGAGATATAAATAAGGAATAACTGATTTGATTTAAGTAATTATAAAGTGTGGCAACTATCTTTCAAAAATACATCCTCTCTATTCCTAGTTTAAGTTAACTATGCTTTTTATTTTTTATTTTTTTTTATTTCAGCAAATTATGGGTGTACAGATGTTTAGGTTACGTGTGTTTCCCTTGGTTCCCCCCCACCGAAGTCCGTGTTTCAAATATGTCCATCCTTCGGGTAGTGCGCATTGCACTCCTTGTGTATACAAATACCAGTCTTAACTATGCTTTTTAAAAGTGATTGAACATCCACATGTCTTTAAACTTTGTGTATGTTACATCAAAGTTCTTCTCCTTCTCTTCCCCATCCCCCAACTCCTATTAAATTACTACTTATGCTTCAGAACTCAGCCAGGTTTTCACTTCCTTAGGAGATTGTTCTCTGACCCCTAAATTAGATCACATCTTCTATTATAAGCATTCATATCAGCGCATATTTTGCAGCATTTGTCAATGTTGAAATCATTCATTTATGCAATTGGTTTGTTTAATATCTACTTCCTCTACTAAATTGCAAGTAAGTGTTCGTTTCTCTCTTTTTTTCCTATATATTTTATTCTCAACACATAGCACAGTGTCCGGTAAATAGGAGACACTGAAAGCAAACAAACAAACAAAAACAAACTTATTTTTATGAGTATTGTTTAAATGAGTGGCCTCCCCCATGCAATTATTGATTTCTTTCCCTCAATGTTCCAATAAAAGATATAAAAAAGTATCCAAATCAAATAGTTTATTGTAATATTTTACAACAACTACATCAGAGTAGGTTTTTCAAGTGACGAATTTCAGGATAGTTTGCAATCATAGAACTTATTATGGTGATAGGTTAATGCGTTAGAAATAAAATTTTCATGATAATCTCATGTCATACTTAAAATACATATTCTATAATTTATTTATTTATTTATTTATTTATTTTATTCCAGCATGTTATGGGGGTACAGATGATTAGGTTACCCATGATGCCCTTACCCTCCCTC
>NW_012148341.1:1122721-1179591 GCF_000956105.1 Propithecus coquereli
TCATTAAAAGTATTTATATATTCTCTAAAATACAACAGAAATGAAAATATTACTATTAAAAACCAGGGTATGAATTATAATTTCTTATCTGGAAAATCATGTCCTAACCACTCTTAGCTGTATGATTGGCAAATTTAAGAATCCTCATCTGCATAATTTTCAAAACATTTGATTATTTGAAAGAAAAAAACCTCATAAGTAATCTTTTAAATTATAAGACACAATACAAATATTTATGCTTACTTATATAATTATTGCATATAAAGTGAATTTCTAGTTTAAAGGTAGTTGGAAATTGATAAAATTTACTTTTAGTACTGTACCAAAGAATTTGCCTAATATTGTGTTTAGGCAATTTTCACTAAGACTGAATCCACTAACCCTAAGTAATTTTTGACATATTTTTAGCATTGGCCTTTTAGGAAATTATTCTCCTTCTCTTTAAAGCAGCAACTGGCCCTCTGGTAAACCACGGAGCATGGTTTTCTGTCCCCAGAGATGACAACATGCTCTAGAAAGTCCATCAAAATTCATCTCAGGTGTCTGCAATCCAGTATATGCCTTTCATCTTTAGTCATGATGTCATGCTTCAAAGGGCAGCATAATAGGAATATAGTTACTCCATGACAGCTTACAGCCCTGCTAAGAAAACCTAAGGCCTAGAAAAACATAAAAATCTTACCTCAAAGACGTGATCAAGTTAAACTCTCTTCATACTGGCCCTGAAACACAAAAAAGCAGAGTTTGAGGTTACTCAGCTGTGAAGTAACAAAGCTGTTGCAAGGTGATCACTGAGCTTTCTTTGATTTTCCCAAGAAATACATGTTGCCAAATCTAGTGGATTGGATAACAGAGACAAGAGAGGATATCTGGGACAAAGTGTTCACAGGTGACGCTAACTGTAACAATTTTGAGTGCACACGAAGGAAACCACAAAAATTATATTTCGTAAGCTAAATTTTAATGAAGATGACATAAGAACAAGTATTACTGCAGAGTACGAAGCTCTCAAAATAAATTTTCACAATATTTGTGAATGATGAAAATAATTGTGATTCATCTATAAACTGATTTTATAGAGATTAGATAATATTCTAGCTATTACACAAAATAATTCCAAATTTTAAAAGATGTACGTAATTTAACTATTATGAATTTTATTCTTTACATAAATGAATACTGTCTTTGAATGATCTTCTCATAAATCCAAAATCATAGTTTAATCTCTAATAACACTGCAAACACTTGTAAATTTGCATTTCATTAATTTACTGTTACATTTGTTTGATTCATAATTTACAGTTATATTTACAGAAATTGTTGAATTCTTTGCTGTGTACTTTAAGAACCTAGCAGACTCAAATGTTGATGTTTTTATTTATATTCAAAATTAAATTACTTTTGTAGAAACAGTAAAATTAAATGTATTGTTATTCTTAAGTATATAGGAAACCACAATATTTAATTAAAATTTAAAATATTAAAAGTCTAGATTAACCATAAAGAACACTGAAAATATTTTTTACAGATGAGCATACAGTTTGGGTGCCACAGGGCACTACTTTTCTGGTTACTGATAAATCAATATCTGAAGACCATTCTCCTAAATGCCTGTACCTTACATAATAATGAATTTTATTATAAAGTTTTCTAGAAATCTACCTAAATCTAAAACAATAGATTTAATGGAGATGATTAGTTAGAATTCTATAAAAAGTAATTATTATTAGGAAGACATTTAGTCACTAAAAATTGATGCAGTAAATATAAATATGTAAATGCATGATAGCCATTCCCTTAGATTAGAATGGAAAAAAAATAGAAAAAAACTGGAAAAAAAAATTTATCGTGGCAAAAAAAAAAAAAACAAACATAAAACATAAAGCAAGCAAACCTTCAATATTAATCTAGACATGTCTATTTAAATACTTGAATATTTATTTTGTTATTGATTGTCAGGTTTGATTTTCTGAGGGCCATTGTCCTGGTTCTTTGGCTCCTTGCTTGGAAAAATCGCATGCAGGGCTGGTGCAAAACAGTGATAGACACTCAGCACTTTCACCCAAGCAGCTTTTATTGCAGGCTTTTCAGCACAGAATGGAAAGTGAAAGTACGTTTCCTGAGGGAACATGGGTCTACCTCTGTTGAGTGGGAAGACCCTAGGTTTTACCACACTTGTACTTTTATGTGTATACCTTATGATTTGCTACATGGTATGCAGAATTGTCATTATTTTCCTGGGAAAAGGGTGGAGAGTTCTTAGAGCTAAGGGCCCTCCCCAATTTTATCCTTAAAGGGTAACTTCCAGGGGTTGCCATGACATTTGTAGACTGTCATGGCTCTGGTGGGTGTGATTTTTTACTATGTAAATGTATGTTAATGGGAAAAGGTTGCCTTTGGACATGAGCTCCTACTTTCTGTGCATGCTGATGGCTGGGAAAATTCCCTAACCTCAAGTTCCTGCTGTTGCGAGTTTGGTTCTAAATGCTCATTGGTCTTCTCTTTTTTTGCCTGCATCCTCTTTTCCTATGGTTAGTGGTGCCAACCTGCACCTGTCCCAAACATTGGTGAACCAAGGAGACACTGATTTCTACACAACATACAATTCATGAAATACACTTCTTACATGATTATATATGACATATTGAATTCCATATTAGTCTTTGTTTTCTTTTAACACTCAGCTATAACCACATTATATCAAAACAAATATAACAGAATCTTTATAGTGAAAAGAAAGAAAAAGTATATGATTCATGGGCTAAAAATACAATTTTAGCTTCTTAAACTAGTGGAGCTTACTATAAAGCAAATGTAAAGCCAAGCCTCTGAAAAGCTACAGTAATAAACATAGAAGTTATATTCTGAATGAAAATTTAAATATGCATGTAGGAATTTATATCTTCATATTCTAAACTTCATTTGATCATTTATGGCCCCAAATATCAATATGCCAAAATTTATCTCTGAATGATTTTCATCAGTGGTTCATGAAGTATTAATAAAAATGCATGATGGATGAAAAACCTGTGTCTCTAGCTTTGTCACTTAAAGCATCGGCTTTGCTAGCAGATTCTAGTCGGATACAGTGTGATTCTTTAGTTTGTTATGAAATAATCAAAGCATTTTTTAAATTAAAGATGCTGATAGGAAAAAAGAGTGTGTTTACCAAATACATGCACGAATTAAGCAAGAGGGAAGGTAATGTTAAGTTATAATCTTGATATCCAAGACTATTTTAATAGTTTAAAATGTTAAACCCAACCTTCACTATGAAATGTAACATATCAAAAATTCTGTAATGATTATTTTACTCAATTTCTGATATAGTTGATAATTGATTTTCTTTAATTTGCTCTATCCTCTATCTATCTATTTATCTAGCCAGTTGAAGATAAATGTATATGTACTGGTATCAAAAGTTGCTAATTTCTTGAATGTTACAAAATAAGAAGCAATATTTTTCTAAGATGATTTACTCCACCTTTGGAATATTAAGTTAAGTCTAGGGTAGCAAATTTTAGGGACTTTCAATGATGAGTGAGGATTCCAATAGTTAACATTATGATTTTTACTGTTTACATAAGATGACAGAAAAGACATTTGTAATAATTCAGTTATATTGAAAAATGTGTTTGTTTTATGTGACTTCATAAGCGAAAATAGGAACAATGTTTCGGATAAAGTGAATGAATAATGTGACAGGCAAGAAGGTTTTGGTACACATGCCACAGAACTATCTGACAACTAATACTGTCCCACTCAGAAACAGATGGCTCCTCGTGATAATGACATTTCACTTATGGATATTAGCATTGAGAATCAGAGTGTCAGTGTGTTCACTGATGAAGGGATTCATGCACTGAAGACATTTTATGCTAATGTGATTTTATTATTATATGGAATTTCACCAGACAATTCTAATATTTAATATTCATTATAATGACAAATACAAGCTGTGTATCAATAACATACCTTATATGATTTTTAAACAGCAATTACATGAGAGATCAGTAGAGAATTGTGGAAGTGGAGAATGGGATATTTATACAATTAATTATCTTTGAAAGTTATGAAGCATAATGTTAAAATAAACACCTGTGAATAAACTGCACAGTTTACAAAATAGAACCAATACAGATGAAGCACACACTTCCTCCTTACTCGGAATAAACTTGATCTTTATTTTTAAACTTTATTATATTCTTCCACATTGCACTTGTAACACTCTCAGACCAATCAGGGAAGGCCCCTGCTCAGGGAACTGCACTTAGAGAGTGCTTCATTATCACTATTATGAAAGCAATACCTTTAACTATCAATGCCTTTTTCTCTCAGGATCCAGTCCTTAGTGCTCACGAAGTAAGACATATAACTAAACAACCACTCTTGTGACTAGCCCTCTTCAGGTCCCAAGGAGACATTTCATTATATCTCTTAAGTCTTTGAGGGGGAAAAAAAAAAATACACGCTCTGAAAGTTGTGTGCTACCACTTCCATGAAGCACAGACCTTATCTGTAAAAATGAGGAGGATTTGAATGATGGAAATAATTAATTAAGGAAAAACACAATTTAATGAATGTGTTAAATTGTGTGAATAGCATAGGTTCTTCTACAAGTATCATTTTCCAGAATGCTAAGCATTCTTTTTGAGACACATGGTTCACTGGTATGTAAAAATTAGTGTTGTATTCACAACAGAAGCATATTTTGCAATATTAAACAATTCATGTCAATCTTTTTTTTGTAAGTAGACGAAGTTAGAGAGCTAGAGAAAGACAGAGAAACACAGAGATCAGTGTCGAAGTAACAGGAATTTTGTTCGGTACTGATTATATTGATTATTTGCATCGTGGAAGGATCTAAATATTGTTTTAAGGTATGATAACATTTTTATATAAACCATCATCTCTTTATATAGTTTCTCTAGGTCAATAGCTTTCTTCTGTGCTTCTGGAAAACATAAGTTGTATATTGTATCTCTCATTCTATTCTCCATATCTCTTAACCTCTGTTTCTTATTTTTCATTTTTTTCCCTCTCTGAGCTGTATTCTGTATAACTTCTGAACTCTTGTATTCCAGCTTAGCTGTTCTTCAGTTTTGTCTAACATACTATGAAACACATCTGTTAAGTTATTACCTTAGAAATAATATTTATTTTTTTAAAAAATGTTTTCTTTTTTTGATGGCCTTTTATCCCTTGGTTGTTTTAATTCTTAATTTTAATAATACTATATGTAGATATTTTATATCTGAATCTGTCAAATCCAAGAACTGATTTTATTGAGGACTCTATTATTTCTGTATGCATCTATTGACTTATTCGTGATGTGTTTTTTTCCTTATTCATTACTAACTTTAAAAAATAATTTTCCATCGAAATTTTTCTGTGGAATCTTGAGGATCAGGTAGCGCTATCAATTTGTTGTCACTTTAAATTAATTTCTTAGTTTGTAATCCATACTTTTGCAAAGTTGTATAAATTTGAACACTATGTCTTTATGATAGCAGGCTCACCCTTGGCTGCAAATTAGCAGAAATTTGTCTTTTTTTCTTCCTGCTTCTTCAGTGTGTTAGATGGATTTCTTGTTATTTTCCACACCTAGTAGAATGGCATGAGATTCACCATCTTGAAACTTATAAAAATTAGAAATAGTGATGACAGATGAACACTATTAATAATGTTCTATAAAAATAATCTACATTTGCTGCCTAAAAACTTTAAACTGTTGTGATAAAAGTATAGGTATCGCGTGCTTGGGACAGAAAGTTACATTTCTAATAGTTATTACTGCTATTAATAATGAATTGCATTTATTCTACAAGAAAAATATAAGGAGGAATTATCACTTGTTGATTACTTGGAGTGAAATTAGGAATTTAATAAATTTGATTCTAACCCACACTTTATCACTAATAGACTTGTAGTCTTATTCCTCCTGCATGGGAGGAAAGGTGACACTCCTAAAAAAAAAAAAAAGACAGGTTAACAAGAGAAAAACAAAACAAATTTAGTTAATCGCAGTTTTATGTGACATAAGAGATTTCTGGAATGGAGACCCAAAGATCCAGGTAAACCTGTCCATTTTTATGCTTAGATTTGATGACAATTCTTCAGTAGTGTAGAAAAAGGAAGTATGATCTAATAGTAATAGACTGAGGGAGAAACCTAGCAAGACCTATCTGTTCAGATTCTTCTTGGCCACTCTGTGTAGGATTCCTTTCTTCTAGGTCTATGGTGGGGCTCCTCTGAAATGAGGATCTTAATATAATACCTAGTATCAGACAAAGTAGGTCAGAGAATTTCTTTATGGTCAGCTCCTATACAGAAAGGCAGGACAAGGTTAGAATAATATTTCCAGGCTTTATGACTGGCTTTGGGGGAGTAAGTTTCTAGTTTCTGTGACCCACCTTGGGGAAGAGTAATTCTGGCTTCTATGACTTGCTTAGGGAAAAAAAAATGAGGGTCGACCGACAGGGGCAGGAGTTCAGAGAGACTTTGGTTCTGAGATTGCTTCCAATTTCCTTTAGTTGAAAGTATGCCAAAATACCATACTTTGGGATGTCATTTTCTAAGCCCTAGCACTCTCAAAATTTAAGCATTTGTCTCCTTCTATGTAAAATGGCAATAATGTTAATAACATTACCTTTTGGAGAAGTTATGAAGATTCCATGAATATTATTTGGAAAATATTGAGCATCGGGCTAAACCAGTAGAAGCTGTTTGCTATTGAACCGTTGTTATCATTACAGATATTCAGTACTTAGAACGCCTGTTTTGCAGTGAATTCAAGCAAATGAAGTTATCCAAATATCAAAAGTCCCATTTATAATTAAAATCATGATATAAAATCAGTGAATGGCATTGCATCAAGGTAAAAAGAAAGTTTCAGTACTTATCATGGTATCATTGAATATGCTGATGCAAGGACTATTTATATAACTATGCATGGGTTTCAAAGGTTACCGTGGGATGATTGCTATCAGTATGTGTAAGAGATGGAAAACAAGTGACCGCAGAGCTGAGCTCTCCTGTCACAGTGAATTCAGAAGACCCTCCCAGAGCAAAGGGTAACTTGCAATTTTTTGCGATGATGTCCTCTAATTTGTCTAGTCTCTTTCAGATTGGCAATATCAACTCCACATCTGGACGGCTCACATATAAGCAGCGATGTGCTCTCTCTCCTGAGGAGCTGCCATTGTCTCTGAGCTTCTTTCCGAGTTCTCTGAGTCAGTGATTATTTGCTTTGTAGAAGTCATTTTTGAATTTGCTTTTGCAACACAAAAGTAAAACTCTGCAGGGCAATCATGCTGAGCCTTGCTTGGTGAGAAGGAAGAAGTTCACAGGGTACTTTTTTTGGATCCTAAAGTAAACAGCATGGTCTTAAACAAAGCTATTAAACCATGCTACTCTGAGTTTTTAAACAGGGGAGATATAAGACAGGCACCTATCTATAGGCTTCATGGGTAGTACCCCAGTCTGGGTAGGCCTTTTGCTTGAAAGAATTGATGATGAACTGAAGTGGACCATCTCTAGCCTTGCTTACTCTTTTGGTGGCCAATGAAATTTAAGTGGCTGGAGTTAATTACTTATCAGATGTGGTGAATTTATAGAGCTTTCTGTTAACTCCTTTATGTGCCGTATATGAAATTATCTTCAATTTAAAGATTTAATTTTAGATCTTTTACTCCCACACTATTAGAAAGTCGATGTATATATTATTGTCCATTGATAAATGGTAAACACACTTTCTCATTTTCTCTTCTTTAAAAAATTCTGTGTCTGTGAGGATTTACACTTTCTATTAAAGAAAGGTATACTTTAGGCCTTTTGGATCATAAAACAATAAACTTCTCCGAAACCCTACTGAATTTTAACTTGCAGCAGTAGTTGTCAAACTGAGGCTGAGAAATCCCTGGAGGAGGCCAAGTACTTCTTAGGGGATCCACTGGGAAATTTTAATATTTGGGGCATTATAACATTTTGTTGTAAGAGATCTCTTGTATGTTTTTTCAACACCCCGACCTCTCTTCCCTAGATCCCAGCAGCCATCCTTCCCATATCCCCACCTGAGTTGTGACAATCAAAAATGTTTCCACATGTTGCCAAATCATCCCTGTTGAGAATCGTAGTACTGAGATACTTTCTACCTTTTTAACCCTTATTCTCTTGTGCGTGTACAGTGGAGTTTTTCAGAGACTGCATGATGTGTGATCTCAAAACATATTTTTATATGAAAAGTGTAATTTTGCCTTCTTAAAAATTTGTAATGTAGTTATATATATATATATATGTATATATAACATAATGGTTGCCACTTTAACCATTTTTAAGTGTACAGTTCAGTGGCATTAATTACCTTCACAATGTTGAGCCACGTATTTCCAAAATTTTATCATCACCCCAAACAGGAACTATTAAAGTTAGGTATTAATTCCCCACTCCCCCTCCATTTTGCCCCTGGTAATCTCTAATCTACATTCTGCCTCTATTATTTTCTCTATTCTAGATAAAAAATAGGTGGACTCATACAATGTGCGTCCTAGTGGGTCTGGCTTATTTTATTTAGCTTAAAATGTTCACGGTTCATTCTTGTTTAGCATGTGTCAGAATGTCATTCATTACTGTAGCTAAATAATATTTCATTTTATGTATAAAACACATTTTGTCTGTTGATGGGTACTTAGGTTTTTTTCTTCACATTTTGACTAGTGTGGATTGTGCCGCAGTGAACGTTGGCATACAAGTATCTGTTTGAGTCCCCGTTTTCAATTCTTTTGAGTATATACCTAAGAATAGAATTTCTGGGAAATATAGTAATTCTATGTTTAACTTTTTGAAGTATTACCAAACTGTTTACTACAGTGACTGCCTCATTTTACCTACCAGCAATGTATAAGAGTTTCCATTTTTCTACATCCTCTCCAAAACTTCCTTCCATTTTTTGGACAACATCCATCCTAGTATGTGTAAATTGGTACTGTATAATTGTGGTTTTGATTTGCAATTACCTAATAATTAACGGTGCTGGGAATATTTTCATATGCTTATTTCCCATTTGCATGTCATTTATATTTATATTCTTTGCCCATTTTTAAATTGGCTTGTCTGTCTTTTTTGTTGTTCAATATTAGGAGTTTTTAAAATGTATCTCTCTCTATCTGGATATTAAACCCTTCTTAGATGTATGGTTTGCAAATGTTTTTTCATGCTGTAAATTCGTTTTCACTTTCTGATCATGTTATTTGATGCACTGTTTAATTTCATGAAATCCAATTTATTTATTATTTCTGGGTTTTTTTGTGTGTCTATGTGTGTAATTGGTATCATATTAAAAATCCATTGCCAAATATTAGGTCATGAAGATTTACTTTTAAGCTTCTACCCTTGTAAGAGTTTTATGTTTTAGTTCTTATATGTAGGTCTTTTATTCATTTTGAATTAATTTCTATATATGGAATGAGGAAGGTTTGCAATTTTATTTACTATTTTTATTTTTATTATTATTTTGCATGTGGAAATTCACTTATTCCAGAATCATTTGTTGAGGAAACTGTTCTTTCCCCATTTAATGGGGAACTGCTCTAGAGACTGAATTAGAGATGTTGTATTTGGGGGCACTTTGATGGCTTCAGTGTTGAACTTGTGGAGTTCTGGTTGGCCAGGGGCATTGCTCAATATCAAAAGAACTTTAAAAGACAATCTCTTACAGGTAAGATACTTCCTGACTTCAGGGGCAAATCATCAAATGAAATCAATTCAAGAAAATTGTTGTCATTGTCCAGGGCTTCCTATTGTCCAGCCAAAAGACTGGCAGCTGGTGTTTATTTTTTCCCTTCAAGGCTTGTGTAGCAGCTTTATAGATAAGGCAGTCTTGATTGTAAACCAGACTGCATTTACACAAAACAGTAGAGTTAGCGAAATCTACATATATTTCTACGCATTCATGACATACCTAACTTTTTCTTAATTTTTTAGGCTACATGGTGTACCTGTGAGTTTTCTTTCAAATTATCACAATATTCAAAAATTTTCCAATATGGTTTTTTGAAATAATCCACAAATAAGTGTGCCTGCATAGTTCAAAATCATGTTGTTCAACGGTCAACTTTTTTATTAAATGTTTAACAAAAATATGTTTGATAAAAACTTCATTATAAATAACTGTATTAAAGGAAAATACAGGTAGGAGTAACAGAATTTGGAAAATTTAAACAAGGTATTCTACTTTAATGTCAATAAATTAATGTAGTGTATCTTTTTCTTTCTTTCTTTTTTTTCTTTTTTTTAGGAAAACATTTTGGAAAAGAAAAAGAAATCATGCCAGTGTAGAACAGCAAGTGACAGTAGATTTATTTTTATATGATAATATGAAAATGTATTTTAAACAAAAAACACACGGCAAGATTCCATTTATAAATTATGTAACACTATAGAGACTCCCCATCTAAAATATGATTGGACTTGTTTAATATGAGTGTATTTCTATCTAATTAATTAGTAATCTACTTTATCAAAATTTGTAGCTCTGTGCATCCATTACTTATATTAGGTTTTGAAGTCTTCTCACTAAAATGAATCTTGACTTAGTAATCCAATCATATTACCAAGTTTCAGCCATGCTAAAAAATTTCCCTCAATTGCTATCGTGTGAGTTTAGCGTTCTTCCCTTTTTCATAAATTCTTGAACTCCACAGCAAATCTTACCAATATATTCATGATTTTTTTAAACAAATGATTACTAATGAACTTGAAGTTTTGGTGTAGTTAGATATGAAGAGATTTCAAAATTTCTATTGACTAATCAACTACATATAATAATACACCTACTATTTCCTTACTTCTTCAGAATAAATTCTTATAGAGGAATTTTGTTATAAATTTTGGTACACTTTGTTCAATCTTCTCTGGAAAGAGATATCTGCTTATAAGCACTATAGGAGAGTGTTCTTCTTTCACAACTTTTCCAAAATATGGATATTATTCTTCTTTTTAATGCTGTGTTACATAAAAGAGCTCCCTTAATGCATGTGTCTCATTAAGGTACCACACGCACACACACACACACACACACACAACATTCTACCCCATCACATCGGCTGGAAAATATTTCCATATGTTTACTATAAGAGTCATAACAAAATGTCATAAAAATAAATCTATGAATAAATATATTTTGTTTTTTTTTTTCCAGTAAATTCAACATAATCAGTATACTATTATTTATTTATTTATTTATTTTGAGACAGAGTCTCACTTTGTTGCCCTGGCTAGAGTGAGTGCCGTGGCGTCAGACTAGCTCACAGCAACCTCAAACTTCTGGGCTCAAGCAATCCTTCTGCCTCAGCCTCCTGAGTAGCTGGGACTACAGGCATGCGCCACCATGCCCGGCTAATTTTTTCTATATATTTTTAGTTGTCCAATTAATGTCTTTCTATTTTTGGTAGAGACGGTGTCTCGCTCTTGCTCAGGCTGGTCTCGAACTCCTGAGCTCAAACAATCCGCCCGCCTTGGCCTCCCAGAGTGCTAGGATTACAGGCATGAGCCACCGCGCCCGGCCAAGTATATTATTAATTTCTATTTAAATTGTGGTCTGGAGATATGTACTAGTCTGTGAACCATTACTGGCCCATCATGAGGGAAATATATGAACTGTGAGTAAACACATGGAAAATTTTGTAGCCATATAATGTATATACCTTAACAACACAGCAATTTCAACTCTTAGCCATATACTTCAGAAACATATAAAAACGTTTCATGTCAGCAAGAAGTGTTCTATCTCTAAAAGGAAACCAATTTTTGTGCGTTAGCTGATGAATGAATAGATTTTCTAATATTTGTTATTGAATTATATTCTACAGTAAAAAGAAATGAAGTAAAGCAATATAATAAATATATATGAATTTCAGAAACATGGAGATGAATGAAAAAGCAAGTAAATGATAAAATCGACAATGCGATTCCATTCATACAAAGTTTGAAAACATGGAACAGGGAAAAATACTTTGATTAATGATACATAATTGCTAAATTTGTCACAGGAAGCATGAAAGGATAAGTAAAAATTTTAGTATAGTGGTTACCTTTTAACCAAGAAAGGAGCGTGGGATCAAGAGGTTTCTTGCAGATTTGTAAACCTAACTAATTTTCTACTTATTAAATTATTTTCAGGTAAAAATTTTTGATAAAAATATCTAAAAATGATCTGAACAAGAAACAATGATTGAGTTTTAGTTGGTAATATAGATCTCTGCTTCCCAATATAATTGAGCATACAAATAACCTGGTTATCTTATTAAAATTAAGTTTCGATTCAATAGGTTCTGAGTGGGATCTAATATTTTGCATTTCTAATGCAATGCCAGTGGAAGCCCATTCTTTCAGTTTTCAAACCAAACTTGAGTAGCAAGAATCTAGATCTCATTAAATAACAAAGATAAACAAAAGTAAAGAGAAAGAAAAAGAGAGAGAGAGGAAATTAATAGATATAGGAAACCAAATAAATTTAAAGATACAAATACGATTATGGATATATATCCTAATTTATAACTTAATTCATTTTAGTTCAATATTGGTATCAATTTTGGTGCAGAACAAGGATGGGCATTTGAATTAGAAAATATGTTGAATCTCAAATTTTTGGATGTAACATTTTGTGAAATTAAACTATATTCATCTCAACTATATAATGATGAAGATAATGCCTACCTTTTAGAGAAATTTTAAAAATTAAATATGATCATTTTCAAAAAGCACCTAATGTAATTATTTCTACATAGTGTTAAGATGCGATAAATTATACGAATTATATTAAGCATTCATACTAATATGTTAACACTTTAAAATTACATAATACTTTATTTTATATTTTGTGCTTGTTTGTTTTTTTGTTTTTTTTTTGAGACAGAGTCTCACTGTGTTGCCCAGGCTAGAGTGCCGTGGCGTCAGCCTAGCTCACAGCAACCTCAAATTCCTGGGCTCAAGCGATCCTCCTTCCTCAGCCTCCCGAGTAGTTGGAATTACAGGCATGTGCCACCATGCCCGGCTAATTTTTTCTATATATTTTTAGTTGTCCGATTAATTTCTTTCTGTTTTTTATAGAGATGGGGTCTCGCTCTTGCTCAGGCTGGTTTCGAACTCCTGAGCTCAAACAATCCGCCCGCCTCGGCCTCCCAGAGAGCTAGGATTACAGGCGTGAGCCACCGCTCCCGGCCTTTTGTGTTTGTTTTATGAGAAAATGATACTGGCCAATTCAATTATATTGAATCAACTCACTTTGCAATGCCATATGCTGGAATTCTCCAGAGAACACTGGGATTTAATCCTTGGTTTCTATTTTGTCAGACCATGGAATCATCATCAAATACCAAACAAAAGTAATACAGAAATATGCTTACGATACTTACATAAATGAGTTTCCTTAAGCCTTCCCAAATCTTACAAGTGCTTTATAGAGATACAAACAGTTCTCATTCTGCAACTTTCTACTACGCACAAACTTCAGTAACCATGGTTTAGCTAAATAACACCAGTCCCCCTGTAATATGGTTGATATTTCATGTATCATGGTATATTACTTTGTCAGTAATTAGATAAAGTAAAACGTTTTCTGCTTCAGTCTACAATGAACCACTAACTACATAAATAATAGATGTACAACATAATCAGTAACAAATCATATCACTTCCAAAGTCTGTCAAAGATTCTCCCTGTGCAGCTGTTATTGAGCACATGCATAGATGGAAAAGCATGTAGTTTTGCTGATTTCTCATCTCACAGTGTAAATCCATGTTTATCATGGTACAAAATGGATAATTCATGTAGTAATTGCCAAACCAAGATGAAAGTGCGAGAAAGAAATGAAAAGCAATAACATTGAAAGAAAAATTAGAATTAAAATGTAAATAGAGTTATACAAAAAATGTTGATACCGCTGTCTTCCCAGTGCCTCTAGAGGAACATAGGGAAAGTGAACCGATTAACATAAATGTGGAAAGTGATTGTGGCAAAAACAGATGAAGATGTCTTAGAGAATCTGAGACCAGCAAAACACTTCATATTAAGAGCACCCTCAAATATGTTTCACTACATTGAAAGTGCAAAAGATTAAATATGGGTGGCCCATCCACTCTTAGAAATGAGTAAGACAATTTGCCAAGACTTGGAAAAGATAGTCACTCCATATTAAAAGCTACATGAAAAGAAGAAGGTATTCACTGTTCAAATTATTCCTAGTAAGTTTTCTACAAAGAACTAAAACACTTTAATATTTTAAACGAGTATAGAAAATAGATATTAGTTCTATTTTTCATTTCACTTTAAATTTTTAACACACATTAAAAGAGATCTTGATATTTTGACAAAAATTATGAATTATGAAACAATTATAACTTTCCTACTAATTATGAAGATTATTTTCAACTTTCAGTCATTTTACAGTCCCACACAACCGTGCGATATGGACTGTCTGCAGATTAACGCTGAAGATGATCCTTAGGACTAAACTTCTGCTTTTTTCTACTTCCGTGAGGTAATTACATATAAATCTTCTTTCAATTGGTTATGACAATCTTACATGCTTAGATATAGAGCCATATTTTCAAACAAAATACTGCAACTATTATGTTTATACATTTCTGATTTTGTTTCTTTCTATTCCTACTCATTTATTTTGTTCTAACCATTGATTCCACTGTGATGCTAATTCTAAGAGTTTATACAGTTTTCTAGTATAATTTGTATAGCTTAAGTAATGTGCACAGATGTTTAATTAGCTTCTGCAGAACTACATACTTATTAAAAGGTATTAGTTATCTTCTTACAAATCGCTTAGAAAACTCAAATAATATTTAAAGAGAGCTCAAAATAGTGTGTAAATTTATAAAATCCAAACAGAAATCATAGCTGCAAAAAATGAACATATGTTTAAACCATATTGCACTAATTTAATTTGTGTGCGTTTGTTAACCTATATTGTTTTAAGGGAAAATGTTGTACTTTGTAAGAACTATGCTTAGAAATTTTTATATGGGCACTTTGGGCATAAAAATAAAACATAATTCAAGGCTTTAAATAACCAGTCTTCCATGATCATAAGAATAAGAGTTGCTCTAACATTGCAAGCGCTTTGGGCTCTGTTGTTCAAGACCATCAGTAAATGTTTCATAGCAACATAAATAAGTTTATTAATCTCCATTTCAGATGCTCCTTTCTCTTTCCAATAGTAATTGTGCTTTTTAAAAATATATAACAGCTATATTGAGATGTAATTTATATACCGTACAGTTTATCTGTTTAACAGTTTACTATTTGGTGGCTTTATACATAATTGTGCAGCCATCACCACAGTGAATTTTAGGGTTTTTATAACTTAATAATTCTTTATATTTCAACATTATTCTGATTTTTTCCAAGAAGTATGATATATCATGATGGCTTTTTACTTACCCTTCTTAAAATGTATCATATCTAACTTCTGTTTTAAAATTATTGATGTAGAGGTACCATTTCAGCAATAGTGATTGTATTGTTATTTAATGAAAATTATTATAAATATACAAATAATAAAACTTATAAATTACTTTTTACTATAACCTACTATTTTTACTCTATATTATAATAAAATAATAAATACCAAAATAATCGGTAGAAAGTTCTGATGTTTAACAGCAATATGAGTCTTAGGATAATGACAAATTTTAGTATTATTTTATCAATCCAGAAAGAAAATATGCACCTATTAGCAATCACTCCTGATTTATTGCAAATCACATAAGGCCTAGGAAATCACTAATCTGTTTTTATATCTTAATCCAATACAGCTTTTCTCCTACCTGCTTTCTTGGTGCTGCTGTTGTCAATATTATACATCAATATTCTATAGGCTCAATAATACAATTATAAATATTGTTTTTACAATTTCTTTTTCAATCAGGTAACGTAAGAAAGGAAAATACATATGTATTTATACTGTCTTGTACAATTACATAATTACCTTCACTGGTGGTCTTTGTTTTTTTGGGGATTTGATTACTGTCTGTGGACATTTGCATTTAGTCTGAATCATTACTTTAGTATTTCTGGTGATGCATGTCTAGTAGCAATTAAATTTTCTCTGTCATTGTTTATCTATGAAGGTCTATTTTGCCTTCATTTGTGATAGTTTTGCTGGATATAAGAATCTTGATTGACAATTTATTTTTTTCTTTGAGCACTCTGAATATATCAAACTAGGGCTGCCTTGTTTTCATTTTAAGTGGAAATCTGCTTTTAATCATATTGGAGTTCCTTTGAACATGATGAGTCATTTTTCTCTTTTGCTTTCAAATTTCTGTTTGTGTTTGTCTTTTAGCATTTTTCACTGTGATACATCTGTTTGTTGATCTTTTCGTATTTGTCCTTCCTGGATTTTACTGAGATAAATGTTTTTCTTCAGCTAGAAGAATTATCAGCCATTATTTATCATTTTATACCTCCCTCTCCTGGTATTTGTATTACACATACATTGGTGCAATTAGAGATGTTTCATATTCCTCAGAGACTCTGCTCATTTTGCTTCATCTTTTTCACTCTGTTATTTTGACGACATAAAATGTTATTGATTTTTCTTCAAGTTCACTGATTCTTTGTGCTGTCTGTTTGATTCTATTATTGAGCAGCTCTACTGATTATCATTTGGCTTTTTAAAATAATATGAATTTCTTATTGATGTTTTCTCTTTGATGAGGTATTATCATTATATCTTCCTTTTCTACTTTAAGTATAATTTCCTATTTTTTTGAGTATATTTTTAATGGTCCCCTTTGAAGTCTTTGCATGTTTAATCTGACATAGTGGCCCTATCACACATAGTTTCTTTTTTTTTTTTT
Source organism: Propithecus coquereli (assembly GCF_000956105.1). Classification (NCBI taxonomy): domain Eukaryota; kingdom Metazoa; phylum Chordata; class Mammalia; order Primates; family Indriidae; genus Propithecus; species Propithecus coquereli. The sequence continues at coordinate 1,139,596 of NW_012148341.1, forward strand.
TTTTTTAATTCATGCTGGGCTTGTATTTTTTAAGGGCATTCTCCAGTTTTATTATTTACCTGTGAGAGATAAGAAAAAAGGTTATGTCTCCCAATCCCAGTATTTTTAGGTTTAGCCTGTTCTTTGAAACCTGGCCAAATCTTTTCTAAGCTCATATTTTTTATGGTATTTTGTCAAGTATAGCCAATACCAATCAATTCATTTATAATAGCAACATTCTGTTTTCTCAATTCTTTAGCCCTGGTTATGACTTCATTTGATGTATTATTTACCTTTGCAAGTTGCAGCCTTCCCCAACAGTTTTGCTCACAGTTTCTTTCTCTGCATCTTCCCTATCTCTTTCTGAGTTATGTTAACGTAGACATAGTACCTATTGTTTTGGGAGAGATGTCTCACTGTGTCGCCTGTGTTACAATGTAGTAGTGTCATCATAGTTCACTGCAACCTCAAATGCCTGGGCTCAAGCAATCCTCCTGCCTTAGCCTCCTGGGTAGCTGGTACTACAGGCACACACTATCACAATAGCTAATTTTTATTTATTTTTTGCAGACATAGGGTCTTGCTATGATGCCCAGGCTGGTCTCAAACTCCTGGCCTCAAGTGATCCTCCTGCCTCAGCCTTCCAAAGTGCTAGGATTACAAGAGTGAGCCACTGCACCCAGCCTCATACCTTTTCTTCTTATTTTTTATTTTTTATTTTTTTTATTTCAGGATATTATGGGGGTACAATCATTTTGGTTATAAGTAATTACTTTGCCTCGCCCAAGCCGGGGCTAAAGGCATGCCCTTCCTCCATACAGTGTATACCACGTCAAATTAGTTGTGACTTTACCCACCCCCACCCCCTACCTGACTGACACAAAATGAATATTATTGCCATGTGAGCACCTTAGTGTTGATTGGTTAGTACCAATTTGATGGCGAGTACATGTGGTGCTTGTTTTTCCATTCTTGTGATATCTCACTTTGAAGGTTGGGCTCAAGGTCTATCCAGGATAATATGAGGTGCTAGATCACTATTTTTTTTTTTTTTTTTTCGTAATTGAGATAGTATCCCATGGTATACATATACCACATTTTATTAACCCACTCATGGATTGAAGGGCACTTGGTTTGTTTCCACATCCTTGCAATAGTGAATTGTGCCGCCGTAAACATTTGAGTGCAGATGTCTTTCTTAGAGAATGTCTTTTCCTCTTTTGGGTAGATGCCTAATAGTGGTATTGCTGGATTGAATGTTATTTCTATTTTTAGGTCTTTGAGGTATCTCCAAATTCTTTTCCACAGAGGTTGCACTAATTTGCAATCCCACCAGCAGTGTAAGAGTGTTCCTGTCTCTCCACATCCTCGCCAGCATTTGTTGTATAGGGACTTTTTGGTAAAGTCCCTTCTCACTGGAGTTAGGTGATATTTAATTGTGGTTTTGATTTGCACTTCCCTAATGATTAGAGATGTTGTTTTTTATGTTTGCTGGCCATTATTCTGTCTTGTTTTGAAAAGTTTCTGTTCATGTCCTTTGCCCATTTATTGATGAGGGTTGTTTGATTTTTTGTTGTTGATTTTTTTAAGTTCTAGATAGATTCTTGTTATCATCCCTTTATTGGCTATGTAGAGAGCAAATATTTTCTCCCATTCTGTAGGCTGTCTATTCGCTCTAATGATAGTTTGCTTGGCTGTGCAAAAGGTTTTTAATTTGATAAGGTCCCATTTATTTATTTTTGTTGCTGCTGTGATTGCTTTGGGGTCTTCTTCATAAATTCTTTGCCTAGGCTGATGTCTAAAAGAGTCTTCCCAATATTTTATTCTGAATTCTTAAGGTTTCATGCCTTAGGTTTAGGTCTGTTATCCATCATGAGTTAATGGTACTGGTACAAGAACAGAGATACAGACCTTTGGAACAGGACTGAGAACCCAAATATGAAACCATCCGCATATTGTCATCTAATTTTTGACAAAGCAAACAAAAATATACACTGGTGAAAAGAATCTCTATTCAACAAATGGTGCTGGAAATACTGGATAACCACATGCAGAAGACTGAAACTGGATCCCCTCCTCTCACCTCTCACACACGGTTTTTGTTGCCTGCTTTTCCCCTCCTGTGTAGGTTACGCTTTGCTTCATCTTTGCTTGTCATATAACGGTAGACATTTTAGGTAACATTGTAGCAACTTTGGGCACTGGTTTCCCAGGTTTTATGTTATTGGTGTTTGTTGTTTTTTGTTGAATGATCTGACAGAACGATTTCAATGAAGTCTGCTCCTCCAGGGGTTGAGACGCGATACTGCTCCACAGAGGGCGCATTCCTGGGCGTAAGGTAATCACCCTGGGGTGACATTAATTTTTGCTTGGCTATATTTGGTCCACTGTCCCTTTTCTTATCTCTCTGTTAAACTGCTAGCTCTGTTGTTATCATGCCAAGCTATTATGCACACTGATTGCTGGATGATTGTTGTATTGTTTTTGCCAGTTCCCTAGGGTATAAAATGTTATACTGTCTGATTCATGTACGTTCGGTCCCTTTTACTGAAGTTTCTTTCTTTTTGTTTATTGATTTTTGGTCAGCCTTTGAAATTTGTTCTAACCCCATGAGGGCTCCTCTTAATTGTCTGTTTCCCTAGTTCCCTCTGTGAAATCAGCGGGCCATTATCTACTTTGTTGTTCTCCTGGTGCTACCAGCCTCATCTTAATTGCTTACACTAAAACCTCCACTGTTTTGAAAAGTGGTCTTACTCTTTCCTACAATTTATTCCAAATAAAGTCGGTTCCTTTAGAGAAAATTTGTAGCTCTCTGTGCTTATTTCCTGTCTCTGCTACTGGCCAAAATCAATGGAGCAGTGGGCAGAGACTGTGGCCTTTTCTTTCAGAGTGGCACACCAGGTTTGCTATTGAAGCCCTAAGTGGGGATGATTGCCTCCAGTCTTCTGGGCTTGCCTCTTCCAGCGCGGATTCTGCCCTTCAAACGACCTAGTCCGAGGACAACTGCAACTTCAGTATTCTTAGCCTGCAACACCTAGTGTAGATACTTTGCCCTAATATCTGTTGATTGGGTAAAAGAAGGAAACCTTGATATCACTGCTACACTCAACTCAAATTAAGCCTCCTCAACAAAAATGTGGTATTGGGTGAGAAAGGTTGGCAGGCTGCCTCTCAATTGGAGATACCGTATTCCTTGATTAGGAGCTTTGGTGAAAGGAAATACTATCTTTTTGGAGGGAGAGAATTATGGCTCAGGTGCCACAGACCACTACTGATCATAGGAAGATTTAGTAAATTATTTTGAATATTTTTCTATTTACTTGCTCTATGTCATCAAGACAATTTCCAGAGATATTAAAATGTTATATTTTAAATAATTTTTTAACAGTTATGGCTGTGTTGCTGAGGTCCATGAAACTCCTCACATTGTTATTTCAGAAGGAAGATCTAGGAAATATGTTTTAATTAATAAAATATTATTCTATTCCAGTCTTGCTTCTATCTATAAATAATATAAAATAAGATAAGAGCATAATTGATCACTATAGATATGTGGGAATGAAAATTTTGGTCAAAGAAACAGAGAAAGAGAAACTTGGTAGGATTTGATGTCAAACTCTTTGCGTTTTCTCAGTAAATAACGTTTCTGTCGTCATGGAATATGTATTAATACTTCAATGGAGGATGAAAACATGATACAGCAAGTATGTAAATATGTATTTCATAATACTTTAAGTTCTATAATATTTTATTGGTGATATGTTGTGGAGGAAGATAAAGAGATTAATTGTCAGTTTGTGATTGGCGGGGGTAGTGATGGTTGTGTTTTAGACAGCAGGGCAAGGGAAAGCTTCTCTGAGAAGGTGATATTTAAGCAAAGATGTAGATAACCCATCTATAAAGATGTAGAAGACGCGAGGGCGTGTGCTCTAGGCAACAGGAGAAGAAGGTGTAAAAATTCTTAACAGGAAAATTGCTGGGAAAGTTCAGAACTTTTTAAATACAGCAGAATATTCATTGTAGTGCAACAAAAGTGAGTGAGAAGAGGTTAGTAAGAGATTAAACAGCCTAAAGGGGATGCTGAAGGGTCTGGGTGTTATTCTGAATGTCCTGTGGAACCCATCAGTGGGTTATGAGCAAGGCTATGACATTATCTGGCTTATATGGGTGATGGCACAGACAGATCGTTAAACATCACTTTGAATTTGGGGAGAAATACACCACTGATAAACTTCACGGCAGGAATCAAAGAAAACAATACTTGCGTAATGGACATTGTCAGACAAAATTAGTATTCCTATCCAGCAAACTCTTGAAGAAATCATTATTAGAATTAGAGCATGCTTTGTTTGATGTTTCAGCTTTGCTACTAGAAAACTTTATGCCCTACTTATTGCTCATATTCCCCCTACTGTTGCTATTTATGAGCATTCTGAATAGCAGAATGCCACTTACTTATGGCTGTCATTTCAATCTTTACTTGTTAGAATTTCTCTTTATGTAATTGGAAATGTACCAAAAAAAAAAGGATGACTAGGCGTTTTTCCCAACAACCTCCTCTCTTCTCTTCACAGCACTCCCAGTCCTCATTCTCTACCATAAAAAGCTCCCAGAGTTGAAAGCCGTTATGGAAAGATACATGGCAATCTCTTGAATACACACAGTGGCGCATGTAAATTTCCATCCACTTTGAAATAGGCTATTCTCTTGTTATTTTTAATGCCATATATAGTATATTCCAGAAGTTTTATGAAGGATCATGCCCAGAAAATGTCAGAGGTCACAGTGTGAAAATAAAAACAAACAGATAAACAAATGAAAACACACAACTGTAAACTCTGACATTTTAAAGAGAAAGCACACTTCTAATATGAAATTTCAACCTTTGGATTATTCTGTGGTTGAGGTTTGAAGTTATTAATAAATAGAATTTTTCTTCCTATCAACCAATATTAAAATTGTGAAACCATTTTGTGGTATCATATGTAAAATAATTATATTTATTTTTATTGTACCAGCTTACCATTTAATGATATAGAAAGACAAAATAAAAAAATCTACGCAAGGAACTAGAATTTCAAAAGCATGACATTCCATTAACCATGACTGCCCACCTTTCCTTAGTCTCCACCTCATCCTATGATCAACATATTAAGGTCACAAAACAAAATTTAAAGAGTAAGCCGCATTAGTAAAAAATGTGTACTGAGTCAAATATTCCCTGGAGAGCAGAAGTTTGGCAAATTCTGAAATTGTATAAACTCACCAAAGCTATGGACAATGAATTACTGCTGTAGCTAACCTGAATACAGTATAGTATGCTCCAGCAATGTCTAATTTACCTCAGGAAAGAATTAAGTTACTAGTGTCTTAGGTTTACTATATATTTTTTAACATGAAGTTAGACATTTTCACAAATATAAAAAAATGAATATAATTACTCTCACTTTATAAATGTTCAGCAAATTAAGGGACTTACCAAAAGAACAGTGCTAATAAAAGTCCATCTCTCTTACTTGTGATTACTATTGCATATTATTCCTAATACGATTACTTAATTTCGACCAATTACATGGTTAAGTGAAATTTAAAAAAGCATATTATTGCTTATCTATTGTTTTATATGTGGATTTTTTCCATAAATATGCCATTTAGGCCATAAGTAGGCCGTTATAAGTAAAATATATTTTGAAATTTCAGGGAATTTGTGAACTTCCTGAAGCCCATGAAAGGGTTTCCATATTCTATGACTGGGTTTGAGTGATGCTAACAGAGATCTGAAACTGAATTGCAGACCTTCTCAGGCTATTCTTTTGCATTAACTCACCAGGTTTCATAGAGGTATGTCATGATAAATAACACCTCCAAATTTGTTACTGAACTGAGACGCTAATATTTGTGTTTGTGTGGTGCCTATGATTGGAAGCGTTGTGTATGTGTTAACTTATTTAACGTTCTTAACAACCTATAAAGTAGGTTGTTTTTATTATAACCCAAATTTTATAGAGGAGGAAACTGAGGCTCAAAGTGGTGAAGTTATAATATTTGCTTGCATTACACAACTAAGAAAGGAAATGTGGAGTTTGAAGCCAGCTAATCTGCTTCCGGAGCCCTTGCTTTGAGCCATTATCTTAATAAGAATTATATTAGGCATACTTTTACTTTCTCCAGAAGACAATTGCTCTCAATTTTCTTTAGTATCCCTTCATAAAAATTTTTTATTACTTAAAAGGTTGATAGCAAAATGTTAAGTATATAAAATCTAAATTATGAACTATGAATACCCTTTTTAGATGCAAGGTCTTTACAATTGGTTCAAATTATCTGATAAATCTTCCTTTTCTACTTTTTTATGATTATTTTTAGAACTAAGTTTTTCCTTTATAAAAATAAATTTTCATGTCTTCACGAGAATGTCTATGTCCAAGATGAAGATTTCTGAAGTCATGGAAACTTAAGGAAGAACAAATGAAAATAAAATAGCCACCAGAAGAGGGTTAGGGTGGGGGAAAAGGGGAGGCAATCACTTTATTAACTGAAAAGTTGGCCTCATACAATCCTGGGCACTCTTTTTTCTTGGAAATTGCTGGTATCTAACTCCCTGCCATATTGCTATTCTGACCTTATAATTATATATGAAATTGTATCATAAGGTATAATCTATAGGCTACACAGCTTGCACCCCAAATCTTCCTCCTCCACAGAGTTAATGTCAGTGGGAAGTGTCCAAGTTATTACATAACCTTACATACAGAATTTAATGGCACAGCGTGGTAAATGAGACATATGCTTTGATCTTTCAATCATAATTTTGTAAACTACCCCACTCCCAGAACTGTCGTGACTGCTATGGTGGCCAGATTATTACATGACTCTTTTTTGCCCATAGTTGTTTGCACAGGAATGGGATATGTTTGAACATTTCTTTTGGCCTGCCCATTATAATTCTTTACCATTCTTTGCTAACTACTCCTCTATTTGATATTTTTATAGTCCCAGTGTGACTGATGCCAGGCCCAAATTCCGGAGGAGAGCACTTGACTTAGGGGAGGTCACTCTACTCTATACCCCTAGCCACATCATGAGGATCATGGTGAGTATGTGAGCTGACATGGGGTCATGTACTCTCACCTGAGTGAGTGAAGCATTTCCTCCCTGTGGAAATGTCCCGTAGAAATTGGGAAAGAAGCACGGGTTCCCTTAGGATGATTAGCTTAGAGCATTTTGTACCCTTAGAGCCACTAGAAGCCATAGTCAACGTGACACAGGGCAGCCTACCTGATTAGGAAAGCAACAGGCAGGTAAGCAGAACACAAATATATGTGGAGAAATACACAGGGATTTACATCATTTAACCCCCGGATACTATCTTCATTGATGCCTCTATTAATTCCAATTTGTCATAAAAATTAATTAATTTTTATTTTGTTTAAGTAAATTTGGGAACAGTGTCCGTCCCATGACATGAAAATAATTTTAATTATTACTGAGAGTACCTAACACTTTAAGAACATTTAAGAGAGTTGAGGATAGAGACAGGTTGAGATGAGATGTTCTCTGGAGACTGCAGCTATAATAAAAGCAGGTTGTAAAGAAGGTAACTGTCTATTTGCAACGCTTTTCCAAACTGAGATGTGAATCTGCTTTTCTGATGACCTAATTATTCAACCCATACCTTAATTCCATAGGCTGGAAGTGTTTCTTTTCTTTTATTCCTTATGTTATTTCTCTTTGGATATTTCTCTAATACATATGGATTTGATTATGAGTTTAGATAAAGAATTTAAGACAGTTAAGGAAGAGGTAGTTAAACATTTTGAAAGACTATTTTATACTTTAGAGAAGCAATGTACTCTCTTGCCCATGCTAAGTATCAAATAATGGTGATGTCTACAGTTAAAATATTCTCATTTTTATATTGTTCTTATAATACCAAGGGTGCCATAGCTGCATAGAAAGGGGGTTCCAGTAATAATAATATACTTTTATGCTATGAGGATTCCAACTTTCCCAGAAGTACTGAAATAATTTAATTAAAAGAGGATGGTGAAGAGATAGATGAATTTGGACTTAGAGCTACCACTTAGTATCTATAAAGGAAAAATTACCGGGAATTCTTCCTTCATACAAGCTACAGCCAGTAAGAATCTTCAGGAGGCTTCTCCATGACTATTTCTCATGACTCTGTGAATCATAAACACAGAAACACACATACAAAACAAACAGATAAGCTCTAAAATTTATAAATCCTTACTTTAAGGAGTAGTTTTTCTCATTTTTTTTTCCTTAATATCTATTCACAAAGTTCTATTTTATGGCAGAAAAGTGAATGCAAATATGATAATAACACAAAGCAATTCTTGTAGTATGGGTACCCTTATAATTGGTTTGAATTATCTGATGAATCTTTCTGAATGAGGATAAAGATAAGCTGATTATTCTAGCAACATTATCTTCAAGAAATAGGAGTATGCACAGCTACAGATACTTCAATACCAAGGCAAATAAGTGGATTTCTTTGGAAAATATGATTATATATTTGTTACCGTATAAAGAGATCAAACACCGCTGAATCTGGGCCACATTTTTATTTGGCTCACATCATATCGCCTTATATATTGCCTTTAAATTAGCATATTCCAAATAAGTTTTTTGATATTTTGCTCATGTCGAAACATTCAAATTTTGGCAAAACTGGGCTCTCAAATATGTAACATCTGCCAAGCAGAAATTAAGTAGTTACTAATAACATTAGAAAGGATATAATCTCAGGACTGTCAGGACCTCAGCTGAGCTGAAGAGAGAGAGAGAGAGAGCGCGAGAGGGCAAGGAAGCACAGCGGTGAGTTGCTGAGTTGCCAGGTGTCAGGGTGGCTGATTAAATCAATAAGCCAAAATGAAAGCGTTAACATTGGAATCCCTTGCTACAGTGGTTTAAGTAAGAGACTAAAACTTGAGAAAATGCTGACTGCGTCTGTGTCATTTTCTTCCACAGAACAGTGCTCTCGTCAAGGTCAGGTGGATCAGCATAGACATCAGGGGCATCTCACTGTTGAGGGAGCCCCAAGAGAAAAGGCTCTAGCAGTTTTATGGACCCTGGGGTTGGGAGGGAGCTGGGGGAGGACTAAGACTGAACGGGTTCTGAGCACCGAGTCAGAGTCAGCGTATCTCCATCTATAAGAAGACCTGGGCAAGCACTTCCGCCCAAGGCCTCAGACAAAGTAACCTAGGACCGCAGGCTCAGGGGACAGGAATGCGAATATGTGAAAGAGCAGGACAGGCCAGAGGGGCCTGATTCCTTGACCGCAACTCCCTTCAGAGCCTGCAACACCCTGGCTGTGTGCCCCAAGTCTGGGGTGGCCATGGTAGTTTCTCCCCATTAGGCCTGCCAAGTAAAGCCTTTGTCAGGCTTCTAGCCGGACCCCAAAAAATCACATGTGATTTTTAACCAGGAGCTGCATTTTTCAAGGGCATTGATGTGTAAATTCGTTCTTGGAATGAGCATGTAAATACAATCTGGATCTAGCACAGTTCCTGGTACTTAGTTGTATAATGGATATGTGGATATTTCATGGAAAATATAGTATTTTCATTGAAGCCTTTAAGAATGTTTTTGTATGTATAACTTAAATAACATTAACCCAGCAGCACGGTTTTGGCAAAATATAATACAGTAGTGAAAATTAGGAATTCAATTTTAAGTTTTTTATTAGAGAATGCTGAGTAATTCTCCTTAGCATTTTAGTTTATTTAAATTATATTTACAGTTTATAAAAGCTACATTTTGTTTTTAGTTTTATGATCAACTCGTTCTTTCTCTTTTACTAATACTGAGTCATAGGTAAATCAGTATATTTATATGCTTAGGGAACAGTTTTATTATTCACAAGTTCTATATAATCTTAATGCAATGCAAAAATGCCAAGAAGAGAATAACAAAATCTCATATACATATATAGTACTTGATAACATAACATTAATTTATTTAATATTTTCTTTATTTAGATTTTCAGTTTTCTTTCGTTAAACCATTGATCTTTGACATTGACTACTCTCATCATTTGTGTTAATTATCCTGACATTAAGAGTTTATTATTTTGTGAGTCGGACTTCCAGCAGATGACACATGATGCACAAGGAGGAGGAAATCAAGAAGTGTGCGGCAGGGTTAAGAGAAACCAACAGAGGGTTATGTGATATTCTGTGGCTTGCCTCTGCTGAGGATCACTGCTGAGCTTAAGAGTGAAAGAATAGGAGTAGAAAACTTACTTAAATGTGCAGGGAGCAGGGGTAGACTGGCAGGAACTGTAACTTTTACTGCAATGAGGCAGTCAGATGTTTGCTACCTGTCAAGCAAGGGCCTGGAGAAATAAATAACTTGACTTGATATTCTCCACTCTCCTCTAGTCTCTAAAATCCTGACGATGAACACTTCTCCCACTCCCTACTGGTTAATTTGCGAAGGGTTGGGAAAATATTGATCGCGAAGCATAGCTACTGTAGTTATCACTTCTGTAATTGAGCATGGCGCCTAAATTGATCATGGACCATAAATCTCTTATTTTACCACTGATCGCATGTTCCTTTGACCTTCTGTCAGAGCCTCAAATGGATGGAGGTTTTCCTGTTAAGGTGAACAAATGCTTTAATGCTTCAAGATATGAGTCCTTGGTGATACTGTCTTCAGTAAGTGTAGTTTTCCATGATGAGGCACATTGTGCTTGGATGACTACAAAGAGATGTCCCAGTGAATTCATTCAGATCCACACAGAGTCCACCTTGCTCCCACTGAGAAATAATATAAAATTTATCCTTGATAATCAGAACAAACCAGATCAGCCATAGAGTTTCTTCTTCCTTTGTTTTTTGGTTCATCAGCATTAAGAGACCAAAATGACCAGGGGCAGTTTCAGCTTTCATATTTATGAAATTATTAGTGTGTCTCTTGGTAGAAGTATTCATCTCTTGGGCTCTATGATCTCCAAACATCCGAACTCAGAGTCATGAGAAGGGAAGTAAGATATCTTCTCTGGTTATTGCACACAATCTTGGGAAGGATGTCTCTCGACTTTACCTAGGTCCTGAACCCTTTATTACTGGTTATGGGAGGAAAACCTTATATATTGGCTGCTGGTCTCAGGTATATATCACATATAGTAGAAGTTCAGCCCAATCTCTCGAAATAATATTCCCTGTGATGGAGTCTTCAGTAAGCCATTCAACCATTTCATAAAATAAGCTAATTCTAGAATGCAGAACAAATGGTATACTAGTGATTTCATGGAATTTATTTTATAGTGTAGGATGCGTGAGAATTTCTTCTCTGTATAGACAGTATATTGTGTGAGATGCTATGCAATGGGCATTCTGTACGTTTTCAACTAATGGTGCTGGTCCGAGAATGCACATTTATGCCTGGAATCTGAATCTAACCTCGAAGAGAGAAATTGTTGGCCATCCCATAATGAAAAGTGTAGAGTTTGATACACCTGCTGGTATGTTATTATGCCATGCTAGGTCTCCAGGTTGGCTGCCGAGATTGGCACACAGCCTACTCAGTAGTAAAAGTAGCCAGATTTGCATTAGTGAGAGAAATTTCCTGTTTTTTTTTTAAGGTTTAAATTTTGTATTTTAAGGCTTTATATTTTAGAGCAGTTTTAAGTTCACAGTAAAATTGAGCAGAAAAAACAAAGTTTACCCATATAACCCCTACCCTTCCCATGCATAGCCTTCCCCATTATCAAAATGCCCACCAGAGTGTACAGTTGTTACAACTAATTAACCAAAATTGACACATCATTATTACCTGTAGCCCATAGTTCACATTAGGGTTGGCCCTAGGTGTTGTACATTTTATGGATTTTGAACAAATATATAATGACATGTAACCACCATTATAATATCATATACATTTTTCACTGCCATAAATATCCTCATGCTTCTATTTTTCCTTCCTTCCTTCACACCTAACCTCTGGCAACTACTAATCTTTAACTATTTTGTTAGTTCTGCCTTTTCCGAAATGTCTAAAGTTGGAATCATAGTATATAACCTTCTCATATTAGCTTCTTTCACTTAGTAATAAGCATTTGTGTTTTCCCCATGTCTTCTCATGACCTCATATCTTCTTTTTACTGCTAAATAATAATCCATCATCTGAGTACATACAGTTTATTTATCCGTTCACCTATTGAAGGGCATCTTGGTCACTTTCGAGTTTGGGTAATTATGACAAAAGCTGCTATTAACAAATATGTGTGGACATATTTTTTGTGTGGACACAAAATTTCAACTTCTTTGGGTAAATAACAAGAAGTGGAATTGCTGAAAGATATAGTAAATGTATGTTTAGTTTTGTAAGGAATCCACCAAACTGCCTTTCAAAATGGGAATACAGTTTGCATTCCCACCAGCAAAGAGAGTTCCAGTTGCTTCACATTCTCTCCAGCATTTGGTGTTGTCAGTGTTCTGGATTTTGGCAACACTAATAAGTATGTAGAAGCATCACTCTGTTATTTTAATTTGCATTTTACTGATGGCATATTATGTGGAGCAAACTTTTAATTTTATTTTTATATGTATATCTTTTTAGGTGAGGTGAAATTACATGTTTTTGAATTCATGCTTAGCTTCATTTTCTGCCACTATGAATACTTTGTACATAAGCCCATTAAGCAAGCTCAGGGTTGGCATGAAAAAGCTTCTGACTGACATCTGAAGGATTATATCCAACTATTTATTGTGTCCACCATTGGAGTGATGTCTTCTAATGGGCATTATAGAGAGATATAAATATTTTTCACTCTGATCCACTCTGAGAGCTCTGTCAAAATCTAACCTCTGTCACTATTTTTCCATTATTTTTCTTTCTGAGCTCCAGTCACTCAGTCAAACAGTTATCCACGGCCCATGGATCTGTATGGTTGAATGCCAGTACTTGCTCTATTTCCACAATAGTGGTGCTCTATACCACCAGGCTCTTCGCCCATTAACAAAATTTAACCTCAATGAAAGGTCTAAAAGTAATGTACAAATTCTGGTGGGGTGAAGGTCAGTCAATAATTACAGTGAAATTTGCTGTCTTAAATAATTATGTTAGTAAGGAATAAAGACTTATGATAATCCTAGTATCCAACATAAAAAAATCTGCAAAAGAACAGTAATAGCAACACAAATGTAGGAGAAATTATAAATAGAAAAGTAAACAAAGGAGAATTACTGGAAATATTTGCAAATTGTCTATAAAATGAAAGTGAACATAATTAATAAACTGTAGCTTTGATGACAAGATTCAGTAATTATGCTTGGTAAAAAATAAATACACATGAGCACACAAGTACACCCACACAAAAAAACTCTCACAAGGAAACAAAGGTCTTCTATATAGCAACAATTTAGTTATGTTGCTAAATGCATGACATTTGGTGTTGTGAAGCCTGGATTCATTCTCAGCACTGCCACTGCGATATTTCATTATAAAACAGTAGAAATTAAAATTAGTACAGATCTCCAAAGATTTGTGATGAACTACAGGGAAAGATCATTTAAAAATTACATGTATTAAGTATTCATTTACTATGAATTTAATTTTTTTAATTTGAAAATATTAAGGGGGCACAAATGTTTTAGGTCACATGGATCATTTTTGTAATTCTTGAGCTATAGGTGTGCCTGTCACCCAAACAGTGTTCACAGTGCACATTAGGTTAGTTTATTCCCTTCCTCTTACCCTTCCCCAAGTTGCTTTCCACTGAGTTTTACTTCCCTCTGTGCATCTGTGTGAGCATCAGTTAGTTCCAATTTAATAGTGACTATATGTGGTATTTGTTTTTCCATTGCTACAGTACTTCACTTAGAAGAATGGTTTCCACTTCCATCCAGATTGTTGCAAAAAGTATTGATGATGAATATAAAAATTCATCTTTTTATGGCTGAGTAGTACTCCATGGTGTACACATACCAATTTTATTAATCCACTTATGAATTGATGGATACTTGGGTTGATTCCACACCTTTACAATTGTTAATTGCATTGCAATACACATTCACATGTAGGTGTCTTTTTGATAAAATGAATTCTTTTCCTTTTGGAAATTACCCACCAGTGGAATTGCTGGATTGAATGGTAGGTCTATTTTTTAGTTCTTTGTGGAATCTCCATGCAGTTTTCCATAGAGGTTGCAGTCTCACTAACAGTGTATAAAGTGTTCCTTTCTCTCTACATCCATGCCAGCATCTGCTATTTTTGGATTTTTTTAATAAAGGCCAATCTAATTGGGGGAAGATAATATCTCTTTGTGATTTCAATTTGTGTTTCCCTGATGATTAGTGACGTTGAGAATTTTTTCATATGGTTGTTAGCCATTTGTCTTTCTTATTTTGAAAGACATCTGTTCATGTCTTTGGCCCACTTTTTAACAGAGCTGTTTGCTTTTTTCTTTATGATTTGCTTTGACTTCTTTGTTCTTTGTAAATTCTGATTATTAGCCCGTTATTGGATGTGTAGCTTGCAAATATTTTCTCTCATTCTATAGGTCGTCTATTTGCTTTGTTGATTGTTTCTTTAGCTGTGAAGAAACCTTTTAGCTTAATCATATCCCATTTATTAATTTTTATTGGTGCCGTAATTGTCATTGGGTCTTTTTCATAAATTATTTGCCTAGTTCGATTTCTAGGAGAGTTTTTTTCTTACATTGTCCTCTAGAATTCTTATGGTTTCATGTCTTATATCTGGGTATTTTATCCATCTTGTATTAATTTTTGTGAGTGGTGAGATGTAGGGGTCCTTTTTCATTCTTCTGTATGTGGCGATCCAAATTTCTCAGCACCATTTATTGAATAGGGCTTCTTTCCCCCAGTGTATGTTGTTTGTCAAAGATCAGTTGATTGTAGGTAGATGGTTTTAAGTCTGGGTTCTCTGTTATGTTCCATTGGTCTATGTCTGTTTCTGTACCAATACCATGCTATTTTGATTACTATAGCCTTGTAGTATAGTTTGAAGTGTGGCAATGTGATGCCTCCAGTTTTACTCTTTTTGCTTAAAATTGCTTTGGCTATTTTGGCTCTTTTCTGTTTCCAAACGAAGCATAGAATTATTTTTTCTAGATCTCTGCAGTATGATTTTGGTAACTTAATGGGAATTGCATTGAATTTGTAAATTACTTTGGATAGTATCGATGTTTGTGCAATGTTGATTCTACCTATCTGTGAGTATGATATGTTTTTACATTTGTTTCATCCTCTGTGATTTCTTTCCTCAGAATTTTGTAGTTCTCCTTGTAGATATCTTTCACCTCCTTGGTTAAGTGTATTCCTGGGTATTTTATTTTATTTGTAGCTATTTGCAAATGGTATTGAGCCTTTGATTTGACTCTCAGCTTGACTGTTATTAGTATATAGACATGATACTGATTTATGTACATTGATTTTATATCCTGATATTTTGCTGAATTTATTTATCAATTCCAGGAGACTCTTGGTGGAATCTTTGGGTTTTTCTAGACAAAAGATCGTATCATCAGCAAAAGTGATAATTTGACTTCCTCTTTCTCTATTTGGATGCCCTTTATTTCATTCTCTTGCCTGATTGCTCTGCCTAGGACTTCCAGCACTATGTTGAATAGAAATGGTGACAGCGGGCATCCTTGAAAATAACATGAACAAAGTGATTTTAAAATATATCCTGAAGCATTCATGTTAATATTGTAAATGTGTCCATTATCCTTATATTTATGAGTACATTTAATAGAATTCCACTCAAAATTCTCTTTTTCCCCCCTCAGGCTGCCTAAAAGTTAGATAAGTAAATGTTTTCAGAAAATAAAGTTATATTTCTATCTATTTTAAAGTAGAGATAGATAAAATATTAATATTAAATAAGTAAAATTATAAACACGAATATCTGATATCTGTACACTATAAAATATCTGATGCTGTAAAGTATCACTATGAAATATATACAGTCTGTCCAGAAAGTATCCAGCTATATAATATGAAAAATAGAGACACTTATTAAAGAAGATACAAGACACATTATACATTGGACAATGAGGCTTCAATCCCCTTCAAAGTAGTCATCTTGCGACCTCACACAGTTCTGCCAGTGTCTCTTAACTTAACCCATACATGTTCAACATTCTCAGGTGTTCTGCTTGTGGCAGGCCTTCCAGAATGTGGATCATTTTCAATATACTTTCTATCATCTTTGAAGCATTTGTGCTACACTTTTTTATTTGTGCTGCACTTATTACATTGTCCCCAAAAGCCTTCTGAATCATCTGAACAGTTTCCATGGAGGAGTGTTCAAGCTTAACACAAAATTTGATGCAGATTTTCTGTTCTACTTGCTTAGTCATTTTGAACACGACAGTCACACAGTACATATGCTCACTCAGTGGTGTCTAATGCCTCAGTGACTAGTACAGGGAAGACTGTTCACACATCCACATTCCTGTCCACTCTCCTTGGCTACCAAGTTCTAGTGATGTTGTACAAACTGTTCTCATTATATTAATAATGGCTGAATACTTTCTGGAAAGACTTCTTATGTGAAGTACAGTTTTTAAGATAATAAGATATTAATAGATTTTACTATGTAAAATTGAAACATTTTTCTTAGGTTAAAAAAAATTAAGATCCTTAAATGTATTATAAAGAGTTAGCTGGAAAATTATTTGTATTATTTGAATTTACTAACTAAAGTCATTAACATGGAAATGGCATTTTACAACAGTAAAAACGGTGGCAGAATAAATACAATAGTGCAAACAATATAAATAAGCAAAAAAAGATGGAAAAATATGTGAGAAAAAACATGCAAAACTGTTGATCTTTCTAATAGGTACAAATAAATATAAGTAAAATTTTATATAGTAGTTATCTATAAATTTAAAATATTAAATTTCTAATCTTTATGTATATAATATGCATATTTTATGCCTACAAATTGGCCTGTTTCCAACGAGAATCTTCTCATTATAAATCAATGTCTTAAAAATGTGTTACAAGCAATTCCATATCTAGGAATTTACTCTAAGGAGATTATAAAGAATGTCAGTACAGATTTGGCTATCAAAATATTCAATCAATGCTTAGTTTTAAAATTATCTTCTAGTGTTTTTGTGTGTCCTGCAGAACAAAAATCAATAGGTATAAAGGTCATATAATTTATCTTAGATAAACAAGGACTTCTATAGAAATCTATGCAAAAATATATAAAAAATATGCAATACACATATTCATGTATACCTTTCATATTTAGTATGTATTTCAAATTGCACATACATACAAATAACCCCATTAGATATGCATATATGTGCAAAGATATGTATATATACACACAGATACATTTATAAAAACATATACAAATATATATATATACAAAGATACATACACAACTATGTATAAAACTTTTAAAGTATTAAAATACATTAATAAAGACATAAATTAATTAGTATCAATTAATAAAATTAAACTGTATTCACATTTTTAACACTATAACAAAATATATCCAGACACTATTTAAATCATTCCTATGGGAAAAAATAATTAAAATTAGGGAAAAAATGTAGAACCCTAAAAAAATCTAGACAGATCTACATAATGAAAAAGTAATAGAAACATATTCATCAAATGCATACTAAAGTACTATTTATATTTTTTTATTTTTGCAATTTTCTTCAATGATTCTGAAATGATATCATGAAAGACATAGCAGAATATGTAATAACACCAAACAATCTGCCAGCTGTGCCAAATCTGTCATCTAGAGCAAGATCATTGGATAAAATGTCTGTATTTATAACAAGACTTAACAATTAATGCATTAAGCTCTTTGTTTAAGGATTTGAAAAAGACAAAGGAATGATGTATGTACAAAGGCTTTTTTATACACAATTCAAAGTTTCTCATTTACAGCACTATTTCTATAGTGAACATTTTAAAATAATATGTGTCCAAGTAGAGGTAATCTTCAATTTAGATAATTATAAACATAAGCATATAATAGAATACTAAGAATACTTTGCAAATTATGGTATCAAAACAATTAATGATCCAGGAAAATGTTGATATTGTATTATTATATGAAAAGCAATCTATAATATGGATAGAGTATTATAAAGTATATTGTATGTGTGTTGCAGTAGTTAGAATGAAATCTACCAAATTTTGTTGCTATCTCTCTACAGTGAGAATACAGGTGATGTTTACGTTTAACAGAGTGTTACAACCACTTTGAAGATTTACTTTTTCAGTATTTTATAAAATATTTCATGGCAAAATAACTGAATAATGGCCAAAGAAATTTAGTTAAGCCAATCAATAAAATGTTCAAATGCGATGGATGCCCACATCATGACTGTAGAATGTGTATAGCATATACATGATAATTCACACTGTTACTGAAAAGGTATTATATCTCCAAGAGGAAAAGAGCTGTTAGGGAAAATTAGGTGTCAAATAAAAATTGTCTTAACTGTAAGAAAGGCACTGAATACAGAGAGCTGACTATACCAAAGAATTGCTCCTAGCTTATACCTTGGAGTAAAGCAGGACATTTGCCCAATAACTAAGCCTATGTATAATATAGATTATATACAACTGTAGAATTATAAAATAAAAAAGAACATTTTAAACCATCAAATATGTCTCCAAAGATTTTTAAAATAAGAGAAATGAAACTCCAAATATAAAATAACCTTTCTGTAAACTGAAATTTGACTTTGCAAAAGGAGATTAATTGAATAAAGCAATATTCGTTGAAACTATAGATTTTGTGGATGAATGAAGCCTAGGAAGACTATCACAAACCAAGAATTAACAATTAGTGTGTACTCACTGAGCACCAATCACAATTCCAAATATTGTATTTGGATTGATTTATTGATTCTTCACAACTGGTCTAAGAGGTGCTATTTTTCTCCTTATAAAATTGAGGATAAGGAGGCACAGAGTAATTAAGTAACTTGTTCACATTTTCACAGGTAGTAAATGGCAGATCCAGGATTTGAACCTAGGCTATCTGACTCCAGAGCCCATGCTTCTAAAGTAATGCTTTTCTTATATAAGGTAAGATTTTATAGCAAACTAAAATATATAAAGAAATTAAGATTATAATATCATGTTGGTTAACATAGGTACAACGCATCTTTTACAATAGATAATTGTATAGTTTTGATTTCATTTGAAAAGCTCCTTATGTAAAAATTAAAAAGGTCCCAGAATGTTTCTACAGAAAATCCTATTGTTAAAATGTACCCCACGTCATTTGTACTTTTGTCTTTTCTTTTCTTAATGGAAATTAAATGAATGAACTTTAAGTTCCACTTTCCAATTAAACAAAGACAGATGCCAATTCTAAAGCAAGAACACTGCCAAAATGTTTTAAATTGGGATATTTCAGGGATCCCACTAAAATATAAAGAAAAGGAATCCCCTTAAAAGCATTCTATTGCATAAAACAACTTTTAAAGAAGAAATACTGATTACTTGCAAAGACATTAGAATGTGCCTCTCAAAGTAAATTTTTTTCTAAGCGTATTCTCTAAGTTCAGAATAAGTTCAGATAAATGAATGCCTGTCATTGAAAGAGCTTCCTGGTGTCAGGCCTGGCTGTTTGGGGGACTGTGCAGGAGATCAAGCTGAGCTACACATTGGGAGCCCTGCCAAATGAATGACATTTCCTGAGAACCTAGGCAGAATTTTAAGAAGTTGCCTTGTCCTTCCTAAACAGTTGGGTTAAAGGGTATTTAAAGAGAAAAAGATGCAGTCAACCTGCTGAGGATACTGGAGAGAAAAGGCAACAAATCTTCAAACTTTACTGAGTTGAAAATAAGATGCATGGCCAGAAGTAATATTAATACATTCACAGACTTTATGTGCTTTGGTTTTTTTGGTCTTACTTTTTCATTTGAAAGAAATCTAAATATTTTATATTTTTTAGAAATTCACATTTTAGAGAAAAACATGAATAAATATTTTATATGACAAAAAGAGTTGACTATATGTGGTCTTATTCTCACCAGAAATATATAGAAATGCAGTAAAAGCTAAAATTATTTTAATTTTAAATATAAAACTGTCTGAAAACAAAATGACAAAAAAAGAAAAGAAACTCAAGTGAGAGCATTGTATTAGATCTGTGATACTTGATTTGAAAACAAGTTTCTCAATGGCTGGGGCAGGAGAAGCTATCTCATGCACAAGCAAGGCAGTCTCAACTGAACTCCTTGTATAAAGCTGGGAACCCAGAAGAAATGGATTTCAGAGTGCCAGAAGGATAGAAGGGAAAAGAGGCATTATAAGAAGTTGTAATTGTTTGTAATTTTCTAGATTGAAAGAAAGAACACGAGTTTTCTACGGGAGATTGATGTTGAGTCTTAGGCAAGATATTTTTTAAAAATTAAAATGCAAATTACCCAAGAAAAAGAGAAAATCTTATCAGTTACTGGAGATAATACATATGTTACATATAATATATTCTAGTTTGGCAATAGAATTCTCATCAAAAAGTTGAATATGTATTAAACTAGATTTCTATACCCGGATCACTTATCATTGAAGAATGAAGGTGATTTAAGCATTTTCAATTAAAGCGTGGCTGAGTATTATTCATGAATTCTCACCAAATAAATTACTAAATTGTATTGATATAGGAGGAAGTGTAGAGATGCAAGTAGGAAGCTTAGCAAAACAAAAATTGATAAAATTTTGGAAAATATAGTTAATTTTTGACTGAATAAATATAAAAAGTCTTATTAAATTTGAAAGATAATGACCCCAAATTCCAGAAACATAGTGGGAAGGAAGGAAATTGTGTTGAAACATTCTAATATTTCTATATTTTTTCAAAGGGAGATATATTGGTTACATTATAACTTTGTGAAATCAAGCATCCGTGTTAAAAATTTAAAGGGTTGCTGCTTAAAGAATATTATAGGAGTGTATATCTTTAAAAAATGAATAACAAATCATCAATCAGTAAATTTGAAGGAAGGAATAAAAACCAGAAAGTGTACAAAGAAATAAAAACTTATGGCCGGGCGCGGTGGCTCACGCCTGTAATCCTAGCTCTCTGGGAGGCCGAGGAGGGCGGATTGTTTGAGCTCAGGAGTTCGAAACCAGCCTGAGCAAGAGCGAGACCCCGTCTCTACTATAAATTAGAAAGAAATTAATTGGACAACTAAAAATATATAGAGAAAAAATTAGCCGGTCATGGTGGCGCATGCCTGTAGTCCCAGCAACTCGGGAGGCTGAGGCAGGAGGATCGCTTGAGCCCAGGAGTTTGAGGTTACTGTGAGCTAGGATGACGCCACGGCACTCTAGCCTGAGCAACACAGTGAGATCTGTCTCAAAAAAAAAAAAAAAAAAACTTATGATGGGATTAAGACCACTGGGACTTAGGGATGCTATGTCTGAGGCTGTGAGAGGAGAGGAGGTGAAGGAATTGCCTGAGCAGAAGCCTGAAATAAGGGTAGATGTTAACTGCCTAGTTGGGGGACATATATCAGCAATCTGGGAGTACAGCAAAGCATGCTCCCACCTCAGAGTCTAAGGGGTCTCGTGCATGAAAAGCCACGGGCGGCCTGACATGAAAACTTCTCATGGCTGTAGAGGTAGATTGCCATACGTCAGCCCAGGAGAAGGGTCTCAGGGCTTCCATTGTTTGAACACTGGGCCAAGTTCCTTCTCTCCTTTTCTCTCAACAATGCCTCAGTTAGTATAAAACCAGTCTCCCAGTGGAAAGCATGCAGTTACTTTGTTCCTTGATCAAATGGGTCACAGCTACTGAAGTTAGAGATTGATATTCATGTGCACAGCTTGAGCTTGGGATAAAATTAGTTAGTTTACATTGATCAAAAGGCTTATACCTACTGAAGAATTACGTGTTTTTCACTTCTAGAAAGGAGAAGGAAATTAGCTAGTGCACCTTGTGATTTTGGGGGGGAGCCTCGAAACCTTTGATCATTGTATCCTTTGATTTTTTAACATGAGATCATTGTATTTTGTAACATGGCAAAGAGAATAAAAAGCAAGTGCTGGGTTTCAGTCACTGCCACCTTGGCACCAGAGTGCTGGTGGTCCCCTGATTTCCCCACTTTCTTAAATATTATTTCTATTTCTGTGTCTTTGTTTCATTCATCTCTTGCAACACATTCTGCCAGGGAACATTATCCTTATCGGGGACATCGCGAACTCATGATAACTTAAAATAGACTATTAGAAATAAGTGATAATAACAAAACATACAAATAAAAAACAAACCAAAACCAGCCCAAACTAAACCAAACAAACAAACAAAAAATCATCTAGAAACAACAAATAATACATTTAAAAATTTTGGAGAAAAGTATGACTCTTTCTCAAAAGAAATAAAAGTAGACCTAAATAAGGAAAGCTATATATTTTCAAGGTATCAATGTTATGGCAATGGTAATGTCAAAGTAGTCCAAATCATTTCATAAATAAATTGACAGAACATTCCTGATACTTACAGGTATGGGTAAATATTCAAGAATACCCAGTTATTTTGGAAAAAGAGGTAGGAACAGAATTGGGGATTGAATCTTTTCATTTTTTTCAAAAAGATGTGTACATATTATAACAAAAGTTTTCTCAAATTGGATGGTAGTTTAATTTTTGTACTGGATGGTAATAACATCTATGTACTTTTCTCTATTACAGAAATATTTCATAATATAAAATATCAAGATTTTTGAGACTCATTTTTACTTATTTCTACTCCTTTGTGTATTATTATAATAACTATACATTAGAAAAATTTAAAAACTTTAAAATTCATCAAAATAATGTCATTTAAAATTCATTTTTTCAACTATGGTTGCTTTTGTATATCATTTAAATTCACTAGGACTATTTAATAAAACAAAGAAATGTGTTCTCCTAGTACAGACAGTCCCGAATTAATGAATGTTCAACTTACGATTTTCTGACTTTAGGATGGGTTTATTGGGTTATTAAATGCATATCTAACTTTCAATATTTTTGACTGATAGTTTTATCAAGACATAAATCCATTGTAAGTCAAAGACCATATGCACTTCATTTGATGGGTAATTGTGTTTAGAAAAGCTAACTTAAAGGTTTCAAAACCACCATATTCTTAACAATAGTTTTATATTTTCTTCCATTTTAGAAAAATTTGAAAAGAAAGTAATGTGTTACTAAATCAGAAATTTAACATCTATTTCATGTGGATAAATTAAAACAAAAATATGTTTTGCATATTAGCATTTAAAATATGGTGTATTTTACTAAAAAGTTTAAAGAAAACTGTATTAAAGAATACCTCCAGAAGACACTCTCCCCCATATCTGTCTTACGTGATTTATATTTTCATGGCTATGTCTAAGTTTTGTATTCTGCAGTCTTTGAGTGCTACCTCCATCCAACAATGTGAAATCAGTTCTTCAGGAATCACAGAAGATATTCATTCATACCAAGCATGAGTGAATTTATTAAGTTCCCTCAAAATTGTTGTTGCTGTTGTTCAGGTTTCTTTTTTTTTTTAGTATTACATGGAGGTACCATATCCCGCAATTCGGAACTTTCCACCACTCTAATGAAGCCTCTCCTCTCTTTTATTCTCCTCCTCTTTCCCTTGTAGAGAATTAAGGATCTCAAAATTTATCTTCTATATGCTGTAGCAATTTCTGCTCCTTTCTACCTATTTGTCACACTTAAAAAGAGCCTCCACCTTTTAGATTGGACATTTCTTGTAGTATTCTTTCCTAAGCAATATAAATAAGTAACATATAGAATATATTATAAATGGCGTGAAAAAAAAAACAGGAAAGGTGAAAAAGAAGTTTGAGAGTAGGGACGTGGAAGAGGGGGGCTGTGATTTATGATGGGGAGACAGAGAAAGGTCTGTCTGACTTCTTTGCTCAAGTTGTTAGGTGGATAGTGAAGGGGCCTCCAGCTGTCCCCCAGGGATGGAGGACAAGTGCCCTGCTTCATACAACCACAGCAGGAGGGAGGAAGAGCGCACTGCCAATCAGAACTCAGCATGCTAACCTCAAAAGTGGCAGGGGATTCCTGGAAGAAGGAATTCCTAGAAAGCCAAACAGTGCAGGCACAGTAGGGTCTGGAAGATGACCAAAAGTAACCTCAGGCCAATTACCATGTCATCAGCATAAATCTGCATTGCGGTTTTGTACCCCAGCTCCCACCAAGGGGGCTTTCAGAGAGGCTCACAGAAAAACCACATGAGCAGTAAGACTTAGGTTACATAACTAGCAGCTGTACATCAATGTGATGCATAAGCCATGCCTGCAGGGGAGGGTCAACCCAGACAACATAAAATGAAATATTAGTTAACAGTCAGGGCCTCCTGTATGTAGCAACATGGCTCCCTTCTGTCTGTGGCAAACTTATCCTGCTTTTGCTCAATAAACTTTGTCTTCTGCTTGCCTTCCTAACGGTGTGTCTTGTCATTCTTCGGCAAGAGCACACCAGGAACCGAGGATAGTTCGGGAACCTGAAGAAGGTACAAATAGAACAAGTAACTGATGTGTATTAATTCCTAAGCAGCCAAAACCTATCTCTTTCCCTACTTCTCTTCAAATTCTGGATGTTATGATTTTAAAACAAATTGCTGCTTTCGTCCTCTCAAGATTTGGTGTTTACAAGTCATTTTCATCCTATTTTGGAATTCAGCTTTCTGGCGTAGATACTTTCTAGGCTCAGGATCTTGGTTACCCATGTTCCTCAGCGCCTGGTAAGGGCTCCCTATTCAAGTCTCTACTTTTCAGAACCCCATTCCTGTGTAGGTCACTCAACTACCTTCCATCTATGACTCTGGCTTGCCTGGGGGATGATTGTTTTACTACCTTCTTTCTGATCGGGTTGCTTATTTAGTTTTCAAGACAAGCCAGATGCTGGGAATTTCCCTTGAAGGGACTCCAGATTATTTCTTCATTTTTATGCCGAGGGGACTAGAAGAGTACCTTCTTCAACTCAGTCCCCCTTCCTTTGTCACTCCTCAGTCCTGAGGAATATAGGAAAGCAGACAACTCTGGCTGCTTACTGACAAATTGAGGCAAAGATTGTGGACTAGGATATGAGGAGAGAAATTTTCTAGTATGGAATGTGAGATATTCATAAATCCCAGGCCTGGCACCATAGATCTGAACTATGATTATATCAGTTGTTTTCGTAATTGCTTTATTACAACATTTTAATACACATTTGGAGTAACCCCGAAAACATGGACTGTATACCATGTGGAATCCAAGAATATAAAAAAGGAAAAACCAGTCCTAGGGGACAGATGGAAAGATTTGTAACCAGGAGAATTTTTCTAGTTTTTCTAGACGGGATTTTATCTCTGTAGATACGTTTATGTAGGTACTGCATGTGGTACTCTTCCCTTATCAACTAAGACATGATCTAAGACTATCTTATTATCTGATACGACCTGAGTCAATGAGTTAAGTTTACCAGTAGCATCTCATATGGTCCCATCCAATGAGGATGAACTTGATCTTAAACTAGTTTCATTAGAGTCTTGAGGGCAGCCAGTTGGTCTGTCTAGATGTTAGACTGAAAACACCACAAGGTATGAGCTTTAGCTTGCAGGGCCTCAGGAAAAAGGTAGTAGCAATTCTATTGAGGCCATGTCAGAGAAATGAAAGAAAAACTTGGAAACATTAATTTGGATACTTGTAGTCAGGAAAGGATTTAGGATTCATTCCAAATTATAAGCAAACTAAAAAATAATGAACAAGGCTAGAATCTAATAAGAGGTGCACTATAGTTATATTTTTTGAAACATAATTTTGCCTCTCCAGTTTCCCGTTTATACCAAGGATAAGTCAGAGTAGGATAAATTTATTTGCGAAATAAACTATAGTCTCATTATATTTGGCATGATTATTTGTATAAGTACCACAAGAATAGTTATTGGCCATATAGTCCCTTTCTAGATTAGCTTTGCTGGAAACTTTTATAAGGAGTTTCAGATTATATTTTTAAAAGCCTCAAGGCCGGCCAAGCCAAGGGTTTGTCATCATACTGTCTGAAATACCTGTATGAATTGGGTGAATTACTTTTTTCTCGTCATCCCAAAATAACCTGAGGTTCCTGGACCCATCAAGAAGTGACACTTTTTACTTACCCCAGGTCAGGAACTTTGTAAAGGAACAGCAAAGACAAGGTACTAGGCATTCTTTCCAAAGGGCTTTTTATCAGCTCTATAAAGTCAACCACAATTCTTCAAAGAAATCTAGGCATATCTCAAAATACACCATTCCAGTCAAAGCCTAGGTGAAATAACTAGTGTTTCCAATTCTGTCCTGTTACAAAAGAAAACAGATTCTTATTGAACTTATGCAAATAACCATATTGCCATAAATTAAGTATACTCATAAATAGTTTACAAAGTCTGGAGGAATCAAATAGAGAAAAATAAATACTTCAGATTTTGCTCACGAAAGTATACTTTGCCCAATTTGTTGTAAGTGACAAAAAGCTCAAAAGATAAAAAAAGTTTTCCTGAGTCTGGAAAACAACAACAATGATAAAAAGAATCAGCAATGTTTCAAACAAAACAGTAAAGAAAAAACAATAGTTCGGTTCTCCATTAGTTGAGTCCCATGCCATTAACTCTTGCTCTGCTTAAGGCTGTGTTAGTAATCCTCATGAATCCATTGGATTTTTATTTAGAGTTTTGGAATATTTTTTCCTTTCTAGTCCAACTGTATAATCTACAAAATTTTTAGAAACCCGTATTTGTGAATACTTGTCATGGTCCTTTCCAAGAAGCTTCTTAAAGGATAAGCAAATTTTGGACTATAGCTAATTATAAATGGCTTTATTAGGAGAATCAAAGTAAAATAATAATTGTCTGTGGATGACACAATTCTTAGTATAGCCATGGTTAAAGACACAATTGACAAGGGAATTTAGTTATTTCTATGGCATAATATTTAACATAATAATCGTAATAATTGCTGATAACATATACCAAGGCATATCAGAATTTTAGGAATTTCATACAATTTTTGAACACATTTGTGAAAGGATAACCCCAAAAAAGTTAAGCACCACTTCATATTTGACAATGCTTCCTGTGTGATTTTAACATCCAAAAAGGCCTAGTATGTCTTTCCTGGATTTCTAAGGGCCCTACTATCTAAAATGTTAGTTTGAGGTAAAAAAGACTGAATTTGGAGTTTTAAATTTTAATTTTGGAAGGTTTGTCAAATATCAAGGGTTTAAAGCACTTGCTCAAAATAGGATCACAGGTCACTATAAAGTAATGACCTCATCATTTATTCGGCCAAAGTGATAATTCAAAGATTTCAAAAAGCAAAAGCATTTACTTTTTGATAGACAGGAGACTCAGTTTCCCAAACAGTCATAAGACCTAACACGAGGCCACCATGAGGCAGTCTGAATCTGTCTGTTTCTCTCTCTGCCCTTCTTTTCTTTGTGTAGTTTACTCAAAAGGTGAATAAAACCTTAAACAGATGTATCCAATCTTAGTCAGCTTTGATCACACAAAATAGGATATTTATATTAATAAACCCTTTTAGAGCCTCTTAATTTTTTTCTTTTTCTTAAATTTTTATATCTATTTAGGCTTATTTATCATTTTTTTTAAATTTAAAACAACTTTCAAAACCTCTAAAA
Source organism: Propithecus coquereli (assembly GCF_000956105.1). Classification (NCBI taxonomy): domain Eukaryota; kingdom Metazoa; phylum Chordata; class Mammalia; order Primates; family Indriidae; genus Propithecus; species Propithecus coquereli. The sequence continues at coordinate 1,167,228 of NW_012148341.1, forward strand.
TAGAAAAAAAATATTTTCTATTTAACAGAAACCACATTTTATGCCTTCATAAGCTCACAAACAACTTAAACATGTATCTGGTCAATTGGATAAAGACATACAGATGAGCATAGAAGAAATTGAGAACTATTTTTAAAATCACCAGCTAAATGTCAGAATGATAAGATTCCACCATTTACCTAAGACATCTTCAAAGCCAAGTGCCTGTTTCTGATGCTGCAAGATCAAAGTGTCATGGGCCAGGGATGCCTGGTCAGCAGCCAAACACAGGAATCTGTCCCTGAGTAAAATGTGTCAGGCAGCTACTGGTCTGGGTCTGAGTGCGGCCGTGGCCAGGAAGATGGGCCACAGTCAAGAAACTCCCTCGGGACGTTTCTCCCATCTGGGGTCACCAATAAATTATTACCGAACCATACTGGGGTCCACTCACCCAGAGCAGCAAAGCCAGACACTGACACTGAGAGCTGCAGTTGCAGAAAGAGATATTTTATTCTATGCATATGGTGCCACGCAAGGAGAACAGGCAAACTAATGCTTAAGACCCAAACTCCCAGAGCTTTTAAAATTCATTCTTTCCATCTGTTTATCTATATCTCTGTAATATCACACATATTATAATCCAGACATTTCTTTGAGAATATATTTGATTTTAGGAAACAAACAAACAAAAATGTGTTCTGACTTTTAACCAATAAAATGAAAAACATTATTTTGCTTAATAGAGAGGGAGTTGTAAGAAACTTTAATTTTTTTGAAATAGATTATAAACTACGATTGTAATCATTGTATTGTTATTCATACTATTTTAAGACTACTAAAATTTTTGATCCATGTAATTATACAATTGTTATTATAATTAAGCAGCATGATAAAGTGAACAAGAATAGGTTTATAAATGTAAACTTAAGTCTGTGAATAACCTAATATTTGTCAAAAGCCTACTGTTTACCAAGTGCTTGCTTTTTGTAAAAAATTAAAAATTTACTGTTAACTTTAATATCTCTCATTACCAAGAGAAACATACAATAAAATCTGTTGAGCATTCTGAAAATACAAAATTTTCTATAATAAACATAGAAAAAGTTATAAAAAGTACTTACTATTTTCAGGCCGGGCGCGGTGGCTCACGCCTGTAATCCTAGCACTCTGGGAGGCCGAGGCAGGCGGATTGTTTGAGCTCAGGAGTTCTAAACCAGCCTGAGCAAGAGCAAGACCCCGTCTCTACTAAAATTAGAAAGAAATTAATTGGACAACTAAAAATACATAGAAAAAATTAGCTGGGCATGGTGGCACACGCCTGTAGTCCCAGCTACTCGGGGAGGCTGAGGCAGAAGGATTGCTTGAGCCCAGGAGTTTGAGGTTGCTGTGAGCTAGGATGACGCCACGGCACTCTAGCCCGGGCAACACAGTAAGACTCTGTCTCAAAAAAAAAAAAAAAAAAGTACTTATTATTTTCAAATACACGCAGACATGAAATGACTTTTTAAATCCTTGAAGTAATTTTTACTACAAAGATTGAAATTTAGAAGCAACTTTTAATGGACATCTAACTGGACATAATAATTCACCTTTTTAAAATGACTTGTCAATTATTTTGTCATTCCTATGGTTACATGGTGTTTTTTGTCAACTAAATCATATCAAAGAATTATGTCTTTGAGCACTCATTTGGTCCTTCATAAGTTGTTCCTTCTGAACTACATTATTGAAGTATTAATTATAATTAGGTCTTGCAGTTTAGGCAAAGGCCAATTTAATAATGTGTCTGCTGACTGATAGGTACTCACAACACATCTTCCCATGGGATCAACACTAAGGAAGAGACATGGGCTCAGACTTCAAATATGGATTCATACTGTTCCCATCTTAGGGCATCTTTCACTTCATATTCTAGACCCAGAGCATGCTATATGAGAAAGGTGAAGGGGGGGATCTCTGAGATCTTCAAGTTGATTATATCATTCAGGAAAAATAAACAACACAGACATGTATACACAAACATATTAATTAGGCTGTAGTAACTATTCTATTTATATATATATATCAAAACATTGTGTTATATACCTTAAATATTATATATATGTATACATGCATCATTTACATATGTGTATATAACTATATACATATATACGCATACACACATATATATATGAATAACTAGCTTAATCACCAACTCCTGTCCCTCCGATGTTGCTTTTGTGGATCTACATGCTCCTCGAACTTTCTTTAATTGACAGTCCTCTAATCCAACTTTATTTGATATTTGGATTCCCTTTTCTGCCACCAAATGCATTTAAACCCATTATAAAGCTGAAAGATAAAACTGGTTATAATAATATGTACAATAACTTTTCTAAAAGAGTTTGAATTCTGATGCCCAAACCTTATCACCACCATTCTTTCCCCCTTCCCAAGTTCTCACACTAAAGTAAAGGATCAGGAAATTTGCTCCTGTATTGCACAAACTTACCTGGCAATAGAAGTAGCAAAATCCTTTCTGTTTTCTAGACCTTCTCCATGAGACGGAATGGTAGGTAGTGGTGCAACTGAAGACAGTACATAGAGGAATTCTTCAGGGACTGACAGAGGCTGATGGGAAGAACAGGGACCCCAAGCTGATCCGTTTGTGGCAGTGGAGGCAGGTTTGATTTTTTAATGGTTTTAGGAACACAAATAAGAACGACTTATGTCAGATATTCATCCAGGAGAAATATTTTTTGGCAATCAGTGAAGGCTTAGAATAAACTTATTATTGCCTACTGTATCCACGGTAGCTAGTTTTCTAGACCATTACATGTTTCTAAAATTACTCCTTTTGATTCAAAATGGAAAGGAAATAACCCCCAACATTTTTCACAAGTTGTTATTGCCCTTTTACTCTGCCAAATTACTGACGTAGCACTTAGTGATACTTCACACATTTAAACGTCTGGAAAAAAATGACTTTGTCTTAAAATGATGTTCTGGTTGATTCTTCAACACTATTTTTTTTTTTATTTCTTTCTGTTTTTTGTTTGTTTATTTGTTTCTGTTTTTTTTTTTTTTTTTCATAGATCACATCTCATTATGTTGCCCAGACTGGCCAAGAACTCCTGGGCACAAGGGATCCTTCTGCCTCAGCCTCCTGAGTAGCTAGGACTGTAGATGACCATTTCATTCATACATCACTTTAAGGCACTTCTTGCTTGAGTTAAATCCTATGTTACCTACACAGTATACATTTATAAACAACTTACCCTCTCCTTCTCTTGAAGAGGTGTATTTCCAGCTCCATCTAGCAGCCAGAAATGTTCTATTAATAATTTCAGTACTTCAACTTATACCTCCTACTATTAATATTAACAGGCTCCATGATTACACCAAACATAGATTTATCATGTATAGACATCATTATCTTGTGCATGTCATTATCTTCTTTTTTTAATTAGAATCTTCAGCTGAAGACAGAAAAAATATATTTTTACATAGTGGCCAATGTATTTATGATTAGAAGAAAAAAGTAGTCACCAGCTATGCCAATCCTGTGTCAAAAACTACACCCACAAACCATTAGGATGTAAAGAAAAGTCAATTAGAGTATGTGAGTACATATGTTTGTATACATGAATGCTTTTGTATGTGTATGTGCTTGTCTACCTGCAAGTAAAAATGTAAGCAGATATGAAAAGAAGTAGCATCAGGGAAGAAGGGGAAGAAAACGTGAGCTATTTCATTTGTTTATTTCAATACTATATATATAGTATATATATGCACACCTATATGTGTGTATGTGTGTTTATGTGTGTTTGTGTGTGTGTGTGTGTATGAGGGACTATTAATAATCATAGCAAGACAGTAGGTACAAATTAATTTTGTTCTCAGCCGAACACAGCATATGTATGTACATGCACAAATACACACATACACACACACACACTCTGCAGATTGCACATATTAACATAGATTTGTGCTAAACGTTTATATTTTCCTCTGTTTATTTTAGGATCAACAATGTATATTTGCCGGATGTGGCCTCTAATCATTCTATTAAAAGCCCACAAAAGCATAACTCCTGACTTGCCATAGCTGAACTCGTGTTTGTTGTAAACTGGTGGTTATACTACCCAATTTAACATTCCTAAAGTAGTAATAGGTCAATAAAGCCAGGTATTTCAAAGCATTTATATGTATAGATTATGTAGATGTATAATAATACAAAGTGGTTTGGGCTTATATAATATTAAGTGTAGTTTGGAATATGCTTCAAATAAACCTCTGCCTATAAAACAAAAAATCGGCAGTAAACTAAAAACACATTTACTATACAGAGTCAACTGCTTTTTTCAACACAGTATTTTCTTTTAAGCCACATTGCTTTTTCTACAATGTTAGTTCACGAAGAATTAAATTGACACTAAATATTTTTCAAGTTCAAAGGAGTAAGAGTATCTGTTTGAACCTGTCTTTCTAGAAAGGACTAAGTGGAATAGATTGGACTTGAACAGCTGGTCATAAAAGATAAAGATCATTAGGGCCAGTAAGAAGTAGGAGAGAGGGCATTTGTGATCAATATTACCAGTTGTTAAAATATTTCTCAGCCTTACTGTTTACTTTCTTGGAGTCAGTAATAGAAGACAAGAGGTACAAGATCAAAATAATTCAATAAATATAGAGATGGACTACTTTACCTACAGGATTAAGTTGTGATAGATGTGATAGATTCTACCGTTGAGTCTCAGATGACTTTTTCACCTGAAAGTCTTCTTTATACGTATGTGTGTATGGTCAATTCTGTTGCTGAATCTCAGCTTAAAGATTTTTCAGTTATGTTACACACATGCACACACAACATACATTACACATACAAATATATGTACATAAACATATACACATATCTATATATACATATAGGTGTATATCCATAATTTGCATACCCATATATATAAAAGGGATAGTCAAAGAAAAGGGAAATTTCTCACATTTCACTCTTACTTTGAAGTACTCAGGAGATAGACAAGTAGAATTTGTATTTATGCATTTAAATAATGACTCAGATCCAAGGTTTGTTCAAATCTGATAAAGAGAACATATTTGAAATGGATTAATTATCCTTTTATCGTATCTGTAGTTTGCCTCCTAAAATATCTTCAACTACATTGTTTCTGAGGTTATACTTAGAATAGGTTCTCAAATATTTGTAGATGGATGGATGGTGAATGTATGGTTGAACTGACAGATGATTGATGGAAAGAAGAATCACTTTTTCCACCATCTTGTGAAAAAATTATCAAACTACTCTTACATGTGTGAACACCTTACTTTTTCTTTTTTGAGGTCTTTGCAGTTATTTGTCTTACTTATCTCAATATGGCCTCTTGGTCTGGCATAGTGCTGTGCAAATAATAGGATATCAATAACTTGTCTATCCAATTTATAGTACTTCCAAATATGAGAGTATAACCTAGAGATTTGTATCAATTTGATAGGATGATTAATCCAACTCTGGGAAACTAGTGCTTTTTCAGTCTTTATTAATTTTTTCCAGTTTATTTCATCACTATTTTGCAAATAATACTGATTTGCTTTAGCACTCCTTCTTCCCCTCTCTGGGAAGTGTACATCTGCTTCTGACATCTGTCTTCTATCTTACTTTGTAAATTATAAAGCAATGCCAACTCCTTTTACCAACAAATGAGCCATAGAAGCATTTAGAGGGCTATAATGATTTTTTGATTTCTTTTGATTCTTTATGAATTTTCAAAATGACTCAATGCTTATATTAGCTTTGTTTTCCCTTTCTTTTTCCATATTTGATACTTATACTTGGCAGGCCCAGATGGTGCAGTTTGTTATGTCCTGAAATGTTGCTATTTTTTTCAATTCTTAATTACAGTAATGTAATATCCCCAGCCTCCATCTCTAGTTGACATTGTAAATTTCACATTTGTTGTATTATTTATTGAATGGACTGTATGTTTGATACAGTGAAATATACTAATTTTTTCTTAACCTTTCTACATTTTCGTGTTTGTTGACATTGATCATTTGCCTTTGCCTTTACTTGATACCCTTAATGTATTGTACATTTTCAAAAGGTTTGCAGATATTTTAGAAATAGATATCTACTCTTAGACAAAACAATGAGAAATGATAAAAAGAAAACAATTGAGTTCTATGGTGGCAGCCAGAGGCATTATAGAAATACAGACAAACCTATATTTTTTAATATCTGGAAGTATCCTTCTTATAATATGACAATTTGATAAAGAAAAGGTATACATCTTTATTTCAAAATTTACAAATTCTGTGGCTTTCATAAATACATTTCATGAAAACATATTAATAGGTCTGATTCATATAATAAAAAAATCATTGATTTCATTGGCTTATTTGGTTTTCAGTATTATATTTTGATCCTTATCTCATTTATACTCAGATAATCAGTGACAAATTCTTGTCACTCATCTTCCTCAGAAACTTTTATAAAATTTATAAGAACTTCACATGTCAAACTTTTAAGGTCTTTTTATAGAGTTACATTATATACTTCCACAATTGTTTTTCGTTTTCCAACTCTATGTAAATTTTCAAATGCTCATTTAGAGATTTTCTTCTGATTAATTTAAATTTCCTATATCAAGAACCACCCAAATAACATAGCATTTTTAATTTCTTCATTTACCTAGGCTTTTTTTACATCGTCCTTGAATAATCTCTAAAAAATTCCCTGATGGACAAACCTAGAAATAGAAGCTTTCTGTTCACGTAAACAGGGCAGCAAAGTCGGTACTTTGCCCTTGGATTCAACATCAAACAAGATTACATAGATTTCTCAACTACTGTACCTGACAGTGTCAGCCGCTTTTTAAACAGACATCCGTAGCATCGCTAGAGACTGCTTTCCTCTGAGCTCAATGAAAGCCCTATGCACATGTCAGAGGGTATTCTGTGACCTTTTGTCTTTCCTGTCTATTTTATCATTTGTTTTTCTAATTTCAACTTAGAACAAAGCATATACAACACTTCAAAATTATTACATTAGAAGAGTGACTGGGATTATGAATTATTTCCAAATTAGTATTTAACTTTCTTAATCTGGAATATGTGAAAACACAATATATTTTTATTAATGTGATTCATATAAACAACACATAATTGTGGAACACTCACTGTATGCTAGGCCACAGTATTTCCACACATGCACACATATTAAAACAATAAAGCATTACAGCATTAGGATATTTTCAGTGAACGAAAGGACTTGGGACTAGTCATAAAGGTAGATCTAACAAAAGTGGAAAATCTTTTGTTTTTTCTAATGGTAACAATGGCTACCTGTAAACAGTTTTGACCTCCTCATCTAAAGTTTACCAGGATTCCCTGTCTTGTCCCTATTACTCTCTACTCCTCTTAGATTCTGTGGAAAAATAGAACTTTTGCCCTTGATATTGTCACTCAGTTTATTGCATATAATATCACAAGAGCAATTTTAAACCTAAGAATAAAATATTCACATACGGATGATCATTTTCTGATGTTTCTGTTTATACAGTATACCCCACTTTTGCAAGGTTTACCCGTCTTCTTAGTCTTGGGTCTCATTGGCTGCAGATGCAGTAAACACCAGGAAGCTTGAGGGGGGATCTCACCAGGTCTGAGTGCTAGTTTCATCTTCCAGCAGTCTCCCACCTTTTTGGCACCAGGGACAGGTTTTGGTTTCATGGAAGACAATTTTTCCACAGACCAGGGTGGGGTTTTCAGGATAATTCAAGCACATTACATTTATTGTGCACTTTTTTGCTATTATTGTTACATTGTAATAGATAATGAAATAATTATACAAGTCACCATAATGCAGAATCCGTGGGCGCCCTGAGCTTGTTTTCCTGCAACTGGACGGTCCCATCTGGGGGTGACGGGGAACAGTGACACCCAAAGTGTGTTGCTTATGTCCAGTCTACTCCCTAATCTCGTTTTGGTTGCTGTCACTGCAGAAAAACCTGCTTCACAAAGACAGGATGTGGGAATGGAAGCAGGCTTTTCAAAGCTTCCGTGGCAATCTCAGGATATTCTGCCTTGACTTTAATCCAGAACGTATGGAGATTTGAAGTTCTCTCAAACACACTTTTAAGGCCACTGTCATTTACGATCTCAAGCAGTTGATCCTCTTCCCGCACAGACAAGGTCAATTCACCTGGCTTATTCACAAATGGGCGGCAGATCCATGCCTTTCCATTTCGGGAGTCTTTTGTGGTTGGAAAGTAGTGCTCCAACTGTTTTGAAAACTGAAACAGTTGACCATGCACCAGCTGGGAGAAAGAGGGCCCTGGCTCAGTCTCTTTCAAAAGCTCTGCTAATGTTTGAAACATGTCAAAAATCCCAGTGTTCACTCATTGCCCCCATAATTCCAGTTTGGCTTTGACCACAGCCACATTATCTGCTGACTCGAACATAGTCGTCGTTCTCCCATGAAGTGACAGATTGAGTCCTTTGAGCAGGTTGAATATGTCACACAAATAAATTTTGAGACCCATTCTGTGTCACTGAAATGTGCTGCCAGTGACGACTGTTTTTCTAAAAGAAATCTCTGGAGCAGCTCTCGTAACTCAAAAACTCTGGCCAGTGATTTACCTTTACAAAGCCATCTCACTTCTGTGTATAAGAGAAAACGTGCATGCCCCGCGTCCATCTCCTCACAGAGCTGAGTGAACAGATGTGAGTTAAGGGCACGTACTTTAATGTGGTTGACAATTTTAATCACATCCTGCAAACGCTGTTTAGTTCGGGTGACCTTTTCCAGTTAGCCAGTATTTCTCTATGAATGACACAGTGCGTACACTCACAAACAGAAGCAAACCTCTTGACCCAAGTAGTGAAACCAGAAAGCCATCCACTCATGGTGGCCACTCCATCCGTGTATACACTTACACAAAATGATCAATTCAATTTCCCTGATATGTAATCATTCAAAGACTTGAATAGTTCTGCAGCTATGGAGTTGGTTGGCAATACAAGTGCACATAACATACTCATGCACAGCCTCCTGAAAAATATATCGCAAAAAAAGCATCATTGCCTCGTTAACATCAGTAGACTTGTCCACCTGGATTGCATACAGTGGTGACTGATTGATCCTCTCTAACATTTGTTCCTTGATATCTTCTGCTCTTTCATCAATTCACCTAGTTATGGTACTAGCCAAAAGAAGAACACATGTCACTTTTTGAACCGCAGCATCTCCTAAAAGTTCATGGCACACGTTCTTAGCAGCAGGAAGCATGAACTCTTCAATAGCAAAGGGCTTCTTAGCTTTAGCAATGTGGTTAGCCATTAAGAATGATGCTCTCAGTGCAGACACATTTGATGAAGTGGTGGCCTTCAATAATTGCTTCTATTCTTTGTGTTCATGGTTTTTTTTTCTTTTGAAAAACTCCAAAGGCTTGTCTTTTAATGCAGGGTGCTTAGTCTCCACGTGGCAAAGCAGTTTTGAAGGTTTCGTGGCTTTGTTGGATAGTCAGTCACCACATATTATACAAAGCAAACTTGGAGAATGTGAATCACCAGTTGTAATGAATCCGTAATTTAAGTAGGACTCTCAGTGCTTTCTTTTAAATGCAGCTTTCATTTTGTTGGCAGCCTCAGAGTCCTTCTGCTGTCTCCTCATTGAATCTTTCTCCCGTTTCAAAGAAGCTCTCCAGCGACGTTTGTTTCTACTCATTTTTGCTAGTGTTAGCTTGTGTGCTTACCAAAACTGTGACTGAGATAAGTGCGCAGTGCAGGAAAGAGGTGTGGATGAAAGTGGTAAATAAAATAATGGGCAGGCCACAGATGGACTAAAATAAGTGTCGGATTCTGACTTAAAGCCTGCCACCAGATGCAGCTTAATTGTCACTTGCCACTCACTGATAGGGTTTTGGTATGAGTCTGCAAGCAATTGATTTATTATGGTCTCTGTGCAGTCAAACCTCTCTGCTAATGAGAATCTGTATTTGCAGCCGCTCCCCAGTGCTAGCATCACCGCCTCAGCTCCACCTCAGATCATCAGGCATCAGATTCCCATAAGGAGCTCGCAACCCAGGTCCCTCACATGTGCACTTTACAGTAGGGTTCGGGCTTCTATAAGAATCTACTGCCCCTGCTGATCTCAAGGGAGGCGTAGCTTATATGGTGATGTAAATGTCGGGGACTGGCTGTAAATACAGATGAAGCTTTGCTCGCTTGCCTGCTGCTCACCTCCTGCTGTGCACCAGGCTCCTACAGTCTGTGGCCCCCGGGGTTGGAGACCACAGTTTTAAACAACGCTGTTTATGCTCTGCTGCATCCTATAGCACAAACAGAAAATTTCCTTTTATAGTCGAATGGTAGTTTTCACAACCATATTTTCAGTTATTTTAAATTATTTCAGTTTTTGTTTAGGATTTATGTACTTTTCTTGCAGAGGACTATGGAAGTATTCCAGAAATGGTCTTGAAACTTTTATTTATTTGGTTGGTTGGTGGTTGTCCCAGATCTTGACAAAGTGGAGGCTTCACACTAAGCACATTCATTCTCAAGGCACTTTTATTGCTGCGCAGAAAAGGGAACACAATTCTCCTCACACATTGCCTACACCAAGATCTATCTTACCATTTATCACTCTCTTTGTGGGCCACTACCTTTGTTTTCACCCTGGCCCTTGTAGGCATTTTATTTCACAGTTCCGTGTGTTATGCTAGGTCTCTCAAAACTATAAAAATAAAAAAAAAATGAATAAGATTTAGTCTACACTTCCAGAAACACTCAGGCTAGATAATGAGATACAGGTAAAAACAGACATTTGTAGAATGTTGAAAACTAGTGAGAGAAACCAGCTTGGCATACTTGATTCCCAGCAAGATTACCAAACTCAGGTGACGCAGCATAAAGCAAGCAGCATCGGCTTTCCCCGACTAAGCTTGCACGATGCCCTAAGTGAAAACTGCTGAGCTGAGGTTGTTTTTCTGACCCACAGAATCACTGACCACAATAAAATAGTTGCTGTTTTGAACTACTAAGTCCGAGGTGGTCACATAACAATAGTGTGTGGAAAATTAAATTCTGTAAACATTCAAAAATGCAAGTGAAAAATGATCATTCTCAGCACTTCACAGGGATGTGTGACACGTTAACGTGACTTACAGACCTTGTTCCTCTCCGTGGACTATGTCTTTTTTCTTGACTTCATTTCTGTTTTACAGTTTTATACTTCAGGGAAGATCCTTTCTATTGGTCTGTTGATTTGAAAATTAGTAGTCAATAATTTGTTCTTGTCTGTTGAAATCTTACTTTGCTTTTTTTCTCCTCTTACCATTTTGCCTTCTAATTAACCAGCTGCATCACATGGGCACTCTTGGCACTTTGTCCTCCCTCTCTCTGGTTATCAACGTTACTTTGTAACTGTGTATTGACACATCCAGGACTTCCCTTAGATTATGAGCTACTTCTCTTCCTACTTTGTATTACAACGTCCTTCGCACAAAATCTGAAACTTAACGTCAGAGTGGTCTATGACTTAAATAGGAGGTTAGGAAGAGGGCTTAATGGAGAAATAAAAGACTGGAAACTATGGTGAAAGAAGATCAGTTCAGCAAGACACGATTCTCAACAAAATATGTGTGTATTATCTACATTTTTATGATAGCTTTATCTTCTAGTACAAAGTTTTGACATATAATCAGATACTTCTTTTCTATACTCATAATTGTCTGGTATCTTACTGACTCATTACGATGTTTATAAATTTCTTCATATTATACTATTTTCTTATCAAAACCTATTTTTTAGACTAATGACCAATGCACCATGTATACCACACTCTCGGATAAGTATAATTTCCATGTCATGAAAGAATTCTCAACTCCGAAGAAAAACTCCCAATCCTTTAAAAAGCACTGTCAGGGGAAATGTGGTCACATAACTAGCTTTTATGATCACCTTAATCACTCCAGGGATAAACCACTGCTTACTATTTTTCCCCTATCCTGTTTTCAGGATGTTTCTTTACTGGCTTTCAGGTAACTCATTATTCATAAGTTTTAGAACCCATGCATGTGTAAAATATAGCTCTGCATAAACTCTCCATATTATTTGTGCATAGTGATGATATGTAAGAACGTTTGCCATGCGCAAGGGAGACACTGGGCTGCAGGTCAAAAAGGAGAAGAAAGTAAGAGGAGGTACTAACATGTATCAAGAACTATGTACTAGGCACAGTTGTTCCAGGACTTTTCAAGTTTTAAGTTATTTTTCAACAAGAATCCTTTTAGATATGTATTAATGTATGGACCATGCCTGGCACGTAACAGGTGTTAAATAATGTGAGTTTCCCTTCTCTTTCTTAGATTGAAAAGTACATCATATTTTGGGA
>NW_012148341.1:1179641-1183319 GCF_000956105.1 Propithecus coquereli
TATATATAGGATTTCAATGTATTCCATACCATTTCTAATCATTTACCTTGGAAATATTTTTCAGCCTCTTTCATTATTATTCTCTCTAATTCTTTAGATTTGTTTTAAATTATTTTTTCACTCTGCTTTCTCCGCTATGCTTGACTAATGTATTTATTCTGACACATAGAAAAGCACAGGAGTATATACATTAGTTTAAAATGATGGCCTCCTTTCACTTTTAACTTTCCAATAATGCTTAACAGAGTAATAGCATGATTTTCAGTAGCCCTATTACATCCGCAAGTCATTTATCAGGCTTGGGAAACCATTTTAGTTCTGTAGCTCTTCTTATAAAACAGCAATATCTACTCTATTTTTATTGAATTAATTTCATTAAAATAAACTCTATTTGACTGAGGTCAGGAAAGTTTTTTCAGATGAAGCTCAATATTTTTCCATCTTCTCTACCTCTGAGTTTTTAATAGACAACTGAAATTAGATATTATATAAGAAGAAATATTAAGAAATTAAACTCAAAGTTCAACACTATTGTTCAGGATTTATTAAAACTTCAATTTTAATACCACATTTGATCAGTTTAACATGAAGTTAAATCAAAGGTCATTATTTTAAAAATGTTTCCATTTCTTTATTTTAAGATATATCCTTCACATACTCTTATTTCAAAATCTTGCAAATAACATTCAAGAAGAATATTAAGTATGCTAAAAAAGTGACTAAAGGTGAATTTTTAAAGAAAAAGTAGTAGAAAAGAGCTATAAAATAATTTGTATTTTAATGTGTAGAAAATTAAGCCTACCAAATTCTATAAGCATCATCATTTCTATATTTTTATAGAAAACTAATATAATGTGTAATATTAAAAGAACAAGTAGTAAAACAGTACATGTAGTGTGATCTCTTTTGTAGAAAATTAAGCCTACCAAATTCTATAAGCATCATCATTTCTATATTTTTATAGAAAACTAATATAATGTGTAATATTAAATGTATAAATGCATATGTCATAACAAATGTTTACATTATGTTAAATATTATAATTTCCCCCTTTTGTTTTGATATTGTAGATATCATTCTCACATTTGCATATTATTTGCTACCTCTTAAAGCAAAACTCATTTTCTGGATGCTCAGGTAGGGAGCATTTATTGCAATATTACTTAAGTACATACATAAAAGTAGATATAAACTCTTAATGCATATATTATTTTTTCAACAAAATGCAAATTTTCCAATTAAAAATGAACAACACGAAAAGCCAATAAGATATATGTTAAGCTATTTTATTAATGTGTTGTTTTACTGAAATAAAATATTTCTCAAAACATGGATATAGTGCTGACTGCTGTAGCCCAGGTTCATTTAACCTAGTCATATTTATACTTGCATGTGTTTGCTCAATTATTGCTCAATTTTTTCCATTAACTCTATGAAAAACATCCCAATTCCTTTAAGGTGCCAAGACAATATTTGGCTGTCATCTGGTAGGGTTATGTTGATTCAGCATAAAATTGATAATCTTTTCTCATTACTTCACAATCATTTAAATAGAACTCTGTGGCAAGTGATTAGAAACAAAAAGAAAAAAACACCTAAAAAGTGCTTAGAAACACACATACGGTAAGGAACACCACATTGTAATATTTCATGGTAGTCAGCCAAATAATCAAGTACATATACTGATATCTATGAGAAGCACATATTCCTACAAATCATTAAAATGTTAGAGAAACAAAAGAAATATTTAAAAATTTCTGGAATCCAGGGCAACTTCTGTAGACGTCTAGGTGCCCATGAAGCTCACCTTGAGAAACATGCCTATTATCTTGCTGTTTCTAATACTTGTTAACCGTAGTGAATTTTGAGTCTAGTTATAATTTTGAGTGAGACAAAAAATAGGTGTTAGAAGCTCATGAATATTTCATGAACGTCTGACCAGATGAAGTATATCTTGAATTTATATGTAACAAAAATTTTTCTCCTAGTGGTTTCAAATTTTAGAAGAAATATAAAAGTCTGAGTCTGAAAACTAACAATGCTGATTAATCAGTTCTTGAAATTCATCGCTGTGATAGAAATGTTTAAAGATACAGCTCTGAGACAAAAAGATGCAGCAAATTGTGTGTGTGTGCGTTTTGTGAGCATTTCTGCTTTATATTCGATTCACTTTCACGTCTCTGTCATCCTCAGTTTGTTGACTACATATCCTGAATTTTCTGACACAATCTCAATTTCAAAAAATATGTTCTCAAACAACATGTCCCAGTTGTATTTCTTGCTGTGAAATGTTTCAAATATCTTTTATCACAACATCTTCTAGCACAAAAATAAATTTTCTTCCAACGAAGTATTTTAAATTTGTGTTCATTCAAATAAAACTATGGCCTATGCTATCACTAAATTTTTAGAAAGCATTTAACTCAATCGTTAAAATAATGCTTCAATCTGAATGCAAAACTTTCCGTGGAGGTACAAACAATTCACTAAACCCCTGTGTTATAGGCAGAAAACAAAAATGCAGGGGCAAAAACAGCTGTGAAAAACAAGACATGTCTTCAAAATATGTCATCAAATAAATAAGTGATCCTCTAAAACTTCCAGTATGCAAAGTATTTCATTATTTTAAATAATAACTTTACTAACGATAGTCCTCAAATATCAAATGTGAATCAGTGAAACTAACAATGACCTAAAATAAGTTCTGTGTAACTGTATTGGCAGGATAGTGCAATAATTTATGTATACAGATATATTGGTAGTCATTTTATTACAATGGGAATTAATTTTATTAAATAAATATGTATCTATGTATTTTTACAAGTTAAATGTAACATTTTATATCTTTATATCTTGATATCCATAATAAAAATCACTAATAATAGCTAATAAGGCTTTTCTTTAAAGCCGATGTGTAAAAAGGTATACTGAATTAAACTTTAGGTTATCATTTGAAGAGAAGTATTTCCCTAATAACTTACCTCATCTCCTGACTCCATGAGAGAAAATAAAGATTTGAATTCTGATAAATGACACTAAGAATGATTTTCTAAATAATTGTCAAGTATCAAGACATTGATCACTTAAAAATTAGGAATACTTTTATAAACAACATTGTGGGCTAATCAGTGGGTATGGAATATCAGTCCTGCCTAACAAAAGACAGAAAGTAACACAGAGAGTCATCCCTCTCTTAATGATGGGACTATGTTCTGAGAAATACGTCGTTAGACAATTTCATCCTTCTGGAAATGAGAAGCAAGATGGTGTAGCCTACCACACACCTAGGCTGTATGGAATAGCCTATCGCTCCCAGATCACGACCTGTAGAGCACATCACTGTACTGAATAATGTAGGCAATTGTAACACGGTGCCTTACGATGGTAAGTATTTGTAAGTATTTGTGTATCTAAACATAGAAAACATACAATAAAATGCAGTTAAAAGATTAAAAAATGGTACAGCTGGGTAGGGCACTTACCATGAAGGACTAGAAGGTGCTCTGGGTGAGTCAGTGAACACGTGGTGAGTGCATGTGAAGGCCTAGAAAATTACTGTGGACTGACACTTAGGCTACATTAAATTTATGAAAACACTTCTTTCTTCAAGAATAAATTAACCTTAGCTTAATGTAACTTTTTTACTTTATATATTTTTTAATTTTTTAAGTTTTCAAC
>NW_012148341.1:1184644-1187147 GCF_000956105.1 Propithecus coquereli
CATTGAGAAATAAATTCAAATTTTAATGAAATATTTTTATTAAACAGCCTTTTAATATGCAGACTAGAGTTGATTTCAGCATAACTCAGAGTGAATTTATCTTGCACACTGAACTATATTATATTTATTTTGCATAATGATTCTAAAGCTATGCATGTGAAATTAAACCGTTACATCATAAGAACACAATCTTTAGCATAGATATTCTCGCTGCCTAATAGCACTCACATGATAAAGGTAACATATTCTACTTTCATAACTTGTCTGAAATATAATATCAGGAAATAAGAATTTAAGGTGAAAAAATAAATCCAATAACTCCATTTTATGCCATAATTTACTATAAAGTGTTTCTAAAGACAAACGAATTAGGGCCCCTCCTCTGTGGCTATTTATTCCTTATTAAAAGTTAAAATTTTCATTGCTGTCTACGGATAATTTGTAGTGTATTTATTCTATATGTAGTACGAGTTTTATGCTATGAAAGTGTGCAATATTTCAGAAACAATATCTATACAGATATCAGGCTTTCATTGACCTTGACTTCATTTTTGGAAGAAAATAATCACCTGCATGTTTCTGAGAAGAGTTAATACAATGAGTCAGAAGCAGCACTATCCAGGAGGAATTAGAATCCAGATTATAATAATCACTGTCTACATCCTCTCAACTTTGTGACACAGAATTCAAGGACAAAAAATTAAGGCCAAGGATTAAAGCAGAAACAATGTGCTGAACTGGTGAAATGTATTTTCTGAAAACTGCTATTATAATTCATTTTAAATCAAACTGTGATTTAAATATGTTGTAACTACAGTACATTTAACTCTCCTGAGGAAAAAAATAGACTGAATTTAGGAAAAAGTTTTATACTACATGGCCATTATTTGTAATTAATTTTCAAAACTAGCTGGATTTTTTAAGAATAACTTTTAAAATGGCTATATTTACTGAAGAAGTTAATGAATTGAAATACAATTTTCTCGTGTTGATTTGATTCTACCAATGTAACAAGTATGAGATTGTTGTTATTGCTTAACATAGTTTAATAAAAAACTTTTAAGAAGCATCTTTATATTCAGCATCAGATGGTCATTTTGTGACCTAGAAGCATTTATCATTTTAATATTTATTTTCCCATATGCAAATTACAGAATAAATTTCACTGTTAACATGTAAGTAAATCTCTAATTTTTATAAAAAACTAACCATTTGACAATTTCTGAAATATTCTTCATCCAGACATTAATATTCCTTTTTTTAGGAGAACATAATTGGGGGTTGGTGGACCTGAATTTAGAAACCAAAAATTATTCTATACTGAACACACTTCACACTTTTACTCCATGGGGGACCCCATCCATTTTGAAGTTTCAAGTGCTAATAAGAAGTATTTCACTTAAACATTAAAAGTCCCCAAATTATCACTGATTTTACTGTGAAATAAAACTAAGTACAGAAGTAATGTTTGTTTTCTACATAATATACGATATAGGTTCTATTTATTACTTTCCTTTGTAAAAATCATAGGGGAAATATTGTTCACCAAATTTCTTTCTCCTTATCACACAAATTAGAATCATTAATATAAAACTGGAAATTTATCTACTAAATTAACTACAATTTTATTCTTTTTTATATTTCTCCAGCTCTTTGTGTGTCTTGCATTTTATCATTGTCTTTCAGTTACAGTTTGTTACCAGGAGATTAACATTCCCTCTCTACTCATGATTTTCGAAATAAAACGATAACTTGGATTCTTCAAGCTTTAATGACATACGTTTAGAGACAAAACTAATTATTGATATTATATTCTTTATGTGAAAATATCACATTTATTATTATGACAAAAGTTAGAGCATCAATAGAAACAGTTATTACTGAAAGAAAAAAATTCTTAAATCGGTAACCCAACAAATATTATTTTTTCTAAAAGGAAACATGAATATAAGACTTTAATCACAAAAGCACAGGTTGCTAGGTTTCAGTTAGTACCTGGCAAAATAGTAACTGATTGTCTATTTCAAGGAGGAAATTTATAGAAGCTGAGTATTTTTTAAATCATTTTTAAATAGCTGTAAATATTTTTTGGATTAGACATGCAGGAATTGTAAGATAACTTTGGTACACACATATGCACAAACAGACACACACATAAGTAATATTCTATAATGCTGTGTTTTAAATCAAATAATTAACTTGTTTTTTTTTGTGCAGCCAAGAATACTGAGAAAAAAAACTCTAAAATCTAGTGTGGATTCCTTATGTGTAACTTACAAGCTTGTTACCCAGGTGACAGTGTCATCCATACTTGGTAAAGCAATTTAAATTCACTGTAATTTGTATAGCGATGTCAATTTATTTGTTTGATATTCAAATGTGATGCTATGCTCAGCTTGAAATACTATTTTTATATTTTCCCATCATCCATTTCTGGATGTGACTTTATAGTCTTGTACATAAAATTTAATTCTCATTATTTAGTTTTAAATGAATAATTCAT
>NW_012148341.1:1195635-1196170 GCF_000956105.1 Propithecus coquereli
AGACTAGGTGAGAAGGAGCTGTTGGGTCCAAGCTTAGCCTCAATTTCTGACACTTCACTCACTCTTTGAATAACCCAACATACAAGCAAGAGTGCCAGGAACAGGGTGACATCTTTTATCCAACTCATTTTTTTATGCTTCTGTTTAGTAAATGCTCTCTTGTGGGTACTAATGTACAATAAAACAATTCTCACACTTATTGCCCAGTGCAGTATTCCTATCAACATGCCTTTTTAATTTTGCTTTTTTCAGGTTCTGGTATAATAAGCCAAGGCCTTTACCATTGCCCACAAGTCCAAGTCTGTCCCTACCTTGAGTAATTTCTCTTTTGAGATAGAATAAATGACCAGGAACTATGGCCAAAGCTCTGCCCAACAGGAAGACCACCGCTCAGCACTGTCATTCCGGACTGCCCCTAAGTGAGGTTGTCATGCCAACATACATTTTCAGCTTACACCCACAACTTGTCCAACCCATCCTTGAAACAAGCTTGACCTTTTCCTATCTTGTCAGTTATTTGTAGGAAATGCTTTAT
>NW_012148341.1:1196220-1199833 GCF_000956105.1 Propithecus coquereli
AAAATTCAATAACATGCCTCCAAGATTGCTGCTAACAGTGCAATAAGGGAAGCCATTAAAATAATAAGTTAGGCAAGTTATTTTTTAAGTTAATTTCTAGCAATAAAGTGTCATATGTTTGTAAACTATTCTAAGATGAGAAATTTATATAAGGATATGTTCAAAGAAGAAATTCCAAAAGGAAAATGTAAATAGATGTGTTACCAAAAACATTAATGATTGTTTTTGATGGTGTTTTCTTCCATAATTGCCAAGGTCCCAAAATAGAAGGGAAGATAAAATTTGCAAGTAAGTGTCTATTATACTTTTGCAGATAAACTAATCAGTTTCTATCACTTCTAATTCTAGGAAAAAACTCAAAAAATAGTTCTTCAGTGAGTTCACCTTATTTCCCAATGGAATCACATATTTCATCTACTTTGTTTACCTCAATTTATTTAATTTGCTAGTATGTATTTTTTATTAATTTTAAAAATTTTGATCTTAATACACCAAGAACAGTCCCAATACTTTCTCCTCCTGGACTATCTTCTTAGTTAACATCTGTCCCCTTACATAGGATTGCAGTCTAAAATTTCCCTGAGGGCAAGATCCCAGCCAATCAAATTAGATATTCAATGATTGATTCTTGAATGAGTAAAAATTTATATAACCATTTAATACGATATATGCATATAAAATATATTCAGTTGTGGCCCTTTGCCTTCTACATGCTGCTCTGAGGAGTACCTAGTATATTAAGAAGCATTATTAATTGCCCAGCAGTTGCCTGGATACATGTAGCACACTGTTTAAAAAAAATACTCTTAGACATCTTCTTTTTCAGTCTCTCTGCTTTTAGCTGCTTTAGTTAAAGCTGCTTAAATATAAACAAGCTTTTCAAATATTTACTTAAGTACATGAAAAACCATATAGAGTCCAAGGATTTCCTAGTACCCTCTTAGAATTCATAATGAAGACAAAATCCTCAATCAGGTATTTTCTTTGATTTCATGATAACTTGAACTCTTGTTACTATGAAATGGTTTCCATTCCCAAGTATCAATTGTATGTGCTATCTCCATAGATAAGGTGATTATTTTTTTTAAATAAAGAACAGCTCTACCAAAATGAATTTGACCATATTAATAGCTTCCTCAAATTTTCTCTTGACATACAAAACTATGTTTCTGTAAGTCTGCTAGTAATTTCCACATGAAAACATTACAGGTACCTCAAGCTGTCCAAAAGCAAACACATCACGGAAGTTCTCAAAACTTGTCTCCTTCAAATACTTTGTTAATGTTAGGTCATTTGTAACACAATGTTCTGGATTTTGAAGAGTTTTATGAGAACAAAGGCCAATTTTCTTAGAAGTCTTGTGGACACATCGTCTTGAGTCTGAGAGTCTGTGTAGAGTGCACAGATATATGTTGAATCACACCAACCCATTGTCATAAATAAATATAGAAGACAAAAATAATCTCTGACTTTTAATGTGGTAGATAAAATTTATTTATTATAATAAATTTTAAAGCAATCCTCACAGCATATGCAAAAATGTCCTTTTATATTTTGTCATGGATAGTATTAATAACCATGTAGTATTCACTTACCACATGTAAAAAATATTATACCGTCTAATTATTTCCCATTTCTCCTTCCCTCACTCAGCCATCGATGAGAACTTACTATCTCATAAAGGAAAAGAACGCATTTACCTGAACCCTTTCACAATTACTGAACTTGTCACCTAGATCACTCAGCCCCAGAAAGCTCTCTGGATCCCACTGTCACTTTATTTGGTTTCTACTCAAATATTAAAAAAAATTCACCCCACTTATAAAATATTACTTATATCACAATATATCACTTTACTTCATAAGGCTTCCCACAGCTGGTTTTTTTATTTGTTGCCCACCCTTACCAAGGACTGTCAGTTCCATGAGACCTGCCATTTGGCCATCATCATTTCTATTTTATTCTCAGCATTAGGAATGTAGCTAGAAGACAGAAGTGCTAAGCAAATTTTTTTTATAATAATGAAAAACTAAATGAGTGAAGACCTAGGTAGAAAGGGGGATATTATAACCAGTAGCTAATATTTAAAAAGTGAAGGTATCATAGGTCACGTCACCTAAAAGCACAGCATGAGGTGGCAATCCCTGTGAAGGTGACACACCAGGGTAATTGCTTTCAGGAGAAGGAAATGAGGGAAGCAGATAGGGCAGGCAGATGGCTGATCAAATGTGACCTTGACCGAGACCAGCCATGCATCATCACCAGCACCGCCGATTTGGCTCGGCACTGAGGCGAAGAAGGTGGGCTCTGCAGCTCTGTGCCTGCCAGCCGTCAGCCGTGGGCTGGAACCCACAAAGAAAAGTTAACGTCCTGGGAACGTTGGCTCCTTTTCTGTGGAGGGATGTTGTCCCAGCAAAAAGTGGGGATAAAAGGAGAATAGCAGGTGGATCAACTGGACTGATGAAGAGCACCTGAGTGGAACACCAGCAGTTTACACTGCAGTCCACCCCTGAGATTCACTTACTTCTCTCATGAAGTTCACTCCAACTGGCTGCACTTAGACACAACGTTAGTATGTCACGATTTGGGTAAAATCTAATAAGAGAAGGATTAGTAGGAATAGCTGTATCTCCCCACTGCTGCTTTTGGCTGTGGAGCCCTAACTGATACTCATTATTTCTCTCCTTCCTCACTGGTTCTAGAGTCTCCTCCAACTCGGCTTACACTTTGCAGGTCTAGATGGTTTGCTTGATATATGACCTAGATCCTCGTCTCTGAAGGGTAAACTGCCAGCTGCTGTGCCATTATCAGGCTATGAAAGGAATGGCAGAAAGAAGAAAAGAGAGAGAGAGGTCAGAGCGTAAGGAAAGAATAAAAGAAAAGGAAGATAGAGAAAAAAAGAGAAAGACAAAGAGGAAGAAGAAGAGAAGAAGGAGGAAAAGGAGGAGGAAGGAGAGAAGGAGAAGGGAGGGGGGAGGGAGGGAGGAAAGTAAGTAAGTTAGACGAGAGGTTAAAACTGGTCATGGAAGTACCAAGGAACGACTCAGTAGATCACTGGAGTAGCAAAGGTATTCCTCTCTGCCTCATTATGTAGTAACAGTTCTACCTCCTCATTAAGACTAGGTTCCATAATTTCTAAAAATTCCAAAAGTGTGGTAATCTTTTTGTACTTACTGGTCTACTCACAGAAGTAGGCCTAAGTGGCCAGGTTGCAGCTACAGTTTTATGTGTAGTAGTACTTTTTACAGACTGTGGATAAAATAACCCCTGTTCTGAGACCCAGTACCTCTACTCCTACAAAGTCTAAAGTGCAATGGACAAAACCATATAGCCCCCAAATAGGAAGTGCTTGTTAGCAGGGCCACTTCTACTCTAAGCCACCACGAGTCCTTGTTTTCTGTACCTGTGTGTCTACCTATTAGGGAAACAGCATCGTATAATGGTAGATGGTAAATTCTGTCTTTTAAAGAATGGCAACATATTCTCTCAATATCTCTTTTCTAAGTTGACACCTTAGCTGTGCATTTAGGAGCCTATTACCATATTTATCTCTATTAGGAGGAAGGTTCAGGATGATGCTGCATGTGGTACAGTCTGTGATCTCATAGTCATG
>NW_012148341.1:1203353-1204411 GCF_000956105.1 Propithecus coquereli
GGTGCTAGGACACAGGAAATGTGAAAAACTTCAGTACATTCCTACTATCTTAGTTTACTTTTTGCTGACTATAACAAAATACCACCTGTGTAATTTATAGTGAACAGAAATTGATTGGATGCTGGATAGTCCACTATCACATGGCAGCATCTGGTAAGGGTCTTATTGCTGCATCACATGGCAGAAAGTGAGACAAGAAGACAGAGGGCAAGATGTGGCTGAACGTCCCCTTTGCAATGGCAGGAATCCCACTCATGAGGGTAGAGCCTTCATGGCCTGATCACCTCCTAAATGTCCCACCTCTTAATACTGTTACAATGACAATTAAACTTACACATGCGTTTTGCAGGGAACAAACATTCAAACCACGTCAATTACCTTCGGAAAGTTTTGGTGAATCTTCCAGAAATAAGTCTACCTGTCAGAAGACCAATGTCCTAAGCAATCTGTATTTAACTTGGTAATGATAAAGTATGTTTGTTTTGTTTCTTAGTTAATAATTCATGAACTATTAATGAAATAGCTTATATTGATTATCTGATTCATTTAACCTAATTGTCTTTATTTTCACAAAGTAGAAAAACAAGGTTGTTCTATACTTGAGCCTAAGACAAGGTAAGTTGATTTGGGCCAGAGAATGGCTGGAGCCTGGGGGAAAACAGGAAGCTGAAATAGTAGGATTTAGCACAACTACTGATTAGTTCAGCTGTTTCCCATTTGACAATTCATCAAACCACTCTTGATTTTCTTAAGCTCTCTTAAGGCTGGATGTCTTTTCTTTATGTGTGACAAAGGAATAGAAAGAACAAAATGGATATAATATAAATCAAAAATGTATGCTAGAAAAGTAATTTTGCCTAATACTTCTAGTTATAAAAATCTTGACTTTAAATATCTTTACAATTTTAATGACTACTATAGTCTCGTAAAGACACAATCTTGAAAAATCCCTTTTCTTCATTGAAGTAATGATGTTACCATTCTTTTCATAATACATAGCATGTTTTACTTTTTTTTACCAACCAGGGATAAGATTGAGGTATAAGAAATAAGCCCTG
>NW_012148341.1:1204866-1206054 GCF_000956105.1 Propithecus coquereli
GATTCTGTTAAATCATCTTTAAATAATGTATAGTCTGGAATAATGTATATTAAATAATCTACAACTTTTGAAACATTATATGCTAAAGTATAAAATAATTTCCTAAATATTGACATAAGCTACATACATGTATGTGTAAATTTGGTAGGGCTTAAATGTGCTATATAATAGTCTACAGCTTCAGACAATAATTTCTTGAATACTCATTTCAAAGGAAATAAGTCTTTAAAATGGACCCCTATGTTAGGGACATTCTCACTAATGTAATATGTTTAGAAAATAAATCAAAATCTGACCAAACTAAAATTTATCCCATTTGTTCATTGAACTAGGACAGCTAAAATTCATCTGGCTTTTTTGGATTGATACTCTACTGATCAATTGTAATGCTAATTTGAGATCAGATTATTCAAATCAGAAGGTACATCTTGGCCTGGGCTTGTACAATATTCATAGTTTCACTCATAGATCTGGATACTTCTATCCATGTTTTGAGTATATACTATACCACAAACATACACTTTTTGACATCATGGCTTTATGTATGCATATGCTTTTAAAATATGTACGTCACTGTTTAATTTAAAAAAATGTCATGACTTTAAGATATACTGTGCTGTACATATAGTTGTAAAAATTCAAGGTGACCTGACATATTGAACTGGACCACAGTGCCAAAAGAGACATTTCAAATTAGACAGATGGACTGATAATTTGAAAAATGGTCAACTAGGTTAATACTGAATTACTGCATTGCAATTTTTTTTTCCGTACATTAAGAATCAGTATTATAGTGAATAAATATTCTGGTCAGACTTAAATATTTTGTGCCATGAAATATACTTCTTCCCTCTCATCTATTTTTAATTATAAACCTAACCCAATACTCCCCTCAAAAAAAGGGGTTTTTGTAATCCACATTGATCTCTGGGTGAATTAGTTACGTAGAAAATCAAAAGAAATGTTTTCCAATAGACATGTTCAAAATACCTATATAAGTGGAACTTCAGAATGTAAGCGATATTATTGTTTTTTTTTCTATCAAAGAAGCAAGGTTTTGTGAAATATTGGAATTTTATTTCCAATTCTAGTGTTTGAAGGTAGTTACCTACACTTATGTTGTCAACTGCTCCTTGTTGACACTGTGATTTTATTGGCTGCATGCAATAGCAGCAAGAATTTACTATG
>NW_012148341.1:1210178-1212716 GCF_000956105.1 Propithecus coquereli
TTACTTTGATATGCACTCTACATAACACTCCAATTTTACATGAGGATTTGGAATGAAAATGGCTCAACTCCTAAATAATAAATGTATTAATTGAACTCCTTATGAATCCTGACAGCAGTCAGCTTTGTGGGTTTCTGATTCCATTCCAAGGGGTTGAGGGCCTCTGTGATTTATGTGATAGGCAGCAGCGTGTCATGAGGAAAGACTCGTAGGATTAAACTTCTTCAAGACAGGGACACAGATGGCTGCCTGTGAGTGTGTGGCGGGTGTTAATGAAAATGTATTGAACAGTGAAGGAAGGCCAGAGAACAAGCACAGAAAGGTGCCCAGAATTTTGTTTTGTTTTGTGAAGATGCACTACACACTTTTGTTTTTCCCTTATGGAAGTTTTTAAATTTATTTTTGCTCTGACAACTCACAAACAACTAAGATGTTATGAACACAAGGTGAGCATTAAAGAATAAAAACAAACAAAAATTGAATAAATACTAAGGACTTATCATTCAGTTCAGCCATGCTTCTCTATGATTAACTGCTTAGCAGTACAATTACACTGGATGTTTTGTAAAAGCTATACTTTGAGATCAGACTATGAACCAGTACAAAGTGCCCTATGCAATTTTCTAAATCACCTAGATTTTCTACATTGGTTGTCTGACCTGAAAATTCTCAGTTCATAAATGTGCACGCATTGAACTACCATATGTTTAGTGTAATCATATTCACTAGATAATTACTTAGTTTACTACTACTCTATTCTGATCCTACCTAATGTTCAGTCTCTTCCATGTTTTGTTCCTTGTTTCCAACAAGTGTCAATTACCATATTAGCTAAAGTAAAACAAAGAGGAATGGTTGTTAGGGGGGTGATTTAATAAGGTCTTGTGTGTGTGTGTATGTACACACACGTGTGAGACCATATTACATCATAGACAAGGTACTTCCATAACATCATTCTAACACCTTCATGTGATACTGGATACTTGGTAAGCTTTAATTCGGCAGTCATAAATCTTTCTTTACATGTTTTCCTAACTCAACAGTCAGCCCTTAAGTCCCATGCAAAGCCCACTCATTTTATGTAACAATTGTTTTGTCTGCCCAATCCAATTTTTTTTAATTCAATACTCTGGGAAGCTGAACGGAAAAGAAAGGAATATTTTATAATATAACATTTTGTCTTGCCTGGACTCCAGAATCTGTGTGGGCATTCCCTGATTAGAGATGTAAGCAGTAGTTCCAAGTTAAGAAAGAACAATAAACAAACAAACAAAATGTTTGCTCTAAGCCCTTTATCATTGTTTCATTTATAGGAACCATAAAAGCAAAACCATAAATACATTTGTTTTTTAATTTGTATATTTTAATTGTTATTGAATTTTGCTCTTTTGGTTTTGTAGATATAAATCTAAAGCAATTCACAAAACACAACAATTTAAGGTGCTTCCCTTTATAAATTTCATTGGTAGGTAGTCTTAGTCTATAGAGCAGGTGAGCCTTGAACTCAAAAGTGTGAACACAGGCTTTGCTGATTAACTGTTCATGACGGTCATCTCAAGTTAGGTTTACGTGACATCTGGCTTCCCATGCTCAACTATCTATCTCACATCTGATTCCCTGTGTCTATAGCACATACAAAAGCCACCTCTGTATTCCAAACACTCAGCGAATCTGCTTTTAGGAACACATTTTTAAGTATGCATATACTTATTCAAAAATCTTAGTGCACTAGAAACATGGTAATTCCCACAACTCCAGCTGCCATATTTCAGGACCTCTGCTTCCCTCGCTTATCTCCGCAACCACTTGGGATTCCCAATGAGTCAATGCTTTCTCTTTCAAAGAATTCTTGTGGCAGTTCCTTGGTCAAAACAGCCAGAGAGCCGTCTTTGTATTGATAAGTTGTTATGTAACAGCCTTCCAAAATTACTGTTTTCAGTCATTTTAGTACTTGTAGCTATTAACTAAGGTCTCTGTTGGTTCCATCTGTGGAGCTATGTTGGGGCAAAGTGTCAGAAGACGACAAGGAATGACTTTCAGAGCCTGCGCCCATCTGTTCAAGTGTTCTGTGAATATGTTCCTTTCTACTGCATTTAACAAGTTCCTGAATATATGACTTCCATTTAATTAATTATGAAGTTCTGTAATAGAAACTATAACATCAACTATTTTTTTTCAAACGGAAGAAAAACTGGTGGAAGTGATTTATACCCACCATAATTCAAAACACTAGGGCTTGCTACTCTACTGTTCAGTGAATTTTGGTAAAGAAAACATTGCTTGCGATTATTTGGTAGTTTGGGTGGATTAATCTCTAAATGTTGGATGCGTTTTCTTCAAAATGTAAAAGGCCTACCAAATCCTGAGCTTCTCACTCAATTTCTGGTGAACCCAAGGCAAGTAATACATTATTCGCTAGAAGGAGGGATTTCATAGTGGTTGCAGACCAAGAAATAAACTTGATTCACTCTTTAGGCAGGAGCCTGCACCTTGCAGCAATTATATTCCTTTATATATTAACTGTTATGAATAATTTTA
>NW_012148341.1:1212766-1213677 GCF_000956105.1 Propithecus coquereli
TGTTCAAATCTCCATTTGTTTCCTCAGTTTCCTAACATTTTCTTAAGGTGATCTGACCTAAAATTTTGATCACCTTAGTCTAGATTGTTTCATTTTACAGTCTTTTTAAAAACGTAGTGCCTGAAATTTGTCAAAATAATCTATTATCTCACCATAGTTGAGCATAGTTGTGCCCATTAGCTAATTATATCAATATCTACGTTAGACACATGTCTCTTTTAATTCTTATCGAGCTCTTAGTTAAATGAATTTTCTGAAGCTTCCTTCTTATGAAGTTTTAAGCTACCACCTCATGAACCCAACTAAAAGACTGAGTGAAAATAGGCAAGAAGTTATAAAATAAAAGAATGTGTAGTAGAAAGAATACTGTCCTGAAGTCCTAAGTCTAGTTTCATGTGTTGGGTCTGCCTTACACTAGCCACACAAGCATAAACTAGTTGTCTAAACATTGTTAGTCTCAATGTTTTCACCCATAAAATGGTGGTAATAACACTATGAAGAGTTGTGTGAATTTAATGAACCACAAGATATGAAAATTTCATATTTGATGTTAAAATGGTAGCTATTATAATACTTTATTATCATACTTATAACCAATTATTTAAATAATGGTAATCAAATTGTTGAAAGTGACAATATTGTTTATATTGTGGGGGACTTGTTGACTAATCATACACATATATTTACCAAATATATTTCATTCTAGTCCACCCTGTTTAAGAATGTAAATTCCATAATTCAATATAAACATCATTATGAATAATAAGAAATATAATAAATGCTCTAACTCATTTTTTAAATATTTATTTTCAGAGCAGTATCCTTTATTGTCAAACATAAAGAGTCTTTTACAAGCCTGTCCTGTTCCAAATTTGTGTGGTGCTTTCTTATGAAATCAGATTATAAAATTG
>NW_012148341.1:1213727-1215675 GCF_000956105.1 Propithecus coquereli
TAGTGAGAAAAAGAAGGTGACATATCAGTGCTACCATCTAGTGTCTATGTACATCATCAGCCTATTTATGAGCTATGAAACAATATGTATCGCTGGGAAAAAAGTTTCCTTAATGCTGAAGTCTAAAGAAAATCTAGGATCTTGATTCTTGACAGTGTTGATGAAAATTTGATACTGCTATTCATAAAGTAGGATAGAATGAATGTATTTACAACATTTAAAAATTAACGAAATGTCTTACTAACTTACCATAAAGATTGGTTGTCATACTTCCCATATTTTCAACAGAATAGTCTTTGCTAGTATATATATACATATTCTGGAATGTTCACTTACATTTTGGCTATGTTTTTTCAACTCTTTAAATAAATTCCTCCAAAAACAGTATGTTTTGCAGGCTCGCTAGCAGAAAAGTATTGCACTACATGGATGTAATCAGCGAATATGAGGTAAAATTTCACAGTTAGAGAGAGATAACAATAGGAATATCTGCTTTTCTTCTCACTTGGTCAAAAAGATATTTAAACTTAATTCTAGATCTATGTTTAAATATTCAGTCTATGATGTCAACATCTTGGCTCAAGCTGTTATTAATTCTGTTATTTAATACACGTTATTTAACCTTTTTAAACCTCAAAATCCTCATCAGTAAATTAGGAGCAATGATAGTTTCTAATGAGAGGATTGTTGTGGGAGTTAAATGAGATGATAAATGCAAAAGACTAAGTAGAATGCATTTGTAAGCTCTCCAGAAATGATTGTACCACTATTTTATAAAATAATATTTCCAGCAGACAATATTGCTTCAAAATATTTACTTTGTAATGACTGGAAATTCCTTCACCTAGCCAATAATTATATCCCTTTCCTCCTTTCCCAAATTCATCCCTTCCTAACGAGAGTAAAGATGCTACTTAGGTTCTTTAGAGACCATGTGGATGAGTGTGCAAGAGTTCTGGTTAGTTTTCAGTGGCTCTTCGGCCACTCAGAGGATAGATAAACCCGCCGGTGCAGGCTTTATCCCCACAAGCTATAAACACATAAATAATTTTGAATGATCTGTTCTAGAGTCATGCATGATAATAAATGTAGGATGATTTATTGGAACTAATATCATTATCACACTCTGGTTCCAAGTACTTGGAATTATAAAATAAAATATTGCGTGTGGCATAACTGAGAACCCGATCCTCATTTTGAAATCATGGTGAACTGAGCTAAAGAGGCATACGGGTGTGTGGGCATACAAACTTAAAGAAGCTTCACGGGAGCTACAATCAGCAGACTATCAAGCGATTTCCAACATTAAGACAGGCAATATCAACTGATTGACATTCCAGGTACCTTGATTTCAGAGAGAAATCAGGTAAATAGTTACCTGACTTGAGTCATGAAATTTTAGAGGCCAGAGGCCAGTGATACTTTTGAGTTCAAAAGGATGCATATACCTCAAGTTGTCTCCTTGCCTTATCACTGAGGTTGCTCCTGATCCCATTGGAGGGAAAAATTACCAAAACATTAACGGAAAGGTAATGTCTGTATTGAAGCCAAATCTCAGTGAATTACTTGATGTCTACATCTTACACCTTTCTCTAAAAGTCACAATGTGCTATTATCATTCACTTCAAATATGAATGCATTATGAGGCATGTATCTTTAGAAATAACAGTTCTGCAAGGTCATCTATTTTATTTTCCTGTTTCCATAATGTCCCAATACAAGTGAGCAGATTGTCTCCACGTTTTAACATGGCGATACTTTCTGGAGGAATGGAGGGTGATTAGAATCATCAATATGCATGATGTTGAAAAGTATGACAAGGCAGTGGCTACTGCCAGGAATCAATGCTTGGATCAGGCAACTTTGCAGAGGAAACAATGAAATAAATGGCATATCCCAGATATATAAAGAAAAAGTAGTCGTAGGAGTTCTATAAGACATTAGCCGC
>NW_012148341.1:1215725-1216677 GCF_000956105.1 Propithecus coquereli
AGGAAGTCAGGTAAAATAAATATCTTGGAGGTTTTCGTGGCAGACCAATGGCTGCTGGAGTTCCAGCTAAGAAGAAAGAGAGATATCAGAGAATGATATATTTAATTGATTAATACTGTGTCATATGACCAAAATCTAACCACAAAGGAGGCAGGAAAACATTTGCTGCTGTTTTAAGCTTGCTTGCTGCCAATCTCCCAGTGGGTTCTGATATTAAGGGAAAAGGGAGATGGACATTGGCTTGGCATCTATCAACATTTGCCAGTTACTCGTAGGAGAGCCAATGTTGCTATATACACATGTCATCTCAAGAGATTGCATCTGAATAAAATTACAATGAATTTTAGTTCTCTCCATATGGACAAAATGTCCTTCCTCATGATCTAATGACCTATAAAATAGAAGAGAATTTAGTTGCCACTAATATTAATACACCCAGATAAAATCGTGGAAGAAACACAAGACAAAAAATTACTATGTTTATTCAGAAAAGGGACCATCAAAAGTACCCATGATTGCTGGTTTATAGTACTGTTCAAATCATGGCACACGGGAATAGCACAAATGCTTTGCTCATTAGCCGGACAATATGGCAACCCTAATTCTGAGTGAGGAGGGATTCGTTCTTTCCATTACACTTGAATGCTACAGCTGAGTGTATTAGAGGTTACGCCTTCCCTTGGGGTGACCCTGCTTTCACAGACACATTACTACTAGAGCAATTTTGGGGGCACTGGATTACATTAAGAATTTGTTTATTCTATCTATTTTTAATTAATTTTAAATGAGTTTCAATTTGTACAAAAATTAGTAGAACACCAACTTATTTTCCTTTGCTAATTGCCATGCTAATTATCAAAGCCAATGATCTTGTCTGTCGGAACTCTTGAATACTAATGATTCTCCAAATTTTTTGTTTAACCAAAGAGCCTCATGTCCTACTCATGCTGCT
>NW_012148341.1:1229392-1230989 GCF_000956105.1 Propithecus coquereli
TAAATCCCAGCCCTGATAGAGAATCACTTTAATGTGAGGGAGAGATAATAGAGAAGCCAACTAAAAAAAGATGCAGGGTTTTTGTTTTTTTTTTTTAATAGTGGTGCATATTTTGAAATAAATATAGCAGATTGAAAGGGTAGCAGTGATTGAGAAGGGGTCTTTTAACTGAGTGGTCAAAAGAGGGCTCTCTGAGGAAGTCAGCTTTGAACAGATTTTTGAATGATATCAAATATAAAACTACACAAAGATCTCTGGGAGGGGTTTTTATTCCAGGCATAAAGAATTGTAAAGGCTCTGAAGTCACAATACAGACTGAAAGTTTCTATAATAAGGAAAATTCTAACAAAGAACAAAGAGATATAACTAACTGGGGCTTGAGAGAAAAGGGAAGGACTCCCTGTGGAATTGGTACTTAATTTAAACTCCAAAGAGGAGTAACACTTAGTTTACACAGGTCACCTCAAGAATCTCACATTCCACAAGACAAACATGAAAGCAAATACACATGCAACAAACATTAGCAAAAAATACAATTTAGAATGATTGTGATGATAGTGATATACGTAGGGTATTGAGGATCATAAACAAGGAGCAGTTAGCCAAAATTTTTTAGGAGGGTGATAAAATAGTGGGGAAAGAGCAGTGCATGAACACGTGTCAAATGAAGCAATTCTTGAGCTGCGTTTTAAAGGATGCATAGCAGTTTGCCAAACTAATTAAAGGAGAAGGATGTCTTGGCTATAGGAGGCATAAAGCCATAGAGTTTGCAAAAAAAATACCGCAAATACTGGCTGCTGGTTCCAGTATTGGTGAGTTAAATATTTAGAAATAAATCTCTTGCTAAGGATGACTAAAATGCTAGACAGAATAATTTTAAATAAAAAGTCAACATGGTTATAAAAATAAGTGAAGAATTATTGGTCCATCATAGGGAATATAAGGAAAACCTAAAAATTCATGCCCTAAAATCCACTTTTGCTAAGAGGACACTTGTCCATCCTGAAGGAACAGCAAAAACTGACCTTTGCTTTTGATAGACTCTTGAGAGGCAAAACTCAAAATTCAGAAGCAATCAAATTTGAAGACAACCCAAATTTAAGTTGAGAACCCCAAACCAGAACCAGAAACAGAAGTAAAACAGTCCACACAGTGCAGCTTGTCTCTTGTGTAATCAGAGAAAGTCAAGTGCTGAGCGTGGAATGTGATGGCCAAGTCCCAGGTACCAAAGAAAAATTCCCGTCAGGAGGATGATACCGTTATTATAGGCCATAATAATTCCTATAAACAAAAAATGTTTCCAATACAATGTCTTAAACTCAGCCAAAGAAAACAAGTCACACAAAGAAAGAAGATATTATTATCAGTAAGATCCAGGACAGACAATGGAATTAAGATATGAAGATGATTTGTTTGAGTATAAAACAGAATGTGCTTATTCTGCACAAAGGAATGAAGGTAAAATGTAAAAATATTAACAGAAAACGAGAAACTAAAAATAGTCCCTTGGCAAAAATGTCATAAAAGGACCAAATAGATATTCTAGAACCTAAACATATGATAGCTGAATTTAAGATGAAACCAGACAAAAAACAAA
>NW_012148341.1:1240502-1243843 GCF_000956105.1 Propithecus coquereli
TCTATAAAAAAGGTCACTGTAAGTTTATAGGACAACCTTTAATTTCACATTGCAAAGACTTCAGAGTTCTTGCTATTTTCAGTTTATCTACTGGAAAGAAAGCTAGACAATATCAAGGCTTTCCAAATCATAACTAAATATTCTGGCTTTTGAAGCAATGAAATAATAAATTATAGGCTATAATTACAAATCCTGCACCAACTCCCAAAGATACCTATTAATATAAAGATTTAAACATTTTCTATATTTGCTATACCTCAAAACAGAGAGTATAATATATTTAAATGGATGATATCCTAGAAATAGTCATAATGCTTTTCCTTAAATGTGATATTTCTTTGGAAAAAATAGTTCTTATTTTGCATTATCTTCAAAATTTGGTTTATTTGATTTAATTGAAAAAGATCTTTCTTGTGGTAAAGGAGTGAAGAAGGACATATGGCTCATTTGATCTGATCACTATCAGGTCATGTTTTAGAATTAAACAAATACATGAATATGTTAAATTGTAGAGCCATGCAGTCTTCAAATATTGAGGGACATTTTAGCAATAGAAAAGTAATTGTCTCCAATTTTTTTCTTACTGCCTCTTTACTTTTATGCTTATTAATTATTTAGGGATTTGTTGTATTACATCATGTTAGGTTATATTTACATGTCACCTTACAACAGATATTTTTTTTTTCCTGAAAGCCAGATATAAAATAGAAACCCTCATTGCCATCTTCTCTCCTTACCATCCTTTATTCTCTTTCAAGGAATTTATAACTACATGAAATATTATTATCACCTATTTCTTAACAATCTGTCATGCTCTCTTCCTCCACTCCCACCCTCAAGCATAAGCTCTATGAGAACAGGTACTTTGTTTTGTTCAAGATCATATATTTGACATGCAGAATTTTCTGAGGCATGTAGAAGATGACCAGATTTCTCCTGAATAAAATAAATGTGCAAATACAAAGTATAAATATTAAATCAATATTAACTTGTCCATTTTTCTGAAAAATTTTTTAAAGGGTTCCCTTATAGCAATCTTATAATACAGCCAATGCTTACTACAAGAAAAACAATAATGATCAATGAATTATTAATATAATATTGTGAATAATTGAAGTAAACAATAAGTGAGAATGTAAGTGAATATGTGATACTATGTGAAAATATTTTTTGCACTATGTACAAAACGCAGTCTTAAAAAATTTCAATAGGGCAAAATTGCTTTCACGAATGAAAAAGATTGATTCAAGTATCACGTATGTGTATGTTTTTATTTGACAATATACATATAAGAGAACAATAACCATTTACTAATTAACTGCTAATGTTAAGAAATCATACATATAAAATATCTCTATTTTCAAAATGTAGATTTTATTTAGAAAATTCAGTTACAAGAAACATACGCATAGATGTATGAATGTAGGTATGTAGATATTAATACCCAAAGTTAAGTACTACAGTATGCAAGAAACATTATAACTCTCTTTAAAATCAATTTAATTGTGCTTTTTAGTTCACATTTGATGGGCTTAGTGAACAATTTGACCTAGAGCCTGTCTGCATCTCCAATGAATCTAGTGGTTTTTGCTACTCTAGTGTCATGCTTTCATGAGGGAATTTTTAAATAACTGTTTAGAATCCCATTTGTCTGGATATGCCAAATAACTAATCCTCTCTGGGGTTTTATTGCATTGTCAAAGCAGAGCAAGGTAACAACAAAGTGCTCACAGCTCTCTTGCCTGTCTCCCATACTGGAACAATCTCTATTATGTTGGAGAAAAACATCGGTTACTTGCTTTCGAGATATTCTGCTTGCTCCAACAAAATCATCACTACTCACTGTGCCTTCCGTAACACAGTGACTTTTTTCAGGGGTTAAGTGTTTGGAACAAAAATATTTTGTAAGAAACTTTAGTTTTTAGATGTTGCTTCCTTGGCTGAAGCAACGTCTTACAGAAACAACTACTTTCTCCAATGGAGTATGGTGGAATAAAAGTACAATGCCAAGAGAAAAAAAAAATTACATTTCAAAAGACTATTCAATCAGATGCATAAATAAACATATCTGTAAACACAAATCTAAAAGATAGGTAAAATTCATTTGTTGCTTTCCTAAGCCTAGTGAAGAAAATTCATGATTTTAATTAAATTTTAGGACTAATTAAAGGTTACATTAATGTTAAAAATATTATTATATCAAAATCAGAACTTTTTATGAATTTGATTCCATAGCTATTTTCCACAGAACAAATGTACAAAATTTTCAGAGAACTGGCTTCCTTCAGATAATAAACACTACGTAGCTTACATGTGTTCCCAGGAGCATTGTATTCTGACTTTTGCTTTATGCAAAAGAGTTCATACACATCTGTTGATTGGTTTGGCAAATTTGAGTTGATTCCTTGCTTAGCTATGTATCAGCTGATCGACTGGGGTTGGTTACTTACACTACCCGAATCATGGATTTCACATTTGTAAAATTGTGTTAGTCTTTATTTATGGAATAAAGTTAATAAATGGATGTATAAAACAAATACAAAATTATAAAATAAACAGAAAATATGTATTGAAGAGACTAAATACATATCTTTAATTTAAAGTAATATATGTGAGTAAATTAACTCAATGCCTTATATAAAATATGCACATGGCAAATATTTGTGAATATAAATAAGCTTTTCTTCTTAAAGCCTATTTTATGTTTGCACACATTAATAAAAGTGTCCTTATGTGTATTTGTGTGTCACTACCTAATTCATACATGTTTTCTTCATGTCTGATTATTTTCCTTAGATCTCCTTCATGAACATAACATTTTTTATGTCTCAAAGAAGTTAAGAACAATTTCTGTTCTTGAAAAAGGATTCTTATTTTTTTCTGCACTTTGCAATACAGCTTAACCTGTTTCCATCTCCTCTTCATTCAAACAAAGAATCCATTATCTATTTTCAAAGACAGTGAGAATAAATGTGTTAGTTGAATATGATTTATGCTGGATCAAGGCAGAGTCTTTATCTACATAGTTTATTTTATTCTTTGTTGGACAATGATAACCATTTCCTGTTTGTAAAAGCATAACATTTTGCTTCTCTTTCTTAATGCAATTATTTCACATTCATTGGATACAAGAAGCATAACTATTTGAAAGCTCTATTATTTTCTCTTGCTTTGTGCCTAAAGCATATAATGTAATGCATACAATGGAAAGGAATTATAGCAGTGACTATTAAATGTGCTTAACTGCAGATCAGGAATGAGTAAATATGAGGAGAAATTACATATCCATATAAACAATAAAAACATTAAATGACTATATTCCTATCAACATCTGATTAAAT
>NW_012148341.1:1264853-1265370 GCF_000956105.1 Propithecus coquereli
GAAAATTGGAGAGAAAAAGAGACAGATTATTTAAAGAAATAAAGGCTGAAAACTTTCCAGATTTTCAGAGACATGGATGTCCATATGCATAAAGTTTAAATATTCCTAAACAGGTTCAATCCAAAGATGTCATTCCTGAGGAGCACTATAATGAAATTATAAAATGTCAAATTAAATGAGATAATTTAGATGCAACAAGAGAAAATCAATATGTCACGTACAAGGGAATCTAGATAAGGCTATTAGTGGATTTTTTTTTTTTTTTGAGACAGAGTCTCACTGTGTTGCCCAGGCTAGTGTGCCGTGGCGTCATCCTAGCTCACAGCAAACTCAAACTCCTGGGCTCAAGCAATCCTTCTGCCTCAGCTTCCTGAGTAGCTGGGACTACAGGCATGCGCCACCATGCCTGGCTACTTTTTTCTGTATTTTTAGTTGTCCGATTAATTTCTTTCCATTTTTAGTAGAGACGGAGTCTCGCTCTTGCTCGGGCTGGTTTCGAACTCCTGAGCTCAAACAA
>NW_012148341.1:1268895-1271428 GCF_000956105.1 Propithecus coquereli
GATTGAACAGCAACAGAGTTGCCTAAGTATCTTCTTATCCTACCATGCAATAATTATATTCATACCACTCAGTAACTCTGCTGGCTTCTTCATGCAAATGCAGCTTTAATTCATTAAGATCTCCTGGAATAAGCTGGAAGGAATACCAATGCAGACAAATGACAATTTTTAAACTGAAGTATTAATCATTGCTACATCATGTGTCCAATCCATTCATCTAAATTTTCCACCAAATGCATTGGGATAAATGGAAAAAAAAACTTTATTGGTAACACTATCCTTGAAATTCACTTTTAGAGGACTTCATTGCACCTCATTACAGATTTGGGGATTCAACTGAAATTTCTTTTCTTTTGCATAAAGACAGTAACAAGGAAATAGTTCTGCCCAACATGATCCTGTGATTGTGATTTTTAGGATATTAAATGTTACGGATTTTAGACTTTAGGGATTTAGATCTTTATAGATTATGATCTTCAGAGATTTCAACATTCGAGTTATGGTGTTCAGGATTGTGTCTTTCAGGGTTATGATCAAACTCCCACTGCAGATACCTGTAGCCTTTGGCACTGAAGGCCCCTGCAGTCTTTGCCAGCACTGAGCATAACTAAGGGA
Organism: Propithecus coquereli; assembly: GCF_000956105.1. NCBI lineage: Eukaryota > Metazoa > Chordata > Mammalia > Primates > Indriidae > Propithecus > Propithecus coquereli. Next base: position 1,269,511 of record NW_012148341.1, read on the forward strand.
GCTACCTGGAGTTTGTTCTGCTTCTGCTTCCTATAAAGAAGGAGCCTAGCTTATGTCCCACCCACCATAGATCAAATTGATATATCACCATGATGTTTGAGGGCTAGAGTTACTGCTGTGTTGTGTTCTGCTCTCAGTGCCTGAGCAGCTATTGCACTCCTCCATCCTTGGAATCTTGTTGCCATTTTACTTCAACGCACCTGCCTGAGGTACATGACTTCCCACCAATCCCAGCATAAGTTGCTGCTGTGCCCCACCCTCCAGGGCCAAACTGCCACAGAGCAACTCCATCTTCCTGGGCTGAGTCACTGCTGTATCCCACCACTAGGATCCTAGGTCACTACATGTCCCTCCATTTTTAGGACATGAATTGCTACGGAGCCTACCATTCCAGGAAAAGGGGTCCCCAATGTGTTGTGCTACCCCACCCACAGAGGCCCAAGTTGCTGTCGTATTAGCATTCCTAGGAATTAGTATCATTGATGCAGTGTACCCTGCCACTCAGGGCCTCAGCTGCTGTGGTTCCCCACCTATCCAGGGACCAGAGTTGCTGCTGTGATGTGCCCTACCCACTAGGTCCTGAATTGCAGTTCTACCCTGACTTCTCAGCCTGAACTGCTGTAAAACCACATCAACTCTGGGGCTACTCCCTTCAGAGCCAAGTTGTAGCTGTGTCCCACAATTCTTTGGGCCTTACCTGCACTGTGCTCGATATCCTGAACCTGAGCCACAGCTGTGTCTCACCATTCCTATGGCCTTACTACTACTTCACTCTGTCCCAGGGGCCTGAGCTATTGCAGTGCCTAACATCCCAGGGAACAGAAAGATCATTGTGCAGTGCCCTACATACAGGGGACTGAGTTCCTACTGCATGCCAACTCCCAGTAATGAGCTTCTGTGGAGCCATACCGACCTTAAGGCCCAAGACGCTATTGTAGCCCACCAAACTTGGGGCCTCACTGCTGCTGCACTCTACTCACCAAAGCCTGAACCACTACAGTGCTGCGCCACCCCAAGGACGCGAGTAGTTGCTATGCTGTCTCTTCTCCCATGGGCCTGAGTAATAGCTGTATTCAGACATTCCTGGGACCTGAGTTACCACTGCAGTCTCCACCTGGGGCCCACACTACCAGAGTGTCCTTTTGTCCCCAGCGCCATGATACTGCTTCACTCTGTTTCATGGAGTCTGAGCCCCAGCTATGACTCATAGCACTGGGCCTGAGCTCTTAGGGCATGTCCCAGGGTCCCAGACCCTGAATTCATGGTTGACCTTTACATATGAATGCCTGAATGAGTGCACCCATGGGATCTAGGTGCCATGGTAGTACTGAGAGTACCTGAGGCTGGGACCCAGACTCTGTAGCCAGTCTGAGTTCCTGTGCTCTGGGATCTTCAGACCACACAAGACCCAGTGGCAAGAGGAATCCCCTTGACTAGGACTCCCCTCTGTGAAGAATAAGAGAACACAAGGACTTTAGCAGCCCATATTGCCATTGCTGCCACCAGAAACAATTGTAGCATTGGCTACTGAGGCCCCTGCAGTCTTTGCTGACACTGACCTCAGCTGATGGAACTACAAAGATTCTATCTACACTGCTGTGCACCTGGAACCAGAGCAACCACACCCCATCTAATAAGTATCATCACATTCAATCACAGTTACAAGTTTTTTCCCACTGAAGTCAGTCTGTAAAGTCTGTAAGATGATGACTATCAAATGTGTAGACAGTATTGAAAGACCACAAGAAACATGAAAATTTAAGGAAACGTGCCACCATTAAAGGAACACAATAATTTTCTAGTATCTGATCTCAATGAAATGGAGATCTAGAAACTACCTGAAAAGAAATTCATAATGATTTTTTTAAAAAAACTCACTAAGACACAAGAGCACATAAACAATTCAATGAAATCAGAA
>NW_012148341.1:1273090-1274363 GCF_000956105.1 Propithecus coquereli
AAGGGAAAACTGAGTATTCAAAGTCTGAGAAGACAAAAAAGCCAAAGAAGAATACTTTACCTAGCAAACTGGTCCTTCAAAAATAAAGGAGAGATAAGGAGTTTTTCATATTAAAAAAGAATGTGAGAGAATTCATCAATACCATACCTGCCTTACGAGAAATGCTAAATGGAGTTCTTCAAGCTGAAATGAAAGAATGCTAATTACTAACATGAAAAATATGAAAGTATAAAATTCACTGGTAAAGGAAAATACATATTCAAATTTAAAATAATATTGAAAAGATGAGGTACAAATAATTTTCAACTATGTAATAAAGATTAAGATACAGTATTTTCTTAATGGATATACAAAATAAAAAGATTTTGAGTTGTGAAATCAAAATAAAAATGGGGTGGAGACTTAAAGTATACAGTTTTTGTATACAATCAAAGTTAAGCAGTTATTAGTTTGAAATAGACTGTTATAACTATGAAATATTTTATGTAATCCTTATAGTAACAACAAAACATAAATCTATAGTAAATATGAAAAAGACATGGAGAAAGCAATCCAAGCATGCCATTCCAAAAATTCATCAAGTCACACAGGAAGACAGCAAAAGAGAAGAATGGAAAAAAAGAGCCTACAAAACAACCAGAAAACAAAAAACAATAAAATGGCAGTAGTAAATTCTTACTCATCTGTAATTAGTTTGAATGTAAATGGATTAAATTTTCACTCAAAAGGCATAGAAGGGCTGCATGGATGAAAATCATGATCAATTATATTCTGCCTACAATAAACTCCACTACTTCAAAATAAATCATATGTTAGGCCACAAAACATGTCTTAAAATTTAAGAAGATTGAAATCATATCTAGTATCTTTTCTGACCGCAATGCTATGAAATTGTAAATCAGTGAAAGGAGAAAAACTAGAAAATGAACAACTATGTAGAAATTCAACAGGTTCCTGAGTAATCAGTGGTCAAAGAAAAAATCAAAAGGGAAATTTAAAAATATGTTAAGACAAATGTAAATAAAAACACAGCATACTAAAACCTATAGGATATAGCAAAATCAGTTCTAAGAGGGAAGTTTATAGCAATGAATACCTACATTAAAAAAAGAAGAGAGATTTCAAATAAAGAACCTAATATTACACCTCAAGTAACTAGAAAAAGAAGAAAAAATTAAAATGAGAGTTAGCAAAGACAAGAAAATAACAAAGGTCAGAGCAGAAATAAATCACATAGAGAATATAGAAAATTTCAACAAATTTGAGATTTTTT
>NW_012148341.1:1274413-1275160 GCF_000956105.1 Propithecus coquereli
AAACTATTCATAAAGAAATAGGTCAAAAAGTGAAATAAATGAGCACATATCACTATGGTTGATAACTGTGTACATGCAGCTTTACAACTGCAGTCATCAGAAATACTGTGACAGATCACCTAAGTATTTTGACAAAATAAATCTAAAACTTCGATAGATCACCACCACATCCCCATCACACCAGTTGTCCAAAGAGTCAAGGTCTCAAGAAATTTTATATTTCATAAAAGCAGGTGTACAAAAAGACCATCTATTCATTTAAGGAGGAAATTTCACTGTCTCTACCTACACCCACAATGCTTGCACACTGTCAACCTTGTGATAATACGCTTTCATAGAGTCACAGTCGCAAAAAATGCATGAAATGAATTAGAACTCAATAAAAGTCTGTACACAATTTACACCTCCGGTATTGAAAATGATGCAAAGATGAAATACATGCCATAGCGAATAGTAAAAAATAATGCTGGCAATTTAAAACAATGGGAAAAAAAACTAAAATAAGAAAAACAAAACAAAAGAAAACAAAAACCCAAAAAGAAAAAATAAAGAGAAAATTTAACAGTGTGTTACAGGGGCAGATTATGGGAAATTGCACAGAGATAGTTCATAATAGCCTGGGGACTTTCTGAATCATTGACTATATTTCAAATTCTTGCACCATGATAAATAGCTGCTTTATTTCTTTTAGGACATGGCACTCTTCAGAAAACAATACATCCACATTCATCTTCTATGTGGTGTTTC
>NW_012148341.1:1275844-1276686 GCF_000956105.1 Propithecus coquereli
CAACATCATATTTTAAGATATATTCATATTGATACATATAGATCTGCTTAGTTTATTGTAGTGTATAAAATATGTTGTTATAATGTATCAGAATCCGTAATTTTTATATCCATCTTCCTACCGATAGGCACTAAGTTTTTGCCACCCTGGTGCTTGTTCTACAATGTATGCATACAAATGTATGCATATTCAAGAGCTAACTTTGGATGTGTCTTAACATTTACTAAATATTTTTCAATTTTTTCCCAAGTATTTTTGCTACTTCACTATCCACCATCATTATACGAGGCTTCTTGTTGGCTACACTACATACACTAAAAAACAGTATATTACTGGCATGAAAATAGACACATAGACCAATGGAACAGAATAGAGAGTCCAGAAATAACCCATGCATATATCGTCAACTAATTTTTGACAAGGGCACCAAGAAGATACAGTGGGGAAATGATAATTTTTTTCAATAAATGGTGTTAGAAAAACTGAATAACCACACGCAAAAGAATAAAGATGGACCCTTAACTTATACCATATACAAAAGTAAACTCAAATGTATTGAGGCTCCAACCATAAGACCTGAAACTCTAAAATACCTAGAAGTAAAATAAACATAGGTGAAAAGCTTCTTGATATTGGCTTTGTCAATAATTTTTTGGATATGACACCAAAATCTTGGGCAACAAAAGCAAAAATAAACAAGTGGGACTATATCAAACTAAAAAGACCTCAGCACAACAAGGGAAATAAAAGAGGGAAAAGTCAGCTTATATATTGCGAGAAAATAGTTGAATATCATCTGATAAGGAGTTAATATGTAAAATATATAAAGAACTTATGCAATT
>NW_012148341.1:1277917-1279347 GCF_000956105.1 Propithecus coquereli
TTTTTTAAACATCTTTATTGATATATAGTTGACAGTTAAAAATTATATATACTTAAGTTGTAAAATGTGATAATTTGACATATGTTTACATTGTGAAATAGTGACTACAATCAAGCTACTTAACTTATCTGTCACCTCACAAAGTTACTTTGTGTATGTGGCAGGTCTACCCTCTTAGCAAAGGGTGTCAAAAAGAAACAGTGGAGAAATAATAGTCTCTTCAATAAATGACACTGGAGAAACTAGATACCTGCATGCAAAAAAAATGAAATTCAACCCTTATCTCAGATTATGTACAAAAATAATTTCAAAATGAATTAAAGACTTAAATATCATAACTGTGATAATTAAACAACTAGATGGAAACAAAGGGAAAATATTTTTGGCATTGGTCTTGGCAATGATTTTTTGGATATATCACCGGAACCATAGAAAACAAAAGCAAAAATTAACAAGTGGGATCACATCAAACTAAAAAGACTTTATACAACAAAGGAAGCTATCAAGAAAGTGAAAAGGCAACCTACGCAATGGGAGAAAATGTTTGCAAATCACCTATCTGATAAGGAGTTAATATCCAAAATATGTAAGGAACTCGTGCAAGTCATCAGCAAAACAAAACAATAGAAAAAAATAAAAATAATGTTATTTAAATAGGCAAAGTATCTGAATACTCATTTCTCAAAAGAAGACATCTAGCTGACCAAAAATTATATGAAAAGGTACTCAAAATTTCTTATCATCAGGAAAATGCTAAAGAAATATCACCACATACATGTTAAGGTGGTTGTTAACAAAAAAATGAAAGATAAAGTGTCGGTAAAGATGTGGAAAAAGGGGAACTCTTGTATACTCTTGCTGGAGATGTAAATTTATACAACCATTATGAAAAACAATATGATGGTTCCTCAAAAAAGTAAAAGAATCACCTTATGATCCAGCAATCCCCCTCCTTGGTACATATCCAAAGAAAATGAAATCAGTCTTATGAAGAAATATCTGCATTCCCATGTTCACTTCAGTGTTATACATAATAGTGAAGGTATGTAAAGAACATAATTATCTGTCAGTTAACAAATGGATATAAATATATACACAATGGAATGTTATTCAGCCCTCAGAAAAGAAGCTCTTTCCATTTGAGACAACATGAGTGAATTTGGAAGATATTATAGTAAGTGAAATAAACCAGATGCAGAAAAACAAATACTGTATGATCTCATTTATATGTAGAATTTAAAAAGATCAAATTCATGGAAACAAAGAGTGGAATGGTGATTACAGATAGCATAATGATGGTAAATTAGTATTTCATTTTGTTTTGAATTTACATTTCTCTGGTTGCTAATAAGGTTTAATATATTTCCAAATATATGAGGTTTGTCCGGAAAGTATTCAGCCATTGTTCATATAGTATTGTATTATTATAT
>NW_012148341.1:1279632-1285096 GCF_000956105.1 Propithecus coquereli
TTTATTGATGATTTTCTGTATTTTTATATCTCTGTTTAAATTTCACTTCCTGAGAATGACCATCTTATCTTGGTAGCTACTGACAAAATGTCAATCAATAGTTTTTATCAAAAAACATCATTCTCCATCTCTTTAATGATTTTTCTGAAATTCAATAACATTTTGAACTTGTTTATTGTCAAGATTGTTTTCAAAATATAAGCCCCAAAGAGGGTTTTGTATCTATCTTTATTATATTTATACATCCAAAAACTAGACCACATGGTTTGGCAAATATAAACTCATTAAATAGATAGATAGATAGAAAAATTAAGAAAAAAAATTATTCCATGATGTGTGTGTGTGTGTGTGTGTGTGTGTGTGTTTCAAGTCACAAAACAAGAATGGGCTTCATAAGTACCCTTATAGTTGGTTTTGACTTAAACATAATTGGAAAAAATATGGTGAGGCATAAGACATCTATGGCCATAATGTGGTGAAATGTGTTAACTAGCCTGATTATTTTCCTTTCTCTGCCATTTGCCAAACATGCAATATTGCATAAGTTAACATTATTGTACCTATTCTTCCCCATTTCAAATTTAAAGAATAAGTATATGCATATATACATATATATATAAGTGTTTGTGAACACACACATGCATAAATGCATACAAATATGTATGTGTGTGTGTGTGCATATATAGAGAGAGAGAGAAAGAGAGAGAGAGGAGAGAGAGAGAGAGAGGGAGAGGAGAGAGAGAGAGAGAGATTTTTGAGAACACAAAAATCAAGTAATTTTTTTCCCCAGACTAGGGGAAAAAAGAAGAGGCCTATGCAAAAATTACAGCAATGGTGGGGAGGAAGGTGTGGAAAAAAGATGGTGGTCTAGAAGCAGCCTGCCAGCATGCCACTCTCAAGAGAAAAAGTGTAAATTGCAGGCAGATACCTACCTATAGATAGCTCTCTTCAGAAGGAGCATTGTGAAGTCACAGAGAAGCAATGTGGTACTCCCAGTGTGAGAAAGAAGGTTACAGGGTGATACGTTAAACAAAATCTGGGGAGGCATCAACACATGGGAAAGAATAGGAGGATGGAGCACTGGGGCACCGCAATCAACCCTCGAGCACTGTGACTGAGTTGTGAGAGGGCTCCCACCACCATCACAGGGCTGTGCCTAGGTGGACTGGGGACCTGCCTGCAGTCTGTGCAGAGTCATTGCTCCAAACAATACAACAGGTGTGGTGGGTATTCAACAACAGCTAATCCCAGGTTTCTGCAGCTGAAGCCATCCTGTGCTCTTGAGAGCATAGCATCAGAATGGCACAGGACTCATCTTTATAGTGGTGTCCTTCACATCACCCACACTGGGCTGGGAGGGAGCAGGCTAAGTGCAGGCTCCTCTGAGCTGTACCCTGTTCTGGGAACCAAGCGTCTCTCCCCTACAGTACAACAGGATCTGAGCACAAGAGTTGATGGGTGCTGCAGGCTTACCTGGGGGGCTTTGGACAATTGCATCTGTGGGTCCATCTGGCTCCTCCCAGGTCCTGGCTCAGAGGGTTTCATGTTGGAGCCTAAGGGTTTGCCCCTGTGGTTTCAGAGCTCCTGCCAGGCCTGGGACACAGCCCCTGAGATTCTAGCTGTATATCAGGACCCCAAGACCCCACCCTTGAGCCATCACCACCGCCTGGGGCCCAGTGGGACTGCTCCAACGTCCACTGTCTGTTCAGGGACCCTCCAGCCTTGGGCCACCAGTATGCTGGGTTCTGTTTCAAGCAAATGTCCATTGCCCAGGAGCCACAGCTATACCTAGATATTCTCATCCAGCTGCCACTGTCACCTCTGCAGGGAGACCCCATGTAAAGCAATCCCCACAATGCCAGACTTCATGGAGAGGATCTTGCCCAACTCTGGGCAAGAACTGGAACTTCCTTCAACTATATGGTGAACAAACCAACACCCAGCACAAAGATCACCCAGCACAGGCTCTAACAGTGGCAATCACAGGTGAACAGGACAAATCAGAACAGCTGCATTATAGGTTTCTAGTACTGATGCCCCTTCCCTGCCACATCAACATTTCAGAGTAAGAACAAAGTGTCATCTAGGGACCTCTCCTCCTTGTAATTAAGCAGGAGAGTTTCCAGTAAAAAAGAGCTTCCCTGCAAACTTATCAGCCCTGGGTCTATAAAAGAGCTTTCAGATGAAAAGAAACCAGCAAAAGAACCCTGGCAACATGAAAAAACAAAACAATTTAACACCCCCAAGGGATCACAATGGAGCTAAAGTAGTGAACTCCAACCCCAGGGAAATCGCCAGAATGACAGAAATGGAATTCAGAATATGGATGACAAATAATTTGAATGGAATTGAATAGAAAGTTGAAAACCAACAAAAAGAAGCCAAAAAATTTTTCAGTAAATTAATGAAAAAGTTTCTAAAGAGCTAGACAACAATAGAAAGGACATAATAGAACTTAAAAAAATCAAAGCGTCATTTAGGAAATTTCATAACACAACAGAGAGCTTCAGCAACAGACTAAACCAAAGAGAACAAAGAATCTCAGAGATTGAATACAAGGCTCTAGAGCTAACCTAGTCATTTAAAGAAGCAAAGAAGAGAGCAAAGAAGGCAGGACAATCACTTAGAGAGATACAGGACTATGCAAAGTAAACTAACATATGCAATAGGTATTCCTGAGGGGGAAGAAAGAGCTAAAAGCATGGAAAATTTATTTAAGGGAATTATTGAGGAAAACTTGCCTGGTATCTCCAGAGACCAAGATATCCAGATACAAGATGGTCATCAAACACTGGGATGATTCATAGCAAATGGGACATCTCTAAGACACATGGTAATCTACTTGGCCAAAGTCAAAATAGGGCCACATCTTCAATATTCATAAAGAGAACAAATACCAGCCTAGAATTTTTTATTCTGAAAAACTAAGTTTCACAATTGATAGAGAAATTGATTCCTTTCCAGGTAAATAAACACCGAGGGAATGTATCATGACCAGACCAGCCCTGCAAGAAATACTCAGAACTGCATTATACATAAATCAGCACAATAGATATCAACCAGTGTAAAATTACCCACAAAAACTAAAGCTCACTACACTTGTAAAACAATAGCATAAGAGGGGGAAAAAAAGACATAAGATACTACACAACATGATGAACAGCTTCCCACATATGAATTCTATCTCTTAATATTAACAGTTTAAATACACAACTCAAAAAAATAGACTGGCTGAATAGTGAGAAACCACACCCTGCCATCTCCAAGAGATACATCTAAATCACAAGGACAAACAGGTTCAATGGGAAAAGATGGAAAAAAAAATCCGTATAAATGGAAATCAAAAGAGAACAGGAGCAGCAATTCTCACATCAGACAAAATTGACTTTAAATCAACAATGATCAAGAAAGAAAAAGATAGTCATATAATGGTAAAAGGAGCAATTCGACAAAAAGATACAACAATTCTAAATATACACACGCCTGACAAAGGAGCTCCCATATACATAAAAAAAATATTCTACTAGAGCTAAGCAATGAAATAAATAATAGCATTGTAATTTGGGGGAACTTCAACACCCCACTGTAGGAGTTGGACAAATCATCAAAGCAGAAAATCAATAAATAAACATTGGACCTAAATGAGCCCCTAAAACAAGTGGATCTAACAGACATTTACAGAACACTCTACCCACAAACTACTTAATGTACATTCTTCTCATCATCACATGGGACATTCTCCAAAATTGATCATATAGCTAAGTGATAAAACATGTCTCAACAAATTAAAAAAAATAAAAATCATACCATGCCAGAAATCAATTCCAAAAATAACACTCAATCCTACGTAAAGTCAGGGAAATTAAACAACCTGCTACTGAAGGACTGTAGGGTCAATAATGAAATTAAAATAGATATCGAAAGATTCCTTGAACAGAATGACAAAGGGTACACAGTGATCAAAATCTATGGGATTCAGCAAAGGCATTTCTAAAGAGAAAATTCATAACCCTAAATGTCCATTTCAAAAAGTCAGAAAGATCAATCTATTGATAATATCACATCTCAAGGAACTAAAAAAGGAAGAGCAAACCAAACCCAAAGCTTGCAGAAGAAAAAAAATAACAAAGCTCAGAAAAGAACTAAATAAAATGGAGAACAAAAAAATAATGCAAAAGGTCAGTGATATAAAAAGTTGGTTCTTTGAAAAAATAACCAAAATTCATAGACCTCTTGCTAGATTACCAGGAAGAGACAAGAAAGGACCCAAATAAGCTGAAGCAGAAATTAAAAAGGAGATATTACAACTGATAGCACAGAAATACAAAAATTCATCTTTGAATACTATGAAAATCTCTATGCACATAGAATAGAAAATGTAGACAAAATGGACAAATTCCTGGAAATGCACAATCTCTCAATATTCATTCAGGAAGAAATAAAACTCCTGAACAGACCAACAACAAGCAGGCAGATTGAAGCAGTAATAAAAATTCTTAAAAAAAAAAAAATGATAACCTGGACCGGATAGATTCACCACAGAATTTCACTAGACCTACAAAGAAGAGCTAGTACTCATGCTGCAGAAATTATTCCAATAACATTGTGAAAGAGGAAATCCACTCCAACTCATTCTAAGAAGCCAGTATCACCTTGATACCAAAGTCAGGAAAGGACACGACATTAAAAGAAAACTACAGACCACAATCCCTTTATGAATATAGACACAAAGCTCCTAAGTAAAAGACTAGCAAACATTATAACCTAATTCAACAACAGATCAAAGAAGTAATCCACCATAATCAAGTGGGTTTCATCCCAGGGATTCACGGATGGTTCAACATATGTTGAACATATTTATGCATCAATAAATGTGATTCACTACATAAAAGAAGCATAAACAAAGAACGTATATCCTCTCAATAGATGCAGAAAAAGCATTCAACAAAATCCTGCAAACTTTCATTATAAAAACCCTCAACAAACTAGGCATAGAAGAAACATTTCTCAAAATTATAAAAGCCATACGTGAGAAACCCACAGGCAACATCATATTGAATGGGAAAAGTTAGAATCATTCCCCCTAAGATCTGTAACAAGACAAGGGTGCCCACTGTCACCACTTCTATTCAACATCTATAGTGCTAGATGTCCTAGCCACAGCAATCATGAAACAGAAAGAAATAAAGGGTATGCAAATAGGGAAAGAAGAGGGAAAACTATTGCTTTTCATTGATGACATGATATTATATCTAGAACATACCAAAGACTCCACAAAGAGACTCCTGAAACTGATAAATAAACTTAACAAAATCTCAGGTTATCGAATCAATGTACGCATATCAGAAGCATTTCTATATACAAATAACAGTCAAGATGAGAGTCAAATCAAAGACTCAATACCATTCATAATAATTATAAATAAAATATCTAGGGATATACTTAACCTAGGAGGTGAAAGATC
>NW_012148341.1:1285981-1288371 GCF_000956105.1 Propithecus coquereli
ATTAGGCAAAAGCTATAAACAGAAGTATAGACATATGGCCAATAAATATATGAAAAAATGCTCAACGTTACTAATCATATTAGAAATGCCAATTAAAACCACAATAAATATTCTGTTAGAGTGACTTTTATTAAAACATCCAAAAACAATAGATGCCAGCATGGATACAGAGAGAAAGGAATGTTTATACATTGATGATGGGACTGCAAATACATACAATTTCTATGGAAAACAGTATGGAGATTTCTCAAAAAACTAAAAGTAGAACTACCATTTGACCCAAAAATTCCACTACTGGGTATCTACTCAAAGGAAAAGAAGTCATTTTATCAAAAGGACACCTTTATTCAAATGTTTATGCAGGAAAATTCACAATTGCAAAGATCTGGAATTAACCCAGTTCCCCCCAATTCATGAATGGATTAACAAAATGTGATATATGTATACCATGGAGTACTACTCAGCCATACAAAGATGGATTAATGACTTTTGCAGAATTTGGAAGGAATTAGAGACCATTATCCTAAGAAAAGTATGTCAAGAATGGCAAAACAAACACCACATGTACTCTCTAATGAATTGGAACTAATCAATGGGCACACAAGTGCACAGAGGGAAATAAAAATCATTGGAAATCAAGCAGGGGGAAAGAGGGAACGAGGGGAAGGAAAAACCCATCTCACAGGTGCAATGAGCACTATTCATGTTATGGGCACATTTATAGTCCTGACTTAAGCCATGTAACAAAACATTTGTACCCCTTCAATATTTTGAAATAAAAAGAATGGAGGGTAGAGTCAGTCAATTAGTCTATCAACAAACTCTAGTGTCTTCTATGTTACAGGCATTGTCATAAGATCTGGATCTATGAGAACCAAAATAGACAAGCTTTCATGACAATTACATAAACTAAAAATATTAGAATCAGGATATGACTTACACAGAATAAATATAAGGCTGTTGTAAGATGCCATTAAAACCAAAAAACTCTTCACCACTGAAAGCTAGAGTTAAAGGAAACCAACATTTTATCACTCTAGAATGTACACTAACAGATGAGAAGGGCAGGTGAACATAAATTTTCAAGTTCTTTATTGGGATTAACAATGCATTTCTAGACAGAAATTAAAACATATCATGTCATATGCAAACAGATATTTATTAACTCATATACTTTATCACTTCATTGCATTATCAGTATATTAATGTATAGCTGTATGAAACCGTGATTACACTGATTCAGCCTCAATGTTCAGGGAGAGAAGGAATGATGCATACCTTTATACATACATATCTATATCTGTGCATATCTATACCTATTTAATATATCTATAGTAAGTCCTTACAGTGTCGTCAAAATGTTCTTGAAAACGATGGCTTTAAGAAAAAAGGTGTACAGCAAGTCCTCAAATAACATAATTTCATTCAATGTCATTTCGTTATAACATTGACGAGGAAAAAACATTATTTTGTTTTCTGTCATTTCACTTAAAGTTACAGTTTCCAAGAACCTATCTAGGATGGTGAGAACTCACTGTAGTTACAATAATGGTTATTATTAATAAAGGACTCAGAAGACTAAATCACAATGAGGGACACTAACTTAGTTGACACATTGCTGCAATTTAGCTAATATTTGAAAGTGCATATATGCAAATAGACAACTACCTTGAATGTTCTCATGTCCTCATCTGCAAAAGAATAAATACTTTATGGTACTATTGTAAAGTTTGAATAGATAATGTTTAATGTTATCAGAGCTTGTCACAATGCTACATTTAAGAAACTCAAAATTTATTTGGTATTAGAATTTGTGCTTGCGTTAGTACAATTTTGGTAATTTAAAACATATTCTTTGAAGGGGAGTCTAAAATTTGTAAATCATATTCAGAAATAAATCCATAGAATTATAAGAATAATAGAGATATTACCATAAGACTGCACAGTGACACCTGTGTCCTGAAAAATTCAGAAGGTTTGAGTGAAACCAAGTTACTGGTGGGTGCAGATAAGTTAATGTCACTTTTGGAAAAGTTGTGCCAAGTTGTTCATTTTATACAGAGGTCCAATCATCATTTTTATCGATGTTTAAAATTGTGATGTAAATAAAATTGAATACTTAAAAAGAAATTTAAGATAAAATTATCATATTGATCAACACAGAGAACAAAACGAATCATCAAGAAGTTATATTCCTCTCTAGTAGGCTAAATAAGACAAACTCAAAAGAAATAACACATTTTACTGATTATGCTTTGAAACTAAGAGCATTCTACTCTTGAAGGGTTAAACATAATTTTATTCCGATTTTAAATATACAAAGCTAGACTTGTTATCAAATATTTGTTACATCTTATATCTGATTAAATATCCTTAATGTCTAATATTAA
>NW_012148341.1:1289948-1291227 GCF_000956105.1 Propithecus coquereli
TAATCATCTGGTTTATTCCCTATTATTTAAATTTTTAATACCGATATAAAATGATTTTTTTTATGAAAACTAAGCTGGATATTTGCAAAAGCTATCAAAGATGAATTTTGACAGTATTATCTTTACATAAAAAGAAATGTTAGCATTTGAGGAAAACTAAAAGGTAGAAGGATTTTACATTAAGTAGTTTCTGAAAGAAGGTTATTCTGGAACCTTGATATTTGCCCTGTCAGATTTCGGACTTACTTGGGACCTCTTTTTCTTCTTTTCTATTTTTCCCTTTTGGAAAGGGAATGTCTATCCTACGCCCGTCCTACCATAGTAGTTTGAAAGCGCGTCACTTGTTTGATTTGACAGGTTCGCAGCTGAAGATCAATTTGCTTCAGGATGAATCACATCTTAAGTCTCACTCACTCCTGCTTTAAATGAGAATCTGGAATTTAGACTTTTGAGTTGTTGCTGGAACAAGTTTAGACTTTGGGGCTATTAGAATGGAGTGAATGTATTTTGTATGTGAAAGACACATAAATTTGGGAGGCCAGACATTCTATGATCTGATTGTGACTCCCAAATTTCATATCTAGAAATGTAATTGCCAATGTGATAGTATTGAGAAGTGGGGCTTGTAAGAGGTGATTGGATCATGAGAGCAGGCCTTCACCAGATCCTACCAGTACCTTGATCTTGGACGTGTCAGTCTCCAGACCTGTGGGAGATAAATTCCGGATGTTTATAAATTACCCTGTTTAAGGTATTTTTTTACACTGTCTTGAACAGACTAAGACGGGTGACCTTTGATAATCTGTGGCTTTTAATGAATTTTTCACTTCACCTAAGTTGTTGAATTTATTGACCTAAAATTGTTCATAACATCCACTTTTTATCCTTTTAAGATACATGCAATTTGTAGTAACGTAACCCCTTTTACTCCTGACTGATTATTTGTGCCTCCACATTTTTTCACGGATTTATCTGACTAGAAGTCTATCAATTTTATTTATCTTTTCAAAGAATCATATTTCGCTTACATTGATTTTCTCTATTCTTTTTCGTTTTTTCTACTTGTTTCATTTTTGCTCTGATCTTTCTTATTTCTCTTATCCTACTTTGTTTTGTTGTTAATTTTCTTGTCATTTTTTTAGTTTCTTAAGGTGGAAGCCAAGATTGTTGACTGGGGAATTTTCCGGTTTTCTCATGTGTGTTTCTAATACGAGTGCCAACAATTTCTGTTTAAGTATTGTAATTAGCTGCATTTCACACATTTTAATATTGTAGGTTT
>NW_012148341.1:1293137-1294657 GCF_000956105.1 Propithecus coquereli
ATGTAGAAAGAACTTTGTTGACCATTATGACAGGTTACTTCCTGGGAGAGACAGACACTGTAACAGAGTTTAGTGGTCTCAATGGTATTTAAGGGATTAAGTGGAGTTTATGACTTTGGAATGTAGAGGAAGGAATCATAACTGGGAAGAGGAGAGAAGTTGATCTACGACGTTGACCTGACGACTGACTCAACTGACATAAAGCGATCTCTGGAGCTAAAATGGTCCATCGAAATTGCAGCACGTTGATTCAGAATGTCTCAGCCTTTATATGCCTCAATCGGTCACTGGATATGGGCAATTGCAGAGGGGCTCTGACCTTGGCAAACGTGGCTGTGTAAAGAGGAGGCAGTCCCTAAAGCAGTTTACGGCTGAATCCAGGGGCGTGACAATGGCAATCCCACCAGCATTCATAGGCCCTTCTTGAAAGGTGGGCTGGCTGGAGCTAACTGACACACTGTGGTTTTCCACACAGCCATTAAAGTTTGAATCAGCGTAAATTTTTTTTTTTTAAATACTCCTTTCTAATTCAAAGGGCACTTTGGGTTTTATCTATACATTTTTATTTATTTTATTGAAAGTCAAACATCTAAAGAAATTTCACAAATTCACTATACTGCTAAATTAGGATTTGCTAGTCCGGGATGTTTTTTGATATGTTCAGTATATTTTTCTATGTTTAAAATGTTTTTTAATTTAAAAAAAATGAAATATTAGTTGCATTTTTCATGCTTTCACTATCACGCTGTGTTTATCCAGTTCATGATGCCAGCCAATCTATTGCAGCTTTCTATTTAGTTTTACGAATTCATCATTATCTCCTAAATATCCACAAAGACAAATTCTCACTGAATTTAACCTCTGAACCTAGGAAAAATATCAGGAACATAGTATCAAGTCAACCATATATGTTTTTGAATGAATGGAAATTGCTTCATGTCACATGTCAAAGATGTGGGCTGAATGGAAGCTTGACAGGCATCTCCTCCACATGTCTTGCCTATGAATCATGAACTTTAAACATTCATGAGATCAAAGACAATGCAATAATGTACAGACCTGTAGCACAAAGTCCTGCTGACTGGTCAAACTGGACTCGGTTCCAAAAAGGGGAATCACTTTCATCTCAGTTTCTCACTCTCTTAAGCACTCTTTTTTTTCAATCTTACTGATTTGACATATGAATATTGATAGATTTAACTCATCAATTCTTTAGCTTCTCACATGAACTTTTACTAGAACTGGAACTGTGCTATCTCAGGGTACATATTTTATGAAAGCCAGCCCATGAGATAGACTCCAACAGACTACTCTACCAAATTCCTATCTTGACCAGAATTTAAACATTGCAAACATCATTCACAAGCAAGCATCAAGGGTGAACTGAAGAAGAGGAAAATGTTGACTGCTGATAGTACATAGTGAAGAGGTCTATTTCCACAACCGACTTATCAGACATTCATGGCTTAGATTTTATATTGAAAGAATTTATAGTTAATTTAAATCAGCCAACTTATTCT
>NW_012148341.1:1296252-1297620 GCF_000956105.1 Propithecus coquereli
ATGAGTCATTTTACCAATACAAAAGCCATGCATTTAAGTAGCAGCTAAGGATAGAGACAAAGCCCCGTTGAATAATGTGTAAAATATGTTTTTGTTTGTTTTTCTATTTTTACTGTCAGTATCCAGTGTAAAAAGATTTGTAAAAAATACAATCTTTGTGTCTATTATTTGACATATTTTGTCTAAGATAAGGTAAATAATAATGGTAGTATAAATTTAATTAAGATGTCTCTAAAAGATGAATTAATGTCAAAAGTTTAATACAGAAATGAGAAAAAAACTTGAAGGAAAGAAAAATATGAAAAAGAGCTAAGAAACACATAAACTGTGTATTAACTATGTTCCTGAACTCAAAAGAGTTTGCTGGCACATAGCAGACATTCAATACATTCAACAATATTATATAAATAAATGATTGACAGCATGATTGGGAAAATTTTAAAGATAAAACATGGGGATAATATCCATGATCCAATTACTATATTAACAAAACAAATAAGATCCCTTTTGATTTATAAGGCCAACCTCTCATGCTAGCTGATGTTGCCTACTTAAGATGTATTTAAAACTTAAAAACACACAGCTATGCGCACACATGTACTCATGTATACACTCAAAATTCAAAGGGCTCTCTATAGGACATTGTGTGAACATCTAACAAAATAGCCTCACGTAGCTACAGCAAAGATGGATGCCAAGGGACAATTGCTTTGTATTATACTGTGATCAGTACCCTGTATAACTTTAGATAGCTGGCAGAACTTAGGAATTTGCTGATGGCAAGGAATTTAAATAATGTTTGCTGGACAGAGTAAACACTTTTTTTTTTTCAAATTACTATGTGTGTCTGTTTTATGAAAATGTTATTTTATTGATTTATTCCAAAAACAAATAAATTCCTTCATTTTAAAGTGGCAAGTGAATATAGATATTTTTAATTGAAATCAAATATCTCTTCAGAGAAAATAACATACTGGAAGTGTTCAAATATACATTGCCTATGAACCTTTAGTACCATCACTATCTTTTTTTATTTTTTTTTTACAGTTTTTCCTAGATAATTTTTAATGGGTTGGAATTATCTTTTGCACTTTATGCAAGGCTCTTAACACACTGGTTCACTTTGTCTTAAACATAGTTCTAAACTTTAAACCAAAAGTCCTAACATTTTTTACCACAACCATATGCTCTATCTTCTCAATGGATTCTTTCCTTCTAATTCTTTTCTTCTCCTATTGCGAATACAACATTTTTTTGCCTTGTTTTTGGAGAACTGATGGACATCTCTTATTCCCCTAATATTAATACTATGCTGTCTGTGATTCTGAAATTGTTTACTTTTAGTATACCAATAACTTAAAAATAAAA
>NW_012148341.1:1298955-1301913 GCF_000956105.1 Propithecus coquereli
GTACAAATTTATACATGCAGTATTATAGAGAAAGGAAATAAAGGAAACTATAGCTATGCTATGCAATTCAACAAAAATAAATCCTAGAAACTTAATAGAGAGCAAAAGTAAAACATAAGAATGGGTAAAGTATGATGTATTTTTATAAAATTCCAACACACTTTATTAAACTATAGATGACCTAGGGATACTGTTATTTATCCAATACTAGCAAAACAATGCAAGGTTATGGCAAACACAAAATGTAGTATGTCGGTTACCTCTGTTGGGGAGGCAGGGGATTGACTAAGGCATACAAATCTGGATAACTCCAATAATCATGATCATGCTCTATTTCATAAGAAGATGACTTAATAAATAAATAAATCTCGATTTTTAAAAAAGTTAATAAAACTTCTGACTGCTATTTTTTCAGCAATACAAAATATATATAATTTTCTAAAAAAATTAATCTTAAAAATTTTTAAATTTATTTTAGGCTAATCATAAGATTTATCTTCACTTTTCTATTGAAGACAAAAGCCTACTTTTTAGTTTTATTTTCTTACTAGGTCTCATGATTATAATGTGGAATGAAGAATTTGAGGTTGAAAAAGTGTGTTGCTTTACAAAGTCATTATTTGATTCTCCAGATATAACAGATGGAACTACTGAACCCATGCTTTGTTGCCTTAAAGAGCAGCAATTGTCTTGCTCACTTCTGGAACATTTACAGAAATGTTGGCTGACCTACATAACGTGATACTGTGGTCAAGACTGAATATTTCTAAATACATTTTCATAGCCATGGAACTGGCTCCAAAACACCGTGTTGCTGTCTTAGCAGGTATTATGTGAATCTGACAGTTGTCTGATGGTTTAAAAAAAAATAACAGGACGCAAAGCATTACTGAAGTATTATCAATATACATGTTTATTACCTCTATGTTCCTAGAATACCAGGCTGCAAGTTGTATTCTGTTAGATGCACATTGCAGTGTATTTTCCCACTGTAAGAAAAATGGTGCAAGAATTTTTTGAATCCTAACGTTTTTTTCTGATTTTAATTTTTTTTTAATATTTTGCATTCCAGCGTACCTCTAGAAACATAAACCTATTATAAATTTCAAGATGTTTATCCCTTAAAAAAATAAGTGGTTGCTTTTTTGTTACTGTGTTATCCCATTACAATGCATTCTTTGGGGGGAAAAAGTCATAATGAATGTGATAATTGATAGTAATTGCTATTTAATGAATGGACTTACGTGTTGGTCTTTCTGTTGGTCATATCGTTATATGAACCATGGCGATATTCTGAAAAATTTATTCATATCTGTTGGCATAATTTTTCTTTCTTTTTTTTTATTTCACCATATTGGGGGTACAGATGATTAGGTTACTAATGATGCCCTTGCCCTTTCTCCCCCCCAAGTCCGAGCTTCAAGTGTGTCCATTCCCCCGGAGGTGCGCATCGCACTCAATGTTTGTGTATATGCCCGTCCCCTCCTCCCCCCTCCCCCCTCGCCCTGCCCCACATCCAATAAATGTTATTCTTATATGTGCACTTAAATGTTGATCAGCTAATACCAATTTGATGGTGAGTACATGTGGTGCTTGTTTTTCCATTCTTGGGATACCTCGCTTAGTAGAATGAGTTCCAGCGCTTTCCAGGAGTATACAAGAGGTGCTATATTTTTTCTAAAGCTAATTTTTTGCCTCCCTTATCTATATTTCCCAGCATTCAAACAGCTGGACATGTCAATGAGCATCATCCCAGGGACATTTTATTCCTTTTTTCCTTTAATTCTCAGAGGGAAACATTTTTTTTCAATTTCTTAAAAATCCAGTTTTATTGAGGATAATGCTCAGGTGGTAGTAGGTCTTTAACACTTCTACTTACTAATCTTTTTTTTTAATATCAGCATATTACAGGGGTACAAATGTTTAGGTTACATATATTGCCTTTGCCCCACCCAAGTCAAAGCTTCAAGCGTGTCTATACCCCAGATGGTGCACATCGCACCTATTAGATGTGAATATACCCACCCCCACCTCTCCCCCTTATCTACCCAATACATAATGAATGTTATTACTATATGTGCACATAAGTGTTGGGCTGTTTCCACATCATTGCAATTGTGAATTGTGCTGCTATAAACATTCTAGTGCAGATGTCTTTTTTATAGAATGTGTTTTGTTCCTTTGAGTAGATGCCCACTAATGGGATTGCTGGATCAAATGGTAGTTCTACCTGTAGCACTTTGAGGTATCTCCATATTACTTTCCACAGAAGTTATACTAGTTTGCAGTCCCACCAGCAGTATATGAGTGTTCCTATCTCTCCACATCCATGCCAACATTTCTTGTTTTGAGATTTTTTGATAAAAGCCATTCTCACTGGTGTTAAGTGACATCTCATTGTGGTTTTGATTTGCATTTTCCTGATGATGAGAAATGTTGAGCATTTTTTCATATGTTTATTAGCCATTAGTCTATCTTCTTTTCAAAAGTTTCTGTTTACATGCTTTGCCCACTTTTTTATAGGGCTGCTTGATTTTTTTCTTGCTAATTTTCTTCAGTTCTATGTAGATTCTAGTTATCAGCCCTATATTGGATATGTAATATGAAAGTATTTTCTCCCATTCTGTAGATTGTCTGTTTGCTTTCATGATAGTTTCCTTGGCTGTACAGAAGCTTTTTAATTTGATCAGGTCTCATTTATTTATTTTTGTTGCTGCTGTGATTGCCTTTGGGGTCTTCTTCATAAATTCTTTGCTGAGGTCAATGTCTAGAGGGGTTTTTCCAACATTTTCTTCTGTAATTCTTATGGTTTCATGCCATAGTTTTAAGTCTTTTATCCACTGTGAGTTGATTTTTATGAGAGGTGAGAGGTGTGGATCCTATTTCAGTCTTTTACATGTGTCTATCCAATTTTCACAGACCTACTTATTGAATCAGGATTCTTTTCCCCAGTGTATG
>NW_012148341.1:1304353-1306457 GCF_000956105.1 Propithecus coquereli
AAAAAATGCATTTAAAAATATTTATTGAGCCCTTTCTATGTGTCAGATATTCTTCTGGAAATAAAGAAATGAATAGCACATATAAAATACCTGCCATCAAAGGGCTTACATTCTATTGAAGAGCAGTAGTCGAGTAAACAGTTAAAAGCATAGTTAAGTATATGGCTGATGGTGATAAGTGTCACAAAATAAAATAAAGGAAAGTAAAGGTCAATGGGGAATGTTGGGGGGAAGTCATTTTTCTTTTATATTGGGAGGTTATGCCTCACTTATGCTATGTTGTCTGAACAGAAAGCCAAAGGAAATGAGAGAGAATGACATGCAAATATAAAGAAAAAAGATACTTCAGACAGAGGAAAAAACAAATACAGTCATGTGTTACTGAACAACAGGCATGTTTTCTGAGAAACATGTCAGTAAGTGATTTTGGTGTTGTCCAAACATCACAAAGTATACTTACACAAACCTGGATATACCTATGTGGTATAGCCTGTTACTCTTAGGCTACAAACCTGTACATATTACTATACTGAATACTATAGGCAAATGTAACACAATGGTGAGTATTTGTGTGCATAAACAGATGTAAACATAGAAAAGGCAATACATTGTGCTACTACACTATAAAGCTATGACATCGCCTGGCCATAAAAATTCTTCGGCTCTATTATAACCATTTGGGACTACTGTCATACATGTTGTCCATCATTGACTGAAACTGAAACATCATTATGTGGTGTGTGACTGTACATAGATCCGAAGAGAGTAGCTTATCTGTCACATTTGAGGAGCCGCTGAAGTTTATACAAATTCAAAGAGGACACGAAATAGTGATGCATCAACCTTCAATACATGGAAATGCTTTGGATTTTTACTCCGAGTGAAAGGGGAAGATATTAGAGGGATTTTAGTAGTGGGATGAAACTATCTGACTATATCTTTAAATGATGATGCTGTGCCAAGAACAGAGTGGGGAGGAATGAGGAGCAGAACAATAAGGAAGTGGGGAAACCAATGAGGCCAATAAGCCAGACAATGCATAATGAGCTTTACCAATTTGGTGGTGATAAGAGCGATGAGAAGTAGTTTGATCTGTCTATCTTTTAGTGGTAGAGAAATATAATTTTCAGATGAATGGGATGGGGTATGTGCAAGAGAGAATGTGTCATGATTACTAGGATTTATCAGGGCAATGAGAACAGCAAGTGCAAAGCTCAACAGGTGAGAGATCAAGCACATTTGGAATTAATATCGTCAAAGAAAGGTGTTACATCTTCTGTTTATGTGAATGAATAAATGGTTGAAGCAACCTAGGATCTGGTAGGACACAGGGTAAAGAGGAAAATTATAAATCCAATGCTCCAGATTTCAGTGAAGCAGATATGTGTTATTGAAGAAACCAAGTGCAATGAACATAGACAACTGAAATAACAGAAAACATGAAAGAGCAGAGAATTTAAAAAGAGGTACATGGAGTTGTGAAGCAAATTTCAAAAACAATAAAGATGAGGTTAAAACATACTCTTGAGCCTGAAGACAACAGCATTTGGAGTCATGATTATTCACCTCTTAGAGAAAACTTGGATGAATCAATATTTTCAGACAAAAGCTGTTATTTACTAAGACAAAGAGACATAATAAAATTTCAAAAGAGTGATCTCTGGTAGAGCAAAATAAGTGTTTCCCATGCAACAGGGTATATAAAAAACAGAATGAAAAGAATTTGAAAAAAAAAAATAGAGCATACTACAAACAAGAATTAGGAAAAATATAAATGAATTGAGAAAATTACATCTTTAACAAAGATCTAGTGTAACAGGAGTGTCCAACTTCGTTTAATGCTTTCAGGATAATTTAGAAAGATGCCTGTAAAGTCAAAAAACTGCTTCTTTTACTTATAAGTACTAAATATAAAAGTTTCTTAACAGTAAAAGAAAAATATATATTAATACTAATCAAAAGAAATCTTCAGTGGCTATATTAATAGGATGTAAAGTAGATTTTAGAGCAAAATACATTGCCAGACACACACAAAAAAAGTCATTTCAAATTTATAAAAGGGTAAATTCATAAAGAGAGCATACTAACTCTTGAAATTTATACA
>NW_012148341.1:1306507-1307460 GCF_000956105.1 Propithecus coquereli
AGTTTGACTGTTGTTGGTGTATAAGAATCCTACTGATTTCTGTACATTGATTTTGTAACCTGAGACTATGCTGCATTTGTTTCTCAATTCCAGTAATCCCATGAGTCTTTGAAGTTTTGTAGATATGAGATCATATTGTCAGCAAAGAGCTATAATTTGACCTTTCCAGGGGCATGTTTCTAGTGCCCTTAGGCACCCTCTCAGGTCCTCATGTTCTCACTTCTCTGCAGGTCTTTGTCATTTTTTGGTACAGACAGATTCTGCATGACTCTGAGCAGTCTCTATGCAGTCACAGCTGCCCATGAGTATCACTATCCCAACTAGGTCACTGCCTGGGTGCTCTGGGTCCTCCCCTCCTTTTCAGAAGAACCTCAAATGTAGGGCTAAGGTTTGGCTTCCGCATTGGCATTTGAAGGAGGCAAACAAATCAACTCTGAACTGAAGAATGGGGGTAAACTTGGCAAATGCGAGCAGGAGCAAACGAATCAATAAATGTTTTACCTTGCCCTAACCCCCTTCCTCAATAGTTCAAAGAAGCCATCATTCCAAAATGACTATACTTCCAAAAACCTGTTGTCCTGACCTATATTTGTTTTCTTTCCCTGACTTACAACTTATTTCAGTCACTTTTGCTTTCCTGGGATTATACTTCGCAATAAAACATTATAGCACTTGTATTTTAGCCTTGGGCTCTGTTTTCTAAGAAACTGAGACCAAGACAAAGAGGAAAGTGTTTTAAACAGGAAAATAAATGGAGAATCTCTTCATGTTCTTGGTTATAAAATTCTAAAATCCTCAGAGAAATGGAGAGGAGTCTTGGCATACACATTTGATAAGAGGATGGAAAGAAAGAGAGAGATTGGAAAAAGCAAGCAGTTAACAAAAATTTTGGTTTCCAAACAAAAGCTTCAACTAATAATCATGAAATAATTAAATGGACAGCAAATTTCAGA
>NW_012148341.1:1307510-1308868 GCF_000956105.1 Propithecus coquereli
AAATATATATTAATACTAATCAAAAGAAATCTTCAGTGGCTATATTAATAGGATGTAAAGTAGATTTTAGAGCAAAATACATTGCCAGACACACAAAAAAAGTCATTTCAAATTTATAAAAGGGTAAATTCATAAAGAGAGCATACTAACTCTTGAAATTTATACACCAAATAACAGATCTTCAAGATTTGTAGAATGAAAACTTATATGTTGGAGGAGAAATAGACAAATTGGCAATATGTTAGAAAATTATAACATTCCTCTTTCAATAATTTACAGAACAAGTAGTCAGAAAATCAGTAAGATTTGGAAGACTTGAACAACATTATCGATTAACTAGAATGATTTATATTATCGAATACTTACCAAAAACAAAAGAATAGGCAAAAATTAAAGAAATGACCTTCTTTGAAAAGGTAAAAAATTAATAAATTCTAGACAGACTTACCAGTGTCAGAAATTAGAAAAGTAATGTATTCCTTGAAAGACAAAAACTACTGAAGCTTATTCAAGAAGAAACAGATACTACGAACAGACCTATACTACACAGTATAATTATGATTATGATCCTTCCCACAAATAAAATTCTACCCAGAGAAACTTCACTGTCATCCTATCAAATATTTTAGGAAGAAGTAATAACAATTCTATACAAATTCCTGAGAAGATTGAGGAAGAGAGAATGCTTCAAAACCCTTCTTCAAGGTTAGAATTACCATACCAAAACAAGAAGAAAAAAATTACCAGAAAACAATAGGTCAATATTATCCATGAACATAAATTTTAAAAGCCTTAAAATGGTTGACTAAAACAAGCCCCAAAATATATAGAAAGGTTGATACATGATGACCGAGTCAGGTTTATCTTGGAAATGCAAATTTGGTTAAACACTTTAAAATATATGGACTAACATTTAACGACTTATAAAATAACAGTCATGTAATGATTTTAATATGTGTAGAGAATTTGATGAAATCCAACATTCACTCCTGGTAAAACTGAATAAAAAGAACTTCTTTATTATGTTACAGTGTATCTACAAAACAAAAGAAATAAAAAATATAACAGCATATTATAAAAAAAAAAAACCTGAATGTTTACCCCGGAAAATAAAGAAGATGCCATCTAGGACTTTAAGGCTAGAGAGAAAATGCCAATGCCAGGCTTCAAAGTTTCAAAGGACAGGCTGACTCCCTTGTTAGGGGATAATGCAGCTGGTGACTTTAAGTTGAAGCCAATGATCATTTGTCATTCTAAAAATCTTAGGGTCCTTAAAAATTACGCTAAATCTATGGCTGTGCTCTATAAATGGAAGAACAAAGCCTGAATGACAGCACATCTGTTGACAGCATGTTTTA
>NW_012148341.1:1309763-1311764 GCF_000956105.1 Propithecus coquereli
CTCCTCCAGCAAAAAGATTATGACTCTCTGAAGGCTGAAATGATATTTAGCATTCCCTAGCAATAAAGTATTCTTAAGTATGCACATTTTTAGACATAATGTTGTTGCATACTTAATAGACTAAAATATAGTGTAAGCATAATTTTTATATGCACTGAGAAACCAATGTATCTGTGTGACTCACTTTATTGGAATATTTGCTTTATTGTAGTGGTCTGGAACTGAACCCACAATATTTTTGAGATATGTCTATAATTAACTGACTTAATCAAAATTAAATCTGTAACTTCTTGAAAACACTGTTAAGAAAATGAAGAAGAAGAAGAAGGAGAAGAAGGAGGAGGAGGAGGAGATGAAGAAGAAAAGAAGAAGAAGAAGAAGAAAAAGAGGAGGAAGAGAAGTAGGTGCTGCTGTCACCATAGTTGAAAACTGACAGGATTTGCAAATCTTTTATCTGATACAGGATGTCTACTCAGATTATAAAAAGAAAAATCTCATCAGTAGCAAAACAAAGTACTTAATTTTATATATGTAGAAAAGATTTGAACACTTTAGCAGAAGTATGTGGATGGCTTATAAGCATACGAAAAAATGTTCAATGCCTTTAATCATTAAGCAAATGCAAATTAAAATCACAATGAGGTGCATCTACATCTCTTAGCTCCTACGCGCATCTGCATAGCTAAAATTAAAAAGACTCTTTCTGCCTAGTCTTGACAAGTTTGTGAAAAAACAAGAAATCCCATAAGCTGCTGGTGGGATTGTAACATGAAAAATTGTTTATAAATTTCTTTAAAAGTTAAACATGTTTCCACTATATGAACCAGTCATTTTACTCCTAGACATTCTCCCAAGAGAAAGGAAAGTTTGTGTGCATGCAAAAACTTGTACATGAATTATATAGCAACTTTATTTTTATTCACTAACAATTGAAAAGGGACACGTTATCAACACAGCAATGATAAACAAATTATGATATGCCATAGAAAAGAGTACTACTCAGCATAAAAATGAATGAACTATTGATAAACACAATGTGGATGATTTTCACAATAATTATGCTGAATGAAAGAAACCAAACAATAATGACAACATACCATGTGATTCTATCACTATAAAAAATCCAGAAAATACATGCTAATATATAGTCACCAAAACTCACCAAATATATCAGCCTGATTTTGGTGAACTTCTTCAATGCCCCTATATCTTCCTATACTTGCATATTACAGCATTTTTCACACCATGTTGTGAACCAAACTCTTTTTCTTATGCTATCATAACAGAGTAAGAATCCTTGAAGTTAGGGGCATTTGAACTCTCAGTCATTAGAAGAATTTCTATCATACAGTAAGTTTTCAAGTATAAAAGCCAGAGTCTTATAATGACATCTAAGGTTTTAAATGATTGAACCACTCATTTAGCCTCTGTGGCCTCATTCCTTGCCACTCCAATCTCCTCAGCAGCCAAAGTGCCTCTTTGCTATTTCTCAGATGTGTCAGGCACGATTCAACCTTGAGAACAATGGGATTGTGACCACCAATCCCTTTATCGGGAATAGTCTTTCTACAGATAGTTCTTGTCAAACTTCCACACTTTTTTCATATCTTTGCTCAAAAGTCACCTTCATGATGACTAAGCTTCACTATACTAAGCTTCCATTTTAAAATGTGAACTCCCCAACCCTGCCCAGCAATCTTAATTTATCTTACCCGGAACTATTTTTTTTTCTTTTTTTCCCCACTGTATTCATCACCTCTGAACATAGTATACGAATTCTTTATTAGGTTGGTAGCTTTTGTTTACTTTTGTCTTCCTGTTAAAATAAAAGCTTTCCAAAATAGGTATTTTTCAACTAATGTGATCTAAAGAGTTATCTGTCACAAAGAAGGTTCTCAATAGATATTTGATAAATTACTGCATAAATTAATGTTGAAAGAAGGTAAAATTTTATAAATCATTTTGACAAAATTTTTCTTTCAAAAGATAAAAATTTATCTT
>NW_012148341.1:1313306-1314395 GCF_000956105.1 Propithecus coquereli
CTAGTTGACCATTTTGCCAGGAAATAAAATTTAAGAAAACTATGTCTTTATACCAGTTATCAGCTTCCATTATTATCCGGCATATCACAACACAAATAATATAACCCACTGTGGCCAGAACGTAGTACGATTCTGGAATATACTTAAAAGAACAAAGCACCATTGGCCACGGCAGGCTCTCATGCATGGAAGATTCTGGACGGCAGTGTCAGCTGGATTGCTGGCACCTTCCAGTCGAGGGACCTCAGCAACTCGGATCAGAAGATGAAGACACAACCATCCTCCCTAGCACTCCCCACTATCAAGGTGCCAAGAAATAACTTGAACTTTGTAGAGGATAGAGAGTCTGCAATAGTATAACATGTAGGGATCAGAGCCAGGGATTGACAGATTTTATTCAGAGCTTACGTTTTATTTAGAAAGTGAAAAGAAAGCAACAATGAATTACAATGGCCCCACTTTGATGGACACTGTTGGTTGCTCACCTAGTATCAGTTCTCCACTTTTCCTTTCCCAGCAACAGTCTGTTTTGTTCAGATGCCCACTTCCTCTTCCCTTCTACATACAGTCATCGGGTGTAGGTGGAGCTGACCCATCCCCAGTTCTAGAGGTGATCCTGATTAGTCTAAGCCAACCAGTTCCTGGCATCCTTGGTTCTTCTGTTACTGCCCTTCTTCATGTAGGTGTCCTCGTCAGATTGAAAGAAGGTACCTGTATTGAACAGCAGGGGAGAAGTTTCTCTCCCCGTCCTGGTGCATGTGGACAAGGGAATCTGTTACTACACTTGTGTTTAGTAGCCATTGTGTGGGGGAACCTGCCTGAGAAAGAAGACAACCCCAAGGATGACCTAGCGGAGAGATGGGGAGAAACTGCATCCCCAGTGATGTTTCTGAGTCACCGAATCAAGGAAACCTTAAAAGCTGCTTTCCCTCAAGAATGATTTAGTAATTTCTTTTTGTTTTACCAAATTTGAGTAAAAGTTGCTATTACAGTTCTACCTGATAAGCTACCAGTGAAAGTATAAAACCCGGAGATGAGGACTGGGAGATAAAAGATGCAACGGACGTGAATGAGCTTTGGACATTAATA
>NW_012148341.1:1317295-1319065 GCF_000956105.1 Propithecus coquereli
AAAATGACAGCACTTTAAAACCTTGAAGGTGCTTAGAAAAATAAATTTCACTTTCCATTCCTCTGAGATGGTTTGCAAATACCATTAGTTGAATTTACGTATAATGTATAATAGTGTATCACACTTTATTATTTTGATGTATGAAATCTGAGCTCCTTTACTTCAAGGCCATGAAGCCACTTAGCAAAAATATAGCTTAAGTGATACTCATAAACCAAACCCCTATTTACAAATAAGGAGAATGATACCACTCATTACATCGTGTAATAGATTTCTGATGCAATAGGGCCTTTTGAAATCACTTGACACAACTTCATTTCATAGTAAAGGAAAATGGGGTAGGTTACTTCTGGTAACCATCCGCGACGTAATTTTAAATTTTATTTTTCAGCATGATTTTCTTCTCAATGTATACATAGAAATTTATACTTAAATTTTGAACGTTTTAAGAAATCTAATTCTAAATATACGTATATAACTATTGGAATTAGTCAATCTTAAGTATGTATCAGCCAAAATTATCCTGAGAATTGATTTAAAATTAGCCAGACTTCTCTGCATTGCTAGACAGAATAATCAAGCATTGGTAAATCAATTAATTCCTGTACAATTTATTCTCGGGTGTCCATCAAAGCCTATAATGTGGGTTGAATGATGTGATTTTTTTTAAAATTGGAAATTATATTCAAAATTGTTTGGTTTTTTTCTTTCCATGTGTTTTAATAAATTGTATATGTTCTTCTTCATTGGAAGCAAAATAACATACATGGTATTTCATCTCAACCTTATCACTTCTAGAGGTTTAACTGCCACCTCCGAGCTTTGTTTACAGTGGTGTAACAGAAAGTAAGGCCTATGAATCCATGATGGCTCACGGAATGTTTTTTTTATGATTCACAAGGAGATAAAGAGCTTGTGCAAGAATGCAAATCACCTTTTGACTAAATATGCTATTTATTTCAACTGACTTTTTTTTTTTTCATTATAAGACTTTCTCAAAAATAAAGGCATATTTACATTTTCTTTCAAGCTCCTTATCTCATCTTGGACAATAACACATAGTTCAAGGAGCAGCTACTTTGAGTAGTACGACTTTACACAATTCCTCACATAATCTTTAATTTAGTCAAATTCTGCCCAACTGTGTAAACTTGATATAGTAAAAGACAATAATACAAAAATAGCATACTCAATTTATATAGATTTCCAAGCTCTGTCTCTTTTCTTACATTTCTTCATGGAATTTCTAAATAAGACCCAGTGAAGTATTTTCAAAAAAGAAACAAATAAAAAATTCCAGAAGCACTATTAAGTCAGCCTTAGGCAAAAAGTGACTCAGAACCCACCTTACTTTTTTCAAAAATGTGTATTGCAAGCACTGAATCTATTACCCTGAGGCACTGAAATTGAATTCCTTATGTTAGAAAGTTTTACAAACAGTTGTAGTTGGTTGGTTTCACTTACAATCTGACAATGTTGTTTGTACGTTTTAAAACTTGATTTTCAAGGGGTAATACTGATTTAAATTTACTCTGGTATGTGAATGCTGTAGGACAATTCTTCCTAGGACACATACAAAGTTTCAAATCATAGTGATTTTTAGACATGACATTTTTCACTAGCTGAGACTTCAGTATAAATACAACAGAAAAAGTGAAATTCAAGTATATGATATTTTTTATCAATACTTAGAAAGCACTGGAGGCCTAATATACATTGGAATGACTAGACCTCAAAAAGGTCTTATTTTCAATTCTGAATACATTTTAT
>NW_012148341.1:1331691-1332888 GCF_000956105.1 Propithecus coquereli
ATACAAACTTGGAGATTCAACTGAATAACTTAATTCTGATTACCACCCTGAAGTTCACACAACCAATACTAAACTCTACACATTGTATTGGACTCAGTATTTCATTTTAATCATACTTGTACCTCAAACTAGACTGTAAGCTTCTTAAAAGTAAAAACTGTACTATGTATCTCAAATTTTCCACAAACATTTCTAACACTGTCCCTAATAAGCACTTATTAAATAAATCAAATTTTTCTAAGAAAAGAAGGATATATCTGAATAAAAAAACAAAAATATAAAAATTTGTGGAATAATAAGAGTAAAGACAGAAAGAAGAGAAAATAAATATGCACTAAAGATTTCTATTAAAAGGAAAAACAAAGAATAGTACAGGGAATTTAGAAAATTATCATAGAGGACTCTTGAGAAAAGAAAATAGAAGAGGCATTTTTGGAAAAGATAACAAATGAACAGAGCACAATTTAATACTGATAAAATAATGGCTACTTGTTTTCTTTTCTAAACTATTAAATGATGAATGGAACCACATACATTTTGGAGGAAGCTTTCACTATTCTTTTGTTGTTGTTCTGTTTGTAAATGTGTAACATAAAGTATTTAAGCCTAAAGATATAACAATATGTAATAAACGACCCAAACTGTTTGAATGACCAATGTGTGAATATTTTTAGAGGAAATTTAGTGATGGTGGCCTTATCTGGCTATAATCCTAGAATTTAGTGTGTTCATTAATGAAGACTACTTTAAAAGTTTTAAGGGTCCAGTTGTGGGAAATTTCCCTAACTCTGCCAGCTTCTTCCAGCTCCCCTCCACACCTCTAGGAATATCACTTTTATCTACATAAATTTTATACTACTGTCTTGCTGGTTTTTGGCCTTTCCTTCCTCCCTCCTTCTTTCTTTCCTTCTTCTGTTTAAGTAATTTTTCAAATCACATATTTTCACTTACCAGCCAGACTGTCACTTTCTACATATGAATCCTCATCATAAATTTGCTTACCCAAGAGATGAGGTAGCATCACTATTTAGAAGCAAAATGCAAAACTTTTAATTAAGAGTAAATTGAAAATAATTTAATGAAGCATAAATCCACTAAATCACTAAATTTATGAAATTTAGCCCAAACACTCAAACCACAGACATTTTCAAAACATTTATGTGTGTTCAGTGCTCAAATTAAAATATGGTTGTTATA
>NW_012148341.1:1332938-1334374 GCF_000956105.1 Propithecus coquereli
AGGTCAATAGGTATATAAAAAATGTTCAGCTTCACTGATAATCTGGGAAATACAAATCAAAACCGTAATGAAATATCATCTCATTTCTGTTAGGATGGCTATCAAAAAGACAAAAGATAACCCAGGTATTGGTAAGGATGTAGAGAAAAGAGAACCTTGACCACTCTTGATGGATATGTAAATTGGTACTGCCATTGTGGAAAACAGTATGGGGTTCCTCGAAGATATCAAAATAGAGCTATCGTATGATCTAGCAATGCCACTTCTGGGTATATCCAAAGGAACTGAAATGAGGACTGTGAAAAGATATCTGCACTCCCATGTTCATCGCAGTGTTATTCACAGTAGCCAACATACGGAAATAAACTAAATGTCCACTGATGAATGGATGAATAAAGAAAATGTGGTATATGTATTTTACAACAAAATGTTATTCAGCCTTAGAAGAATATTCTGTCCTTTGCGGCAACATGGATGAAACTGGAGGATATTGTTCCAAGTAACATAGATGCTGAAAGACAAATACTACATAATTTCACTTGTATGTAGAATCTAAAATAGACTTACAGAAGCAGAGAGTAGAATAGTGGTTTTCAGGGGCTGAGGAGAGGGGTTAACGGGGTGATGCTGCTCAAAAATGAGTAAGTTCTAGAGATCTAATGCACAGCATATTTACTATGGTAAACAACACTGTATTGTGTACTTAAAAATTGCTAAAAGAGTTGATCTTAACTATTTTCATCCCCAAAAAAGAAGAAAATGGTCACTATGTTAAGTGGTGGCTATGCTAATTAGCTTGATAATGATGATTTCACAATGTATGTGTGTCAAAGCAGTGAGTAATACTATTTAAGTATACACGATGTTTATTTGTCAATTATACCTCAATAAAGCTGTTAAAAATTATAATTGTGAGAATACTTACATTTAGAAGAGATAACTAACCAATTCACCAGATTTGGAAATGAAATGCCGTATGATAACGCCTGCATAAGAATGAGGCAAAGAATTAGGTCAAAGCTATTTAGAGTGGTCAAAAGATACCGGTTTTGAATCTGGTAATGAGACTACCACTCTTTGGAGGAAGACATTGGGGCTGTTGATATTTTATGACTAATTTTCTAAATAAGATCAGAAAGGTAATCTAAGCTACAGCCAAAATCTCATACAGGCGGCAGGACAATGATCCTTTTGCAGATAATGGATCCTTCCGAATGGCCATATTAAGGAGTAGGATAGATGGAGTATTGCAGATCCGTGACAGCAATACTGACTCACTGACTTAAAGGCAATCAAACACTTTCCAAATAATAGATACTTTAGTCTTCTTTCAATACTGTCAGAGAAAAAACAACCACAAATTGGCTCCCTTTTAAAAGGAAGTAAACATTAACAACAACAAAGACCTGGGTGAGACATATATTAAAATAATAGCA
>NW_012148341.1:1347649-1349848 GCF_000956105.1 Propithecus coquereli
TGCATGTAAGTTTTGAACAATCAGGGGCAATTTAATGGTGAGTACAAGTCGTGCTTATTTTTCCATTCTTGTGATACTTCACTAAGAATAATGGGCTCCAGCTCCATACAGGAAACCAGAAGAGGTGCTATATCACTGTTGTTTTCATGGCTGAGTAGAACTCCATGGTGTACATATACCACATTTTATTAATCCACTTATAGATCGATGGGGACTTGGGTTATTTCCACATCTTTGCAATTGTGAATTGTGCTGCTACAAACATTTGAGTACAGGTGTCTTTATTATAGAATGTCTTTTTTGCCTTCGGGTAGATACCCACTAGTGGGATTGCTGGATCAAATTGTAGTTCTACCTGTAGCTCTTTGAGGCAAGCTCGGCTGGGAGTGTGCTCCCCATTGCCTGAGGCAGGCTCAGTCACTCAGTGCTCAGTGACTCAGTACAAGGTGCTTTGGCAGTTGCTATGGGGTGGATGCAACCACATGGCTAAGAGCGACTTGAGCCAAAATTACTTCCTGGGATGCCAGGAGTGGAGGAGGTGCAGAGAAGGAGGCATCTGTATGCAGGTATGCCAGCTCTCTGGTCCCTAGTGGCACTCCCCCACGGGATGAGAGCCCTGTGTCCTGTTGCAGGCCTGAGGTACCCAGGTGGGGTAAAGGAAAAAAAAAAAAAAAAAGCCTTATCCTTTCCCCGGGCTCCAGAACTCCCTTGATTTTGTTTGCCCCAATTTCTCTCGTCTATCCTCCTCTCTCTCAGCTCCTCAGTTCCTGCTGGTGATGTTGTGGACTCCACTGGTATCAGTCCCTGTGATTTCCTCCCAATCAGCAATCACCCTCTGCTCCCCTCAGTCCATTTCCCAACTCCTCTGCTGGGAAAGTCCGACAAGACTTGACTCTAGTCGGCCATCTTGAAGTCCTCCATATTATAATTTTTTGAAAAGAGAATGTCAGAATACAATGGCTGACTTTATCAAGATGATTATCTGGTCCAGAAAACATTTCTTAGATCTGTATTCATATCTCTGCTGACTGGAGAGCATTTCATATGTTCTTGTCCTGGAATCATATTGTCATATTGTTAAAATATCAATGGGATGGTCACTGGTGGAGGGAGGCTGGTGGGAGGTGATAGCAGGTTGTTGGTAAAACAGGATCCACAATTACAATTCCTGCTTTAAGGTTCTTTGTTATACCCAAATTGGTCCCCTCATTCAATCCTTTAAAGATTAAATTTCTGTTAACTTTTACATCTTTTTATTTAAAATTACAGATTTATTTTAGAAATTTTTTAAATTCAGAAAATCATAACAAAATAATAAAAAATGTCCTATAATCTCACTTATCAGATACCATTGGATATTAAAACTCTCTTAGTCATTCCCCTATATGTAGGTTCTACTTTCCTTTTCAAATTGAAATCAACCAAGACTATAGCATAGTAGTCAGGAACATTTCTAACAATAAATAATGGCAAAACCTACAACAGGGGCCCAAACAAGCAGTGCTTAAGAAGACATCATAAAGACAAACTCTTCTCATCTTTGTATTCCCCTAGTCTTAGAATAAGGTTTTGTCTTTATTTAAAACATCTCACATTTTAAAGACAACTGTTTACCCTGAAAGCATCGCTTTCATGTTTTAGATAAGAGGTACAGGATAAAGGGTAAGGGGGCATCTGAAGCAAATCTGTCTTTTATCAAAAACTTCCCTTTCATCTTTCGTGCAGCTTGAGTTTTCGAAAATTAGCACTTTCATATAGAACCTGAACAGTCATTTTAGGAAGTGGTCACATGGAAGAGGAAAGAATAGGAAAGTGTTAAATAGTTAAGAAGCAGCCAACCTAAGAGTGCGTGATTAAGTTGGTTATCACTCTGAGCAACTGAGCCTCAAATCTACTGTACAGAATACACCTTGGAATTTTTTCTCTGAGAAAATGAAAAGCTTATTTATCCACTGACCCCTGCCTTTCAACCTCATTGGACAAAGGTCATCCCAGAGGTAATTAACTTCCTCTGACTTCACTATTACTACATGAGCCAGAGGACTTGAGTGAACTTGGTCATGTACACTGCATGAGCAGAGCAGACCTAGGCAAAAAGCTATTACTCCTTTACAAACTAGATTTAATGAGACTCTATTGATAATTTATTCATTTACTTTATTTATTTATGAATATATTTCAACAATTTCTATAAACCTA
>NW_012148341.1:1349898-1350843 GCF_000956105.1 Propithecus coquereli
AAATGTAGAATTTGTTCAAATCTATCAAGATAGTAAGTGACTGAGGCAAGATTTCAATCTGGAAATAAATAACGTCCATGATATAATTCTTTCCACTTGGTCACTCTGCCTCTGAGAGCACTTTATTTTTTTTTGGGGGGGGGGGTTATCATTTATTTTGCTTAGGAAATTTTTTGTTATTTTACTTCTTTTGACACATAATGTCAAACTTAGTTGACTTTATGTTAGAAATATCAAAAATATCCTATCATTGAAATTTAGTTAGTACTAGTTATTGTATTGCTGTATATGAATACTAATCATTGCAAAGGTTAGAGGATGAGAGGTGTTGGTAAACTAACCTATGATGTTTGTTTGGCCAGATTTTTTTTCGTCCCCTGTGTTTTTAGTTTTGATTGTTTGTTGTTGGTGGTGGTTGTGGTGGTCTAGTTTTGTTTGCTTTAAGAAGTCCCTGCATGATTCAATGGTGATGGAGTCAAGAATCACAGTGCCTCACCTCTCAACAAAGGGGTGGGCTCAGAACTCAGGAGAGGTCCATTAGAATTCTGCATTCAGAAGACGGGCCAATGAGAGTCTTCCATGAAACATTTTAGGTAAAGCCAGTACAAAAGACACACTAACTTACTCTTTGACAGTATAACATTAAAGAAAATTGGCCTTGAACTGCTGGGGGCTATATTGCTCGGCATAAAGAAAAAAATGATAGCTGTAAAATAAAACCAATACTTAGAGGGAAGCAGAGATCAATATGGGACTGTGAAACCACCATTTAAAAAACACTTAATCTATTGGTGTCTGAAGTCATTTCCAGGACATAGGCAAATTTCTAAGTTTTGCTATTTAAATTGCATTGAGTTATTTTTGTCACTGGTAACTGAAAGAGTTTTGACAAATATAGAAATTGATCTCTGGAAGTGTGCTGCTAAAATTACAGTATATAAAAAA
>NW_012148341.1:1353193-1356847 GCF_000956105.1 Propithecus coquereli
CTTACATAGACTCTTGATAATTTTCTCCAAATTCTTTTGCTTATATTTTATAATTTTGTAATAGCTTCCTACCATTAATTAATGTATCTCCCCCATTATATTTTTTAACTTGCTATTGCCATTGTAAGGAATAAAAGCTATTAAAAATCTATATGCCTGACCAACTTCTTCAACTCACTCTTACTACTTTCAGGCTCTAATTGTATTTTTAAAGGTGTTCCAGGGAGAAAAGCTTTCCACAAGTGACAATTATTATTTCTGTTTCTTACTTCCTTCATTTTGTAGCTTCAATTGAAGTGTTTGAATAAGAGTGATGAGAGCAGACATCATCTTCTTATTCTTGACTATTGAGAAAGACTCTAGCACAATATGTTCTAAAAAATATTAATAGATATGTATTTAAAAACTTCATTGGCCAAATATTTGAGGAAAATGAAGGTTAGACACAATTGAACAGTACCTGGCAACTAATTAGTCATATAAATGTTGAAATATTATGTTTTCATATGGCTTGTGTCCACATCTTTTTTATTCCCTATAGCAAATTCCCAAAGAGCATTAAATGACTATTAAGTGACTATTATGCACAAACAGAGGACTTATCATGGAGTTTCACTCTAATAATCCTGTGTCAATTTTAGATATTTCAACTTTTATTTACTGCTCTGTCAGTTGTCTATTAGCTTTTCTATATCATCTTTAATTGAAAAGAAACATTTAATTTTAATATAATCAAATTAATCAACATTTTTTGCCTTTGGTGTTTAAAGAAATCCTGAGTATCCCTAAATGACCACCTATGTCACAAGGACAATTTTCTACATTGTTACTGTTAATTTTATTGTTTTACACTTAGGCTTTTATACACCTAGTATTTGAATTATATCTTCAAACCATGTTATATTCGCTCCCCTTAATGTGTGGTGATAGATGAGAATCAAACTAGGTTTATTTCATCTATATGATGAGTCACTTTTTCCATCACCACTTACAAATATTTTGTCTTTTTTCCATTGATTTCTGTGGGCTCTTTTATTATATAACAAGTATCTTTATGTACTTTCATCTGTCCCTAAGATATCTGTTCTGTTCTATTGGTCAGCTATCTCTTCTATTAATACTTCATAATACTTCATGTTTTCTAGATTTATTGAAATATGAATGACAAATAAAAATTTGTATATATTTAAGGTATATGATATGATGTTTTGATATATGCATACATTGTGAATTAGATATCACAATCAAGCTAATCAGTATATCTGTCACCTCTCATAGTTACCATTTTCTGTTTGTAGTGAGAACAGTTGAGATCTACTCTCGGCAAAATTCAACTATATAACACATTATTATTACTATAGTTACCATGCTGTATATCTAGAACTTATTGATTTTATATTTGAAAGTCTGCACCCTTTGAGCAATATTTCTCCATTCCCCCAACCCCCTATCTCCTGCTAACTACTATTTTACCCTTTGTTTCTATGAGCCAGACTCTTTTAGATTTCACATATAAGTGAGACCATACAGTATTTCTTTTTCTGTGTCTGGCTTATTTCACTTAAATTAATGTTTGCCAGTTTCATTCATGTTGTTGCAAATGATAGGAGCTCCTTTTTTTTAAAACCGAACAATATTCCATTATATGTGTGTATGTGTCTGTGTCTGTGGGTGTCTGCATGTGTCTGTGTTTGTGTATAGTGTATTTTCTTTATCCATTCATCTGATGACAGACACTAAAGTTGTTTCCATATCTTGGATATTTAGTAATGCCACAATAAATATGAATATGCAGCTATCTCTTCAAGATCCTCACAACAATTTCTTTGGATAGACACAGGGATGTAAGATTCCTAGATAATGTGGTACCTCTATTTCTATTTTTTTGAGGAACTTCCACGATGTTTTAAATAATGACTCTGCCAATTTACATTCCCACCAAAAGTGTATAAGGGCCATTTTTCCTCCATATCCTTATCAACATTTCTTATCTTTTGACTTTTTAAAAATAGTCATCCTAACAGTTGTGAGGTAATATCTCATGTGGTTCTGATTTGTGTTTCCATGATGATTATGGATGTTGAATACCTTTTTATATACCTGTTCATCATTTGTATGTATTCTTTGGAAAAAATGTCTGTTCAGATCTTTTGCCTAATTTGTAATTGAATTGTTTGTTATTTTGCCATTGAGTTGTAGAAATTCCTTATATATATTGGATATGAACTTTTATTGGATATATTGTTTATGAATATTTTCTTTCATTTCATATGTTACCTTTTTTCATTTTGATGACCATTTTTTTTGCTGTGCAGAAAATTTTTACTTTGATGTAGTTCACTTGTTTATTTTTGCTTTTGTTGTCTGTGCTTGTAATAACATATCCAAAAACCATTGAGAAGACCAATGCCAAAAAGCTTTTCCTTAAGTTTTCTTTTAAAAATTGTGTGCTGTCAGGTCTTACATGTAAGTCTTTATTCTATTTGAGTTGATTTTTTTTTTGTCTGATGTAAGAGAAAGGTCTAATTTCGCTCTTTTGCATGTGGTTGTTCAGTTTTCCCAACACCCTTTATTGGAGAGATTATCTTTCCTCATTGTGTATTCTTGCTGAAAATTACTTGGCCATATATACATGGGTTTATTTCTAGGTTATCTAATCTGTTTCATTTGTTTACATGCCTATTTATATGCCAGTACTATACTGTCTTAATTACTATAGCTTAGAAATATGATTTGAAGTCAGGAAATGTGATGTCTTCAGCTTTGTTCTTCTCTCTCTGCCCAGGCTTAGAGGGTGAGGCAGGCAATGTCCTTCCTACCTTCTTCAACATGTATTTTTCTTATTTCTGTGCTACCCTGGGTACTTTAATCTCTCACCTGGATTTATCAGTTCTCGTGAAGGTATTATTTTGCATGGATAATTGTTCAAATTGATGTTTCTGTGAGGTGACGAGTGCTGGAAAATCTTATTCCATCATCTTGTTGACATCACTTTCCCCATGAAGTTTCAAACATCCTTTTCTTTTCTTTTTCCTTTGTTTTCCTCTTTGTTCTTTTTTTCTTTATCTTTATTGACTTCATATATCCAGAGGTTTTTACCCTTATGTCTTTTCTCCATATATCTTACATCCCATTTATATTTGATATATTTAATGCTTTCCTCATACCTAGATGGATGTATGCATTAAATTGTTCTTCACCTTTCACCTATATCTACCACATTATTTATGATATCCACTATATGTTTGATTCTACCAGTGTGTATGTGTGTGGGTATACATAAAAATTTATTAGCACCATTAGCTTTTAGTGTTTATGTTCCAGTATTTTTCCATATCTTCTTATGAATAATTACTGAATGTATTTTAAATCCCTGCTATGTCGCTAAATCTCTTCTATACTCACTTGTTATAAGCTGTCAACTATAGTCTTTATTCTGAGATACCAATAAGTTTAGGTATTTAATTTGTTGTATTTCAAGCCAATATTTTTTAGGGTATCAGCTACTACTCTGCCTGGTAATATGGATTAAGGAATGACTTAAAGTCAGTTCTCAGTCCTTATTAGCCCTGTGAAGTCAGAGAATAGAAGCAGTAAAGAGCCCTAGAGGAGGAAGCTGCAGGTATTACAACTGATCACTACTCTCCTTTTATG
>NW_012148341.1:1357152-1362598 GCF_000956105.1 Propithecus coquereli
ACATTCCTAAAACCCACATAAAATCAATTTAAAACATTTTGCAGTTTTGTCTCTCACATTTTAATCTATTGAACTATGGCCATTTAATAAATAAAGACAAGAAAAGAATAATACATAATGATTCCATCACTTTATGTAATTAAAATATTAGAAGAAATCTACTTCCAATAGCACTTATCTTATAAGATCATATTTTATTTATGTAATAGTATATAATCAGATACCTGCATTTTTTGTATCCAATTACTATAATTTGGTAACTAACATTTTTCAATAAATAATGTCCTACATATATCACGTCTTAAAATTTTTGAATTGTATAGACTTCTAAATAGTAATAATTGTATCAAGGGTCCGTAAGTTGCTTTCAGCTGTAAAAAACAAGCAAAAAATAAGAAGAAAGATATACTTTGTTCTCTAACAAGAAGTTTTAAAAATTAACTTCCTGGAATGTTAAAATGTGGGTGAAAAATATTATTGAAATCAAAAGATCAAATTTGGACTCTGCACGAGCTACTACTGTTAACTACTAGTTGTTTCCAGAAATTTTTTCTTTCAGTCAGAGACTAAAATACTTTAGTATTTCAAAAATGCATGCAAGTAATAATACAGAAAAATAACGTCTTTCTTATGCTTTAGGAAAAAAACATGCAATTTCAATCAGTGATTAATATAATAAGCCTGAAAGCAGTGACTTAATTAAATGCATTAAGAAAATGAATCTTTTCCAAGTCACTATATGTACTATCAACCTTAGATTTCCTTTTTATTGATTCATATAGGTTGGTATTCTTAAAGTATTATTTCTTCCTAGATTCTTTCAGGAAAAGTTTTAAGTATGTTATAACCTAAAATATAAATATGCTGCAATTGATCTGAATGCTGAATCTATTTGAATTTGTTTCAAGACCAGAGTCAATGAATAATAAGTTTACTCTTTAAGAAGTTTTTTTAAGAAAAACTGTCTCTACAGCATAGATTTTCATCAATATCAAAGTGAATAGACTCATATCTTAGCAATAAAGGAAGAATTGTTGCAGAGCTATAACATAAACAAAATGTAGTACATATATTACATGTAAAGTGTTTAATTCACATGTCATCATAATGCTAGAAAACTGTAATTGAACATGAAAGTTGATTAATCCATGTCTGATAAAGATCAAATAATGAATAAATAAACTAATAAGTTATCTCTCTACTCACACATTTAAGGATTGATTTTTTTCCTAGAATGTTGACTTAGCTATTTTCCAAATATTAAAATATTTACTTCTTTCTAAATGTATAACATATTAAAAAAACTTACATTGAATTTAATTTGGAAAATTAAAACAAAATTGTAAATCTGCATTTTATTTTTCTAATAATATTACATCATTTTTCCAACAGCAATAAAAGTACTATAATATTCTATTACTTTTCTATTATTTCTGTAGCAAATTATCACAAACTTAAAGGCTTGAAACAACACACATATATTATTGCATGGATCTACAGATCAGAAGCCACAGTAGGTCTCACCAGGCTAAACAAGGAGCACAACCTCAACATAGCGATATTCTAAAGGTTCTAAGGCAGAATCCATTTTCTTGCCTTATGCAGCTTCTAAAAAGCATTCTTTGCCTTGTGGTCCCCTTCCTTCAACTTCAAAGCCAGCAATGGCCACTTGAGTCTTTCTCACAGTGCTAACTCTCTGCATCTGACTCTTCTGCCTCCCCTTTCCTCAATTAAGGCTCATTTAAATAATTCAAGATAATCTTATCTTAAAATCAGGTGATTAATAAACTTGATTCGATCTGCAATCTTGCTGTGTTCTATAAAATTTTCAGAGGTTCCAGAGATTAGGGGATGAACAACTATATTGGGACATTATTTTGTCTACTTCAATTAAAATAACAAATATAGAAATTAATGATTAAGTTTATCCTTCATTCAAAAATTGTTATTGTTCACTACCATGGGAAAGGCACTATACTAGGAACTAGTGACACACAGATAAGTGGTTGTTGCTTACAAAGTTATATTACATATAATGAAATTGGACAGTTAATATGCCATTAAAGTAGTATGTGAGAAAAGGTATGATAGTGAGAAGAGCAAGATGTACAGAAGTACAGGGAAGAAGCTCTCATTCTCCACTATGAGGTGAAATTGACTTTATGGGAAAGGTGTCTTTTAAAATGGGATCATAAGTAAAAGAATAAGTAGCCCAGAATTGTTTTATATGTATGCATCCACATATGGAAAGTTGTGTGTGTAAGTGCATGTGTGTGCACATGCATACATGCAATATATATCCAGGCAAATAGAGCAATTTGTGTCGTGACCCTGAGGTGGGATGGCATAAATGGCATATTCTCATGAATGTAGTATCAACTGCCTGTATATTAGCAGGTGGGAAACATTAGTCATCGGTAAACATGGCAATTAAGTAAAAGTCAAAGTGGGAGAAATCTTCATTTCTTTATGAAAAGATTGAGAATATCAACTCTAAAGGCTTTTGATAGAGAATTCATTTAATCAGGCCTATATTTAAGAAGATTATTCCAGCAGTTATTTGAGTAACTCAGTGGAAGTTGGGGAGGAATTATGACGGACAAATGACAAGCTCACAGTTTGTTACAGTAATCAAAAGAGAAAAAGAGTAGGTGGAGAAAGATGGCTGAAAAGAAACTACCAGCCATCGTCCCTCTGCACAAACACCAAATTCAAAAACTATCCACGCAAGCAAGCACCTTCAGAAGAATCAAGAATCAGGTGAGCGATCATACTACTTGGTTTTGACACTATATCAAGGAAAAGAGATGCTGAAGAGGGCAGAGAGACAATCTTGCATTGCCTACGCCACCCTCCCCTGTCCCACAGCAGTGAAGTGCCAGCGCTGAGTGAAGAGAGAATCTGTGTGCCTGGGGGTGGGAGAATGAAGTGATGGTTGAGACTTTGCATTGAAACTCAGGGCCACTCTGGTGTAGTGGAACACAGCCCAGGGAGGTGTGCACAGAGGGAATATTTAGACCAGCCTGACCAGAGAGAAATCCTTTACCCAGAGACCCAAGTTCTGCTAACCCTACCACCACCACCAGCTGATAAAAAGCAGCCTAGGTCCTGGACTAACCTCCTTAAGGTAGTTGGGCCATAAAAGCTGCAGTCCTTGGGCAATTCCTGTGACTGTGGTGGCTCAGAGCCAGTAGATTTGGGGTGCACGTGACCCATGGAGACACCAGTGGTGGCAGCCAAGCCAGAGCCTGTGCCAACCCCCTTCCCAACTATAGGCATTGTGACTCAGGGAGTCTTCTTCCACTTGGGGAAAGAAAAGGGAAAAGTTCAGAGGACATTGTTTTGCAACCTGAGTACCAGCTCGGCCACAGTAAACTAAACTGCTGAGCGGAGTCAAGAAGTCCCTGACTCCAGGTCTTAGTTCCTGGATGGCATTTCTGGGCCCACCCTGGGACAAAAGGAAACACGCTTCCCTCAAGGGAAGGACCCAGTCCTGGCAGGATTTACCACCTGCTAAGTAAAGAGCCATTGGGCATTGAATAGATATCAGAGGTAGCCAGGCAAAAGTCACTACAGGATTTGGGTGAGACTGGGCTGGCTTCAGGTGTGAGCTGGCACTGGTGGCCACAAGGCACTGCTGACATCACTCCTCCCCTAACTTTAGCAGCCCAGCACAGTGAGTGAGGGAAGAGAGTAAGAGAATTTGCCTAATAATCTAGGAAATTCTTCTGTATCTTACCCAAGTACACCGAGGCAGTACTACCATACTGCCAGGAATTTGCAAGTCATAGCATTACTGGGTTTGGGTAACCACTAGTGCTGATATGGCTGCAGTGACCAAAGACTTAGATTACAACACTCAATTCTATTTGAGTATCTGAAAAGCCTTCTCAAGAAAGATGGTTTCAAACAACCCTGAATGGTGAAGATTAAAATACACACCCAACTCTTCAATGCCCAGATATCAATGAACATCCTCAACTATCAAGAACACCCAGGAAAACACGACCTCACCAAATGAACTAAATAAGGTACCAGTGATGACCTGGAGTCGTGGAAATATGTGACCTTTCAGACAAAGAATTCAAAATAGCTGTTCTGAAGAAGCTCAATGAACTTCAAGACAACACAGAGAAGAAATTCAGAAGCCTATCGGAGAAATTTAACAAAGAGATTGAAATAATAACAAAAAATCAAGCGTAAATTCTGGAGCTTAAGAATTCAGTTGACTAACTGAGAAATGCCTCAGAGACTCTCCACATCAGAAACGACCAAGCAGAAGAAAGAATTAGAGAGCTTGAATATAGGCTATTTGTAAATACACAGCCAGAAGAGAAAAAAAAAAAAAGAATATAAAAGATGTAGAAAATACTCTCAAAATAGCAAATCTAAGAGTTATTAGCCTTAAAGAGGAAATAGAGAAAGAGATAGAGATAGAAAGTTTATGCAAAGAAATTATAACAGAGAACTTTCCAAACCAAGAGAAAGATATCAATATTCAGATACAAGAAGTTCATAGAACACCAAGCAGATTCAACCCAAATAAGACTACATCAAAGCATTTAATAATCAAGCTCATAAAGGTCACAGATAAAGAAAACATCCTTAGGAAAGCAAGAAAAAAGAAAACAATAATAACATAGAGAGGAGCTTCAATATACCCGGCAGTAGACTCCTCCATGGAAACCTTACCAGACCAGGAGAGAGAGACATGACATATTCAAAGTGCTGAAGGAAAATAACCTTAACCTTGCAGATTTTATCCTGCAAAAATATCCTGGAAACATGAAGAAGAAATAAAGATTTTCTCACAAAAATAAAAGCTGAGGGATTTCATCAACACCAGACCTGTCCTATAAGAAATCCTAAAATAGTTCTTCGATCTGAAAGAAAAGGACATTAATGAATGATAAGAAAGCATCTGAAAGTGTGCAGTTAGCTGATAACAGTA
The DNA here is from genome assembly GCF_000956105.1 of Propithecus coquereli. Taxonomy (NCBI): domain Eukaryota; kingdom Metazoa; phylum Chordata; class Mammalia; order Primates; family Indriidae; genus Propithecus; species Propithecus coquereli. The sequence continues at coordinate 1,362,104 of NW_012148341.1, forward strand.
AGTACACAAATAAAAAATACTCCAATGCTCTGTTGTTATAATTGCAGTTCATAGAACACTTATATCTTGAGTAGGAACAGTAAAAGACAAACCTATTAAAAATAACTACAACTTTTTGAAAGATAGGAAGTATAAAAAGATACAGATAGAAACAACAAAAAATTATAAAACCAGGGGGATGGAGTTAAATGGTAAAGTTTTTGTTTGATTTCTCTTGGCTTGTCTATTTGTAAGTAGAGTTGTCACATGTTTAAGATAATTGGTTATAAAATATTTTTGGAAGCCTCATGATAACCTCAAATCAAAAAACCTACAATAGATACACAAAAAATTAAAAAGCAAGAAATTAAAACACACTACCAGAGAAAATCACTTTTAACAAAGGATGACACGAAGGAAGTATAAAAGAAAGAGAGGATCACAAAACAACCAGAAGTCAAATAATAACATGGCAGTAGTAAGTTCTTACCTATCAATAATAACATTTAATGTGAA
>NW_012148341.1:1372268-1375277 GCF_000956105.1 Propithecus coquereli
CTTGAGCCCAGGAGTCTGAGGTTGCTGTGAGCTAGGCTGACGCCACGGCACTCTAGCCCGGGCAACACAGTGAGACTGTGTCTCAAAAAAAAAAAAAAAAAGCAAACAAATTTCTTATTCACCTTTAGCAATCTATACTCTGCACTTAATATGTTTCAGATGATGTTTTCTGTGCTGATCAAACTAAAGAAAACTAAGAAAACAAAGCTATACATATCCTTGTGTCAACCTTTTTCTCTTAAAAGCTTTCAAATACATATTTGTAAGTTTTACAAACAGTCTGTTTATGCTTCCAGCACAAGTGCTCTTACAGGGCCCACCATCGGGCACGCCAGCCCCTTTTGTACTTCCCTACAAATTGCTGGATTTTCTCTTTTCAACAGAATCTGACATAGCTGGATTTTGTATAATGTTCAGAACATTTTGTATAATGAAACATTTAAAATTGGGATCACTGTCTTCATCTTGGCAAGTGGAGTGATCAAATGGAGGAGGCTGGAGCTTAGAAAATGTTTTAATTGATTACAGGAACACAGACTTCCCTGTTTAATGACATGACACTGGTAAAGTTTAAGGGCTATAAATTTGAAAGCAATTGGAGGAAAACCTTCCCATGGAGTGTGGACCACTGGCAAAATGCTCTGCATCAGGAAATCAGCCAGAAAAATATTGTAGCTGCACCTTAAAATGGACTATATAATTTTATGACCAGTGTAACATGTGTAGCTATGAGAGCTAAAATAATGAAGGGTAAAATAAAAAGAGATAATTAAATATCACACTTCAGTTCGTTAACCATTTATCCACAGGAGCAAGAAAAATGTTCCTTCTCTTTACCTGGTTCACGTAAAAAAAAAAAAAAATCATGTTTGGGGTCTTATGCTTCTGTAAGATCTATTTTATTTTTCTGTTGCTGAAGCATGATATGTGGCTTTGTACTAGAATAGTTTGCAAACTTATTTAGAAAGATATTTATTCTAACACTTAGGACAATATAGGTACCCAGGCAATCTATACACTTCATTTTATGTTTCAGATCACAGTAAACAGAGGGTGTAAAATTCCTTACAATCAGACATACAACTTCAGTTTCTATAATTTTTTTCCTCTGCCCCCCTCATTATAAGACTTTTGAATACTCACAAATTCTTATACAATTTTCCTTTTCTTGAAGCAACAAATGATGATATAGTCTTGATATAACGTGTGATCAAGGTTAGGAAGCTGTCCCTTAAGTATCCCCGAGGTATAAAACCCCTAGGGTGTTTGTTGCTCCATTATGTTTTTCTCTTTGTTTTCCTTACTCTCATTATTTGGGTTCCTCAAGCTCATTCTACCTTCTTCCCTATCCCTACCACTTTCACCACAAATCCTCATCAAATCAACTCATATGCCTTTAAATAATAGAAAGTATTGTATACTTATATCCTGACACTATTAGCTGAAACTACTAAACATTCTTACAACATTATTTCAGAGTATTATAAAAAATTATAATTTGGAAAAAATCCAATTGTGACCTTTAAGTTCTCGAACTACATAAACAAAAGGGAAAAGTATTCCATTATTGTGAAATATTGTGAAAGCAGTCTGGCTTTAGGTAGTAAAGTTGATCCAACTACTTGGCCTTCCATAAACCCCTATTTATTTAATAGCATTGTAGTTTAGTAAGACCTGGCAAATCCTCCAGCACAATGATCTATTCAATTCATGCAAAAAAAAAAAAAAAAAATCAAGCAAGTTAAAAACAGACAATATGGAAGAGTTTAGTATGTAATAGACTAGATAGACTATAGTCCGGCAGTCCCCAACTTTTTTGACATGAGGGACCAGTTTCATGGAAGACAATTTTTCCATGAAGCGAGAGGATGGCAGGGGGGCTCTGTAGCCCGGTCCCTAATGGTCTGTTGGCCAGCGGTTGGGGAGAGCAGGACTATACTGTATCTCTTGTGTGTCACTAAGTTGCCTTCCACAATGAGTTTATGTTTTCTTTTATGACTGCCCCCATTTCCATAACACTGTATACTATAATAGTATTTTTTCTTTATTGAGTGTGTTACTTATGTTTTGCAAGCCGTTTTTGGTCATTTATCTGTTTCAACTCACTTAATTCTCATAATACACCTACATAATCAGTATAATTACCTCACTTTATAGGAAAAGTAATTGAAACAAAGAAAGATAAGTACCTAGTCCAAGGTTACCCCGGTACTTCATGTTAGATTTAGGATTAACTTTCAGATCAGACTCGAAAGTCAGTCTTAGTCACTGTGCTTTATAAACCTCCTACAGTGAATATTAATTTCTCTGTAGTACACCTATGTGTAGACATCAGTATCACCGGGTAGACTTTGAGCTCTTTAATGGAAGAAACCCCAACTAGCCCTACATGCCCGTACTCCATCACAGGTTCTCACACACAGTAGTTTTACCATTTATTGGCTACCTAAAATTGGGGAGGTCAATTTGTCTCATTGTGCCTCAGTCATATCATCTGTAAAATGAGAAATAATGAAAAATTATGCTGCATTGAACCAAGGGACAGGTGAGGGAAATTAGAGTAAGATAGAGAATAAAAAATCAGCAAGTGTCTGGGTATGAGAAACTTGGAAAATTGTCCATTTGGTTTTGATACGTAGTAAAATATTGCCACAATATTTCCACGGATTATAGAGAAGGTCTCTTTCTCTGGCAAATTTAATATGAAAATGTGAAAAGGAAAGAGTTTGAGGCACCAACTGGGACGGCTACTCCAATGTGGTTCCATTTCAACATCATTATTCCCATAAGAGAGACAAAAGGAAGGAAAGAAAAGGAGTGGGATAGAATAGGCATCTGTTAATTTGTAATCACTGAGAGCATCAGAGCTTGGGATGGATTAGGCAATAGTCAGATAATGTTTGCAGACCAGATTTTGGATCAGTGGTCTCTAAAGTAGGGACTACGTCACCTCTTGGGGTAAAGAAAACAAAATTAGAAATTTTGTTCACATTTACATTTATAATTATA
>NW_012148341.1:1375327-1376817 GCF_000956105.1 Propithecus coquereli
AAAAAAAAAAAGAAGAAGCAAATAGATAAAATCAGAGATGAAAAAGAAGACATTATAATTGATACTGCAGAAATCCAAAGGATCATTAGAGACTACTATGAGCAACTACATGCTGACAAATTGGAAAACCTAGAAGAAATGGATAAATTCCCTGAAACATGCAACCTACTAAGATTGAACCAAGAAGAAATCCGAAACTTGAATAAACCAAAAAATCTTTTATGTTCTTACTTATATGTGGGAATTAAATATTAAAAACAATTGATCTCATGTAAACAAACAATAGAATGACGGGTACCAGAGGCTGGGAAAGGTTGAGGGGAGTGGGGCATAAAGTTGGGATTGTTAATCAGTGCAAAAATATAGCTAGATAGTTAGAAAGAATGAACAATATTTAATGGCACAACGAAGTGACTATAATCAATAATAAGTTAGTACATACTTTAAAATAACTAAAAAGGTGGAATTGGAATGTTCTTAACACAAAGAAATGATGAATGCCTACAGTGGTGGATACACCAATTACCCTGATTTGATGAATTCACATTGCATGCCTGTGTCAAAACATCACACGTACCTTATAAAGATATACAACTATTATGTACCATAATGATTAAAAATTTAAATTTTTTAAAAAATTTAAAAAAGAGAAAAAATGAGTTTCTAAACTGGTTGGCTGAAGAAAATAGAAATATTATGAATGAACTGTTCTTGTACAGTAACAAATCCAGGAAATATTTTGCTCCATTTAACACCTGAGATCTTCATTTAGGTTTTTTAAATAGAGCGTTGGTAAGAAATTGTTCAATGCATCTAAAGATTATAGCAATAAAGGCATTGCTTTAATTATATATTAGTGGGTTTATATGTCATCAGGTTTGGTGTTTATTGAGAGCAGAGAAATTTTCACCTCATGATCACCAACTTCTTGTTTCATGGTTACCACTAGGAAAGTTTGACTAAATTGTAGCTTAAAGTAAAGTTTAATCAAATAAAATAAATGAATAAATAACCATTTTAAGTCTATATGTTCATTCAGAAAGTATTACAAATATTAATTAACTACCAGGCATCGTCCTATGCTTCAAGATAAAGTAGTGAATAATGTCTTTAAATTTTCTCTTTATTTCTGTACTGGTGTGACATAGGAATTTTCCAACATTTATATTAATCTGTCATGATTATTGTACTATAAGCAAGTAAAAGTTGACACAGATGTTAAGATTTTCCTTAATGTTGTACTTTGATGGACTCATTTTCTAAAATAAATATATAAATGTATAATCATATACATATATATTTACATAAATATATATTTCACATGTAAAAGTATACTTTCATCATGGATAAATGTGATTTGAAAATGAAGTAATACTTTTATTTTCCATTACTTTTTCATAGTAAAATGTTAAAATTTGACTCACTAGTATAATTTCTTCTTCCTATGTAAGGAGAGAGACAATGAAATATCAGAATGATGTCATCTAATA
>NW_012148341.1:1380742-1381936 GCF_000956105.1 Propithecus coquereli
AACTTTATTTCTGTTCTGTGAAATTTAAGAAAGTATTATATCATATATAATATAACCAGGAATTTTAATTATCTTGAGAAAGCAATGCTACAGTGAAAAGTAATTTAAAACTAATTCTCAGTTATAACTCGGGTGATTCAAGGAGCAAAAGAGATCCTATTTGTCTGAAGATATCTTTATATAAAAAATATGGCTATTTGCTTCCTACATCCTCATCTCCTTTTTCAAATATTTATAATAGAACACAAAACATAAAATGAATCTTTCATATTTGGAACTGCTGCCTTAAAGCCAAAGTAAATGAAAGCTTATTATTATTATTACTGCAAACTGCTTTGTGCCTTTGAGTAATGACACCATAAAAAATATAGTATACTATCACATCAATTCTGCTTTAGCAGAGTTAATGTCCTATAGTGGAGAGAGTTTTACACAACAGTTATTCCACGAAGTATTTTGCACTGTCAAACTATTTATACTAATAGCCTGTAATCATTAGAATCTACCACACCCCACTTATGATATAGTTAAGATGCAATCCAAAATTAAAAATATACTATAATCAATACAACTGCATGGTTATTATAACGAGAACACTTGATACATTGACATGGGTTGCAGTAATGATTTCAGAAATATAAAATGATGCATGATTTTATAATGAGTTTATGTTTCCTGGTATCTTTACATGATTGTTCCTATGTTGAAAGCTCACCCAAGAAGATAGCATCTAGCAACTACATCAAGTCAAGGCACCTGACATTCTCAAGGTAGATAAGCTTCTTCCCCACAGGTTCTCATTTATTCAACATATATTTACTAAGTATACTTAATATATATATATACACACATATGGATGTGTGTATATATATATTTGATATCGGTTAGAAATACAAAAAGATCTTTCAAATGCATATAAGACATGTAGGAGATTACGTGACAATGTAACTACTAATAGAAGTAAGAGGCTCAGCTATTGAGGGAAGAAGTTTACTATGACCTCAATCAAACTTTCTGGTAAGGATCATTTAGATCAGTGATTTCCAATGTCACAATTTTTTTGTTGTTGTTGTTGAGACAGAGTCTCGCTTTGTTTCCCGGGCTAGAGTGAGTGTCGTGGCGTCAGCCTAGCTCACAGCAACCTCAAACTCCCGGGCTCAAGCAATCCTTCTGCCTCAGCCTCCCGAGTAGCTG
>NW_012148341.1:1384225-1384604 GCF_000956105.1 Propithecus coquereli
GGTTAGCAATCCTCATGAACACATCAGCTTTTTAATTAGAGTCCTGGATGTTTTTTCCTAGTATAATGGTATGATCTGTAAAGTTATAAGAAACCGGTATTTAAGAATACATTTCAGAGTCCTTTCTATTAAAATTTCCTTAATGAAAAAGCAAATTTTGGACTGTAGTTGATAATAAAACACTTTTTAAAGAAAAATCAAAGTAAAACAAATAATTGTGGATGACAAAAGTTTTAGAATAGCTTTGGCTAAAGACTTAATTGACAAAGACATTTCTGTGCCGTGTAATAATTTGACATAATGATAATAATTATTACTGATAACATATACTAAGACATACCAGAATTTTAGGAATCTCATAAAATTTTGGAACATATAT
>NW_012148341.1:1384971-1386405 GCF_000956105.1 Propithecus coquereli
ATCCGCCCGCCTCGGCCTCCCAGAGTGCTAGGATTACAGGCATGAGCCACCGCGCCCGGCCCCAATGTCACAATTTTTGAGTGAGAATATTTGTTTCCACATTACTTGATTGCGGATGAGTCAGGAAGAGTTTCTAGTGAGCTGAAAGGCTAGTGTCTACCTCGGAAAAGGCAAACTGCCAATTGAGGGACAGCGAGTACCCAAGATCTTTTTCCATTTTGTGAAAGCTCTGCTGGCCACATTCCTTTCATCAATAACTAAGGGGCACAGAGATGGAAATTGGCCTGACTTCTAAAGAAAATCACTCTACAAGCTGTATCAGGATTGGCACTTTGGAAATTCTGCTTGAGGCAAAATGCTTTGGAAAGGAATATCTCTGTTAACTCTATTTTTCAGAGTTTCATTGTTACAAACAGAAAAATAACTGACATGACATAAAGCTTGAACTAGCGGATAATAGTTGTAGAAAATAAGGGTGTTTTATGAAATTATTTAGACAATCAAACGTATTGAAAAAAACCTGATGTAGCTACCACCCAACATTAGAATTCACACATTACAAAATACCTGAAGTCCTCTATGTCCGTTTACTGAATAAACTTGCTTGTCTACCAGGAACTAACCACTACCTCATTCTCATGCATTTTCATGCATGTCTCTATATTTTACTACTGTAGGGACCAAGGGTAAAACCTCTTATTCATCCTCTGAAGGTTTGCTGAAAAATCAACTCAAAAAAGGCCGATTAATCAAAGGAAAGGCATACAAAATCTGTTAACATGTACATATGGAGCATCACATTTTGAGGTTACAGAAAGAATCGGGCCTTGAATCATGGCAGACAGGTTTTGGTGGCAAAACTATTTATGAGAGGGAGAGAAGAGGAGGCTTGGCTAGCAAAGGTGGTCTTCTTATGGAGATGAAACCTCACAGACTGGAGCCCTCAGAGAGAATAAGTGGTAAATGTTCCTTTCAGACTTTTAAAGGTGTCGGACACCCAGTTAATCTTTCCTAGATCCAGACAAGAGAAGGCCTGGCTGTATCAGTGCAGATTCTCTTCAGATATAAATTTCCCCCATAAAAGATAGCCTTGCAGGGCTACTTCTGTTTGCTGGCTCTTTGACAGCCATCTCAAAATATGCCAAAGAAATATATTTTGGAGTAAAATATTTTGGTTTCCTTCAGTCCCCATCTTGAAACTTAAAAAAGTTTTACATATTAAAAGCACTGGATAGCTTTGAAAAGACTTGGGTTAGAGGTTGTTAGTGATAGACAATGAAGTGGGAAAACAAACTGGGGTAAGAAGAAAAAAAACAAACTTGCATATGTCATCTCATATCTTTTTGAATCAGTCTCTTAACCCTAAGAATAGAGCAGTTCAGTTAAACGGCTGTGTCCCATTGTTAGGAGTTGGCATTATAGATGGGCCAAAGG
>NW_012148341.1:1387570-1398171 GCF_000956105.1 Propithecus coquereli
TTAAAACAACTTTTAAAAATCTTTAAACTAGGCAAAACTATTTTTTAAATAAAAAACATACTCTCATGCTTTCTTATAACCTTCCTTACCAAAAATGTATTCTACTTTCCTTATATACTGTGTATATAGAATCATTTCTCTCAGATCTAATAGTTTTAATTACACATATTAATTATAATGTTAAGTATTCTTTTCAGTGAAAACCCTAGGAAGTAAGTAATTTTAATTATGTAACAGATGCAGATCCCAGGACAAAGGACAATGCATGGAGGACCTAATCCCTCCCACTATGGCCAAGAGGCACAGCTAGGCCAGGGAGGATGTGGTCTCAGTGTTATCCCCAGACCTCACCATAGTCATTTACTTAGACCTCACAATCTAAAGGTTGAAATTCAAAGGCGTAATCTTACAGACAAGTTAAGGAAGTACCCAAAATATCACAAAAGCCACAGATTTATGACCTAAAGACATTTAACAGAGACAGCATAAAGCTGTTTAACCAGTAGATCCAGACAAAATGTCTAAATTAAATTTTGAAGGTCTTTTTTACTTTATTTTATCAATAATTTTAAAACCATTTTTAGTTACCAAAAATTATAAAAATCATGTGAACTTAAAAAGTATTTGAAGTTATTTAATTTATGAATACTCATTTATTTATATCAATTTGATATCATATAGACAACATATAATCATATACATACATATCTATCTATATATATATATATACACATAAAAATACAGACAAACACAAACAAATATTTTATAGCTTTGATTTAAAAGTTATAGTCATGAGACCGGTAAAATGAACTAGTTTAAATGAACAGTTGGATTTACACTGTGTCTGATAAATGGAAATGTTAAAGTTTATTTGTTTTACCCAAAAAAAGCCCTCACTGAATTTTAGAGAAAACAGGGTAGTAAATTTATGTCTCAAAGTAAAAAGAAAGAGAAAATTTAAGCTTTTTCAAGAAGGAGTCAGGTGTGTTAGAGGAAGATTAAAAATGACTATCAAGGTAACATAAAATCATAGGAATTTATCATAGGTTTTTATAAGGAGATCGATTTTATCTGTATAGGTAACTATTAATTTAGTGTCTGTTTTCTAATTGGACCACTGAGCTCATGGCAGAAGCCGTTAAGGAACAAGGCCATTTGGAGTTTTTGGAGTTTTTAGTGCCTAATAATGTAAGTATGAATACAATAGGCACAGTTGGAAGGCAGAACATTTAAGCTTTTAAAAATCAAGGATTTTACTCTTGTACTGAATCATGGGTTCTCAAACAGAAGGAAACAATATGAGACCAGACAGCACAACACTTTCACAATGTACTTTGTTAAAATGAAAATTTTCTAAGTGTTTAGACTGTGCCTTTTTAATGTAAACATGCAAAGAAATGAGTACTCTGTGTAGTAATAACCATTTACTGTAACAGGAGTTGTCAGTCACCTCTAAAGCTGTAGTTGCTGTTAGCAACTTGCAAGCCATCACACACACAAAGGTCAAGTGTTCTTTCACAGTGCCAAGTAATCTCTGCTACCCGCAAAAGCCAGAGATCAGGTAATATAATACAAAAGAGAGCAGAGTTTAGACCTTAGAGGAATCTGTCTATGTCTCTTTAGACACTACAGGAAGACAGAATACCCCAACAAGGGGTGAGTCTCTGGTTTTTCTGTGTTCCTTAAGGGGTCTGACTCATTAGCTGTCCCCCCTTTCAGATCTTTTTATTTGGCATCAAAGATGGAAAATAGGAAGAAAGAGTCAGGAGGAGTAGATATAAATTGGAGAAAAATTCTTAAGAAAGGAAGTGAACAGAGAGATCAAGAACATACATAAAAAAGGATTTTAGTTGATTGAAAATAAATGAAAAACAGGATACGAAAGAGAGAGAAGAAAAATTATATATATTTGACAATGTAATGTAACAATGGATGGGTACTTTCTGGACAGCCCTTGCGTATATGTATACACACACACACACACACATATATACACATATATACGTGTATATATGTATAACTTAAGTATCAACATTCGATAAGCTGACTTTTAATCATAGAGCTCTTTAAAAAATCTTTTTAAATTTCTTATTACCAGATTTTAGCTGGGATAAACAGCCGATATCTCTGGCTTTTTTTTTTTTTAATCCCAGGGTATCCTCCTAAATCAAACCAGTAAGCCTTAATCAAGGATATGACCTAACCAAGTTCACATTGGTTGTCTCCAAAAATGTAAGGGGGTATCCTAAAGAATGAAAAGTCCCTCAAATATCAAACCAAAGCAGTGGTTCTTTGGGAATGTAACCTAGGTCACAATGGAAAGAGGAGAATTCTATCTAGCAAACAAGATGGAGAAGGCCTCATTGTGAATCTCACAGGGAATTCAAAGTAGCCAGTTTGAGCATACAAAGAATTTTATTTCTGTTTTAGGTTTGAGGGAGAAGGAGACTTCCCTTACACCCCTGGAAGGTTTGTTGCATAGTCAACTCACAATAAGGAAGATTATTCAGAGAAAAAGATGTATTTATCATGTGCACACGAAGAATCACAAAGTGCCCCATATCCGGTGGGGTCCAGAAGTTTATATTCTCTCATTTTAGAGGGGAGGGGAGATGAAGAATATAGGTAATTCTGTTTAGGGGCAATAAATGGTTACTAGGGAGGATGAACAGATATTTGGGAAAATGAATGGATGCAGGAAACAGACTGACTTATAAATAATTCACTTTGGAAATTAAATTAACCTGAGAGGCAGGTATTATCTTTGGATCAGTTCTGGTTGCATTCTTGACCTTCTTTCCTGCAATATACTGGGATAATAGAGATGGGAAGGAAAATCACTTGTTCTTTTTGATAAGTCTGTCTGGTTTTATGCAAATAGAGGAAAATTCTCTTCCAACTCCTGTTTATCTCTAAGATCCTTTAATTCAAAATATTCTTTCTACCAAGGAGTCATATTTTGAGATGAAATTACCTGAGCTTCTTCACAGGTCAGATTTTTCTACTTTAATTTAGTCAAATGAATTTTAAGACTAGCCATGACACTATTATGTGTCTTTCTTTTAATTTGATCTTTACTTAAATTATTTGTAATAAAAGATCTCTAATATATATATATATATATATATATATATATATATATACACATATATTTTTTATTTAGGAGTGTAATTTAAAATCTCTATCACCTGGCCATTGACATTTAGAATTTCCCAAGCTGTATTTATTCCAATAGTCACTCAATCTGATAGTCTCATCATGAAAAGCTCAGGAAGTAATCTTTCAGGTTTAGAAAAAAAGTGTTTGCTTGAGAGGGTATAGAAGAATCAATTTCAAAGATCCTCCCCTTCCAAAAAAAATTGTTACTCCCAATAATAGGCTAACATAGCAAAAGACTCTTGTTGCCACAGACAGTTAAGAATGGCACCCACAAATTTGTGCGGGCACCACCAGTCAGAGACCTGTTAATCTGTCACACTGAGTAGGCTCAACTAGGAATGGATAGTCCCAGCACTAACCAGGCATGAAAGGTTGAGAACACAAAAATGCCATGGGATGGGACTTGTTCAGACAAATTCTCCTGAGAGCTTGACACATTCAGAGCAAAGAATCTCAAAATCCCAGCCATTTTTAGACTGGCCACCTGATGCTACCACATCCCTCAGATAGTGGAGACCAGGAGATAATGCTTCCACTTGGTCACAAGTCAAGTTCTCAAAGACATCAAAACAAAATAAGAATTAACTTCATCTGGTACCCCTCTTTATGACAGAACAATGCAGGAAAACAAAGATAAAGGAAACGATGATTTCTGGGAGAAAAGGTATCAAACGATATAAATATTTATACCATAAAGTATCAAAAAGTACCCGAGAGTTGCTAAACCAAGACTGGTCACACAAATTCTTTTCTCCCATTAATCCAGGTTTTAAAGAGGGGAAAAGAAACACTGATTTTTATCATCAGCTCAACTAGATTCAACAGAGATAGAGAGACAGAGAGAGAGAGAAATGCTTACCCTCATGCCAGTCGGTCAGGCCCTGAATTATGTTCACTGTGGCTTCCAGAGAGGTACAGTGGCTTTGGTACACTGATTGCTGTGCCAAAACTACTGGGACCAAGGGAACAACTAACTTCTCTTTAACCCTCTGGAGTTTCGCTGAAAATATCAACACATAAAAGGCAGGTTAATCCGAGAAAAGATATATAAAATTCACTGACACGTACATGGGGAAACCACAGAGTGATTATCCAACCCCCCAGGAAGGTGTAGAAGCTTATATATCATTTTGAGGTTCCAGAAAAAATGGGGGTTTGAATCATGACAAAACAGGCTATGGTGGCAAAACAGGTTATGAGAGGGAGAGAGGAGGACAGCTTGGCTAGCAAAGGTGGTCTTCTTATTCAGATGAAACCTTATATATAGCAGTCCGCAGAGAGAATAGACCTTGAATGTTTCTTTCAGACTTTTAAAGGTGTCAGACACTCAGTTAATCTTTCCTAGATCCAGGCAAGGGAAGGCCTGTCTCTATCAATGCAGATTCTCTGTAGATGTAAATTTCCCCAACAAAAGACAGCTTTGCAGGGCTACTTCTGTTTGCTGACTCTTGAAAATCATCTCAAAATTGTCAAACATAAAATGTTGTGATTTTCTTCACTGTATATAAATAGATTCCTAATGGATTTATTTTAGTATTTCCCTAATTAATATATACAATTTGTATGTTTATAATTTAACTACATGACATTTTAATTTTAAACTTGCTTTCTTCACCCCAAATCTGTTAGATTTACTTATGTTAATAGGCATAGCTATAGCTTTGTGTGTGTGAGTGTTGTTGTTTCATTCGGCCTTGGTTTATTATTCCACTAAATGAATATTCTACAGTATATTTGTCACAGAGGGAATGGACTGTGGAAAAAAATGACAAAAAATGTTTTGTGTATCTTAAAACTTCCCCAACTCTTTTTGGGAACTGAGGCCTGCATCCCTGCCTCAGGCAGGTGGTCGGGAGGGGCAGGGGAATGTCTTTTGTTCTTTGTGTTATAGGAGACAGCTCAGCTGAACAATGTGCTCCAGGCTCCATCCCAGGCCGTCCCAGGCTTGGTTCCTGGTGGGCAGAGATAGGGGTTGGCCTCCCAGATGGGCGGAGGTCACAGGCTTTGTCTTTGGCAGAGATGGGATGATTAGAATCATTAACTGTAGTTAAACAACAATAGCCTAGAACTGAGGGCCCTCCCTTTAAAAGCTCTGTATTTCTGCTTATTTACATGAATTTGGATTTTTGACAATAGTTTTCCATTTTCCTCCTTTGCTGGCAAAGTAATAAACTTTTCCTCCCTTCTCCTCAAACCACCTGTTCTCCTTCTTCTGATTTGGCCTGAGGACAAGTGTCAAGCTTTTGGTAACATATTTATTTATTCTACTGGTGTAAATTTAATTCCCCGTAGCTCAATTTCTTACTCTTGTAACTTTCTATTACAACCCTCTATGCTTCTTTGTAATTTCATAATTAGATAATCTATAACTGGATTATAGGGTTATATACATCTTTACCTTTACTGGATATTTCAGAAATATACCCTAAAGCACTCCAGTGAGTACTGGGTGGGCGACCCTTACAGCTGATGGATATTTTATTGTACATTAAGGATATAGATGAGGGTTTTATTTCTGAAAGCAGATATGTAAATCTATAAATAAATTGGAGATAAACTTCCTACAAAATGCTGCCTTTAAGTGTACTTAACTTTCAAAGTATTATTTACTAATATCCAGAAAATATTGTGTCTTATTAAAATCGAGTAATCAATTTACTTCCATCACTAGTTCAGTTTCTGGTCCACTAATATAGTTAATCTGATCAAATCCAAAACATGCTGGCAATTGATTACCTTTGTAGTTATTACTTTAATTTTATGTCTTTAAATGTTAAATTATAGAAATTTTTAGAAGAATCCTAATCAAGTCTGAATAGAAGTCTTAAAATTTTTAAATTGCTAGTAGCTAGACACACATTTTTCAATATGGATTTTCAATATTTCCAATACATTTGTGCTTTCATTTACATTTAAAAATATTTTCTCTGCCTTAACCCCATTAGACATAATTAATGAAGTGAATCTAATTTTGAAAAGTTAATACGTCTTTTAAAAGGATTGAGATTATACTTCTAGACATTTAACTTGCAAATTTCTCCCTCTTGAAAAATGATATTAAAATTATATTGAAAATGTAGCACTAAGCACTTTTCTTCTGTACATGTCATGACAAATATTAACACTGTGTACCTTCAGCTTAAATAGAGTTGACAAATTGTCAGAACTCATGAATGCATAGAGTTAAAGTTCCCAAAATTTAGTTCTGCTCCTTCTTGAAAATGCTTTTCCTTCTCGAAATACTAATAAGTACAGGCGGAAGTAGAGTGTTAATAGTAATGATTAACAAAAGAAATTGAATCATGGGAATTGGATATTTTTATCTTTTGTTTTCAAGTCTATTACTAGTTTGATTGTCTTGCTACTTTGATCATTTAGTCAAATATCATACAGCAATTTTACACTAACAAATCAAAGAACTACAAATACAGTGATGCATGCCTTTCATTTATGTCAATCTGTCCATAGTAATATTTGTACAGAGTAAAAAAAACATCAGATTTGCCTAACTTCTACTCCATTAAACTCCTTTGACAAATTCAAACATCTTGACTCTAAAAAGTTGCCTAACTATGCATTTAAAATTCATTCTCTTTGTAGCTCATCATTAGAGAATTATTTTGGTTCCCTAAGATACTGCCAAGCAAATTTCAAATGGAATACTGCAACATGTGAACAAAACCAATGATAGGCACAATAATAATTCCCAAAGATGTCCTAGGGATTAGAAATCCCTAAAATATGTGAATATGTTAGTTTATATTACAAAGGGAAATGATCAAAGATTCCAAATGAAATTAAAGTTGCTAACTGCTAAGCTTAAAATGGGGAGATTATCCAAATGGGACCAGCATAATCATAATGGTCTTTATGAAAAGTGGAAAAAGCAGGCAAAAGAGGGAGAACCAGAGAGAATGCAGCATGAGAAGGACTCATTCAGACTTTGCTGGCTTTGAAAATAGAGGAAGATGGACCATGAGCTCAGAAACGTGGGCAGCTCTAGAAATTGGAAAAGGCCCCAAACTAGATTTTCTGCTAGATACCCAGAAGAAATGTAGAATGGCTCACACCTTACTTTAAGTGCCACAAGATGAATTATGGAGTACTGACCTCCAGAATTTAAGATTATAAGTTTGAATTGTATAATCTACTAAATTTTGCTAACTCCTTCCAGCAGCAATAGGAAAATAGTACATATATCTAAGAACATTAAGGATTTAATACATGGCATTTTTGATACTTCAATTAATTGCATGTCGGTCTCCAAATATTTTAATAGAACACATGTGAAAGAACTTTAAAAATTCATGAAAAAAATGAAATAAAGTATAAAACAAAAAATATAAACTTTATTTCTCAATATAAGCTCCATCAGGGTTAAGACACTTTTTTAAGTGATAAGAGCAGGCATTTAGTCCATACCTAAAGAACCAAGAGTCCTGGAAATTTAAGCATGTTAATGTAATCTTTCGTATATTATTACTTGAAGAAAAATGGGTGCCCTTTAGAGATTTTAAAACAAAAAATGTCAGAATCATCAGATTGAGACTCTAGGGCGGTGCCTAATGATTCCCAGAAAAACTCTTGCAGAAATGAGCAGAAGCATTGTTGTGGTGAAGAAAGACTCTCTGGTGAAGTTTTCCTGGGCATTTTTCTGCTAAAGCTTTGGCTAACTTGCTCAAAACATTGTTACGATAAGCAGATGTTATTATTCTTTGGCCCTCCAAAAAGTTAACAAGCAAAATGCCTTGAGCAACCCCCAAAAACTGTTGCCATGACTTTTGCTCTTGCCTTGCCCACCTTTGCTTTGACTGGACCATATCCACTCCTTGGTAGCTATTCCTTTGAGTGTGCTTTGTCTTGAGATCATACTGGTAAAGCTGTGTTTTATCACCTGTTACGATTCATTGAAGACAAGTTTCAGGATCTTGATTCCATTTGTTTAAAATTTCCATTGAAAGCTCTGCTCTTTTTTGCAGCTGTTTTGGGCACAATGATTTTGGCACCTATCAAGAGAAAACTTTGTTCACCTTCGATTTTTCAGTTAAGATTGTGTAAACTGAACCAATTCAGATATCTATAGTGTTGGCTATTGTGTGTACTGTTGTCAGTCCTCTTCAATAAGAGCAGAAAAAAGATGTAAATTGTTTCTTGCAAATTGATGTGGATGGTTGACTGCTGTGGGCTTCATCTTTAAAGTCGTTCCATCCCTTCTCAACCAAGTTATCCATTTACAAACTGCTAAATTCTTTGGAGCAATGTCCCCATAAGCTTTTCAGGAAGCATCAATTATTTCGTCATTCTTCCACCCAAGCTTCGTCATAAATTTGATGTTTTTTTCCTGCTTCAATTTTAGAAGAATTCATATTGCTTGGATAGGGGCTCTTTTCAAACTGATGTCTTATCCTCCTTAGTGCCTGAAACTAGAACCTGTTCAGACATGTTATAATAGGTTCGTAAGAGTTTATTTCGGTGCACAAATATTTTGAAACCTATGCATAGTTTTTTCATAATACACATTTTCCACGCACTTTTTGAAGACTCCTCATTTATGTATCAGCAAATTTATTCTAAGTTTAGTCAAAATTCACAGACATAATATTCTACTCAGAAATTAGATTACCAAATAACCACAGAAATCAGCAACAGGCAGCACATTGATTCTGAGTGAATCTGTCTTCTGTTCTTAGCACTTCATTTATTAGCATTTTCGTTCAGCTGGATAAAATTCATATGCTGACTCTGATATCCCTATTTGTGTGTGTGCATGTGTGTGTGTACCACTTTGATATAACTTCCTTAAATTATTTCCTGCAATTTAGCTTTAATACGTTTTGTGTGCTCTTATTGTATTTTAGATGATCAATCCTGTGTTTCATTTTCTTAAGGATTGACATTTTAATACTAATCAGCTACTTCAAGTTAAGGTAATAATAAAATCAAATCCTTTGTTTTGGCAGCAGACAAGAACACAGTTTCTTCACTCGAATGTATGATTTTAGTGCTTAGAAATGCAAGTAATCTCCATATTTCTAGATTCTTCAAATTCAGTTATCACTGATTCCTGTGTTAACAGTTCACAAGAGATAAATACCTGTTGCTTGCTATGATCTGAACATCTCAGCACACTCAGACCAGGCAGTTAAGGTACCTCAGTGCACCTGTTTTGACACTGTACCTATTTGATCAAGAGGTTATGAATGTGTCTCCAAGACCAGGAAATGCAAACCAAAGAATGATCTTAGGGGGAAAAAAAAAAAGACAATAAGTCACCCTCTAGCAAAAATTATGCAATCATGTCACAATGTAAGTGAAACGAACGAAATTCTAGAACAAGGTATTTAATTTTATTTGAGACTATTTCAGGATGGAATGAAAACAGAGTGTTGGTTAAGTATTTTATTAATAAAATATGGCTTTAAAAATCTTTTAGCTTCTGAATCAGGAACATCTCATCAAATTTCTTGGGGGAAAAAGCAACATTAATCAAGAATGGTGGACAGAAAAGAGTCGAGTCAGCATGCTTGGGTTGCCCAAACTCTACAAATTCCAAAGAAAGGCCTGTCTTTGCAATTCACCTTTGGTCAGGTCTTGGCAAATAACCTCTGATCTTCTGGGATATTCTGCTTGAAAAGAGTGTTTTTTTGTATGCCTGAGGCCTTAGGCCATGTTCTATCCGTTTGACCAGATAAGTTATTCCTAACAATGTGATTTATGGTGAACAAGTATTTTTGCTTGATGGGGAGGGGTGGCTGGAGTCTGAGAAGCTGAAGTCAGTTACATGGGTAACATCTTGAAGCATTCTTCAGTAACATTTGTTGTATATGAATATTATGTATATGAGACCCTGGTTTCCATTTACTTACATTATATTATTAAATATATTTCCTATGTAGAACAGATAATTTTAGTATCAAATTTGATACTCTATGGGACAGAGAGTCCCTATTGCCTTAATTTCCTTAATGATTTTGATTGAATGCAATTGTCTTTACTCTTTATATAACATATGGAACTAGGAAAAATTATGTGTGTTGAGATAAATACACATAGATGTGTATTTATTTCAATACACAAAATTGATGGTAACTGATGTGATAGATATTATGTAATGTGTATTAATTCTCAAGATCTGTTTGAATTTTCTTCTAGTATGCATCTATACATTGGAGTGGCTAAAAATCTTAAAGCTCCGCTTCTCAGATGCCTTTGCTGCTAGGTTTCTGGATACCATTTAGATTTTTTTTTCTTTTCAGCATATTACAGGGGTACAAATGTTTAGGATACATATATTGCCTTTGCCCCACCCGAGTCAGAGCTTTAAGCCTGTCCATCCCCCAGAAAGGGTGCACCACACCCATTAGGTGTGAATATACCCATCCTCTCCGGCCCCTCCCACCTGCCCAACACCTGATGAATGTTACTACCATATGTGCACAAAA
>NW_012148341.1:1399516-1401907 GCF_000956105.1 Propithecus coquereli
GTGTTTTCTTTTTCAATAGAAATACAACAAATTGCTGTGTCGATTTACCTAATGAATTCCCGACCTGCCGGAGTGAGCTCTAGAGCTCTCACTTAAAAGGCACAGTCAAAACCTTATGCACAAGTTTGTTTCAAAAGGCTTTTTATGTTTAGTTCAACAATACAGGAAACTCAAGATAAGATGAGATTATTAACTGGATATAGATAGTTCTCTGCTGAAACCATAAAACGGTTACACCAACATGAGAGTCACTTTAATGTGCCCACCTCAAACCATTTATTCCCTCACCTCTGTCAGTATCTCTGGAGAGCATCAGCACGGATGCATAACAGATCCATCCCATTTTCTGTAACCGACAACAAAGAATCAGCCAGGAACACATGCTACATCACAGGCTTGCAAATCTCCTGCTATTCGCTCTTACTCCTCCATGCCTTAGGCACTTCCTAACCTAGAATTCTGCGTGAAGGACAGTAACTCATGACTTTGCTTCAGGTATCTCAAAGAAGTTAAAAGTTCATAAGGCATCTAAGCAAAGTCATATTGGTTACTAGTTCATACTCCTATACTTGCAGTGTAATTTACATTTCTGTGCCTATGACCTGTAAATAAAACTGAAGAGTCACTATAATAAAAAGAACATTGTCTTTGAGAAATTGTTTTACAAAATATACACAAGAGAGGCCTGAAGCTTCTTGACGTCTTTTTACGTGTTTATAATCTTTCCTGCATAAGGAGGAAACTGTTTATTTATATCCTCTACTTAGGTAAACTTATTATAATTTTATTTTGAAGATAATAAACATGAAGCCTTTAAACCTTAATCTTCAATAGATATATTTTTAATCTCACTGATGAATGAAAAAAAAAACAAATATTGTAGAAACAGAGGCAGTTTTAGTTAACAAATAATAAAAAATGATAACTATAAAATATAATCAAAGAGTAGTGATAGAAAATATCACTGTAATATTCTAACTAGTCTGAGGAATGTATGTATGCAAGTTGACTTGAATAATAGTGATGAAATATTTTGAAACGGTATGTGAACATTTGAATTTGCACCTCTAAATATGAGGACATGTAAGACAAACGATATCTGTTCATTCTCCCAGTTCTCTAAAAATAAACTTTATATGGAGTCATTTTTAGTTTTCAATCACCATTTCACACCCATCGAGCTTCTCACCCCTCACCCACATATAAGTTGCAATTTAAATGAGCAGAAAAATCACTCAGACATATTTGCTTTGGATCCCCTCCAACCAAGAATATAAGAAATGATATATTTAATGGGAGGAGTAGAGTGAAGAATTAACTAAGAGACAGAATAAAGAGGAAAGAAGAATACAAATCAAACAAGAAATCATGAGATCGAAAATTAGGGTAACATTAAACCTATGTTTACAAGACAAATGCAGTTTATTTTTTTTCTGTATTATATGCTGGTGAAGTAAACAGGTTGACAGAACATTTTCTTGGTTATAGCAAATGGGCACATAGGAGAGCTGAATCCTCTCCTCCAGCAGATGCCGTAGTTCAGTTTAGGTAACCTCAGCTCTCATCAGAGTTACTTCAGTGACACCCCATCTGTGATGACTGCCTCTGATTTATGACCCCATCCCCATAAAACCAAAACCCAAACAACATTTCTATGTTTCCATTAGCATTAGAGTATTCTCATTTTAGAATAAACAAAGACAACAAATGATTACATAAGGCTGCAATTTCTTAAAATCTTTCCACGGAACCCATGATTCTGGAGAATATAGTGCCGTTATTTTACCTTGTTATACAACAGACATCATTTACTACTAGCCTCTTTCTAGAACGTCTCCCCACAGGGAGAGTTAAATCTTCCTGCTCCTGTAACAGTTGATACTTCCTTCAATTAAAGAATTTATAAAATAAAATTCATACCATATTTTATATGTCTATCATTCTGCAATCAGTGTCTCATTATTTGCATGTCCTTGGTTGATGTAGGGAAGTGTTTTTAAAAAAATTAGATGGCTACATTAAAAAATACCCTCTCCTGCATAAATTTCCTCTTCTCTATCACAGTTTTTGATTTCTTATTGCAGAGTAGCCGTAATGTTAATATTCCCATTTACAGCAACAATGACTGCCACAGCAACAGAACAACTAAAAAAAAACGTTTGGCCCCTGTTAACCTTTCCCCCAATAGCTGAAGCTCTATTTGATTGTTCTTTTTGTAACAATGATCCTTTCTGGATTATCTATATTTATTCTCATATTCTTCTTTACCAATTCCCTCTTAAGCCCATGCTAAGCAGGATTTCATGCCTACCACTCCGAAATTGTCCTTGTCAAAATCACAAATGACCATCCTGTGACAAAATCCCATCATCAATCATCCATGTTCATCTT
>NW_012148341.1:1402717-1406899 GCF_000956105.1 Propithecus coquereli
TCACAGGCAAAAAATTGATTCAAGATAAGCCAGTAGATTTTAATGCAATGGATCATTGATATGATTTCAGATTCCACGTCAAAAATAACATTTTAAAAATTGCCACTAGTCAAGTTTTGATACGTATGAAGGTTATAAAAATACTGTACCCTACACTACAAACTATCTTTGTAAGGTTGGATTTTTTTCCCTATACTTAAAAAAATAGATCTATCTCAATAGATTGAATGCAACACCTATATGAAAATCTAGCTTCTTCTATTAAGCCAAACTTTACAGAGATTTGCAAAAATGTCAAATAATGCTCACTTCTCAAGAAAAGTTTCCTTTGATTCATAAAATATAGTTACTTTCATAAAACTTATTAATAATATTAATATATAATAGATTTATTATTGCTGCTTTTAATCGATAAATAATTATATACATTTTTCTCAGTTATGTTTTAATATGGTAAATATTTTTAGAAATAGCATGCACAAACAAAATCTCTTTAGGGTTTTTTATAACATTATATTAAGAATGTTAAGCAGTCTGAGACCAAAAGGGTAAAGAACTATTGCACTACCTTATTTGATATCCTCTATTTTCTCATCCTGTCTCAATTTAAAATATTAAATATAACTTAATTGGTAACAGGAGTAACAGGAATAGTCCTAGGATGCAAACTCTAACTTTGGGATTCCAGAAGTGAATTTATACACTGGCTAAAAGGCAGTGTAAACCCATTATCGATGGAAGATGGAATGTTAATTATCCCCAGAAGGATGTTGTAGTGAGTTTGTGAAGACGTAACCCATGCTGAATAGGAATGGGTGAGAGGGTATGCACTTGGTGGTTCAATGTCTCTGCTGTTTGAAAATTATGGGGGTCATAGTAACCATAAAGGGAGTGGTATTAAATGCATGTTGCTGAATGCCATTGATTTACCTAAGTGAGATAAATGACAGGCTCAGGAATTTTAAAACAAAGTGTGAGAGCAACAGAGCTTTGTTGACACCTTTCAAGGAAATATTTCTATCTTGCACCCAGTGGCAGACAGAGATGAAGAGCAGGCACAGGACTTATTTGAGGAGTAGTAGAAACTCAAAGAAGGCTGTATTCTCCGACTGGGCAATTTTCCTATGCCTATAATCTGGCAATGGTAGGGAAGGTGTTGAACTATAAGACTTTGATGGGGGCATCCATGTAGATGTGCATGGGACCCCTCAGATTCCCCCAACTTTTCAGGACTGCAGAATTAACCCACTTCCTCAAGTTAAAGAACTCCCCTCACTTGCAAATTGTTCAGAGGCCACAAATAAAGCAAGTTCCTTACAAAACAATGTTGTACTTTTCAGGATCTTCTCCTACCTCTTTTCCTTACCCCTGGACCAATGATTAGGATAATCTCTTAGCATAACTTGATTGAGAAAATACTGCATCCATTAAAAGAAAAGAGGGATTAGACAGCAATAAGATTTTACAACTTGAATAGCATGTACTTTTAGGACAAAGTAAACTATGGCTAGGAGTGGATTGTGAGGGTCTTTCTTGGATCAAGAGAGCCAAAATATAAAACAGAGTGAGGGGAGTATACTCCATTACTATGGGATTCAACTTCCCAGCAAGAGCTTCCAGAAGATAAGTAATGGAGACAATTGGAATAGCTCTGGAAGATTAGGAAAAGTTATGACCCACATTATATGAAGTAGAATGCAAAGCTGATATTATAAGTCTGAGAGAATTTGACAGGCTGGAATGGTCTAATCCGTAAGAAAGAGTACCTATCATCTGAGAACATTCTTTAGGAAGTCTGAAAGTCACTCCATTTACCAAACAAATAAAGAATGCATTCATTAGAGGTCACCAGCATTATTGAGAAGCTCAATAGTGGATCATCACTATAGGAAAGGACTGACAACCAGAGATTATATTATAGACCAGGGATACCTATTAGCAATGGGAACTATAGGATCCCAGAATAGCAAGGACCTGGTGGCGGTGTTTAATTAAGAATCAGAAGCAAGATGAATATAACAGGCAACTAAGTTAGGATGATAGCTAGGGGGGCTGATTCATGGGATTCTATGGAGCTTGTTAATTGAATATGGGAAATTAGGGGAAAATATATGAGCAATCAAAAAATAGATGATAGATACACAGATAAATAGATACATGCATACGAATATACATACATCTAGGGATATATTGTCTGATGACATAAATGGAAATTCATGAATCAGTTCTCAGATTTGAAACCCATTTACTAAAAAATGTGTTCCTGTGTGAAAGTATTCTGCCACATAATAGAAAGTTTATGGATTATTGATTTCTTCCATTCTAAAGTGACTTATAGTCATTTGTTTAAGTCATCTTACAGTGGGGAAAGGTAAATATGCAGTACTTTTGAGAGGAATTGAAGCCTCAATCTCAACTGGCAATGATACATAGAGATTTAAAGTGGTAATTAAGGGCATATTGAAGTAAGAAAATCAATGGATAACTGTCTTTGGTCCATTTCTTGTTGAGTCCTCTTGGTTCATGAAATCAACCATGGTCATTTCCTTGTTTCTAAAATGTAAACACAGAATGGGCATACTCGGAAGTCAGCAGAGCCCTTGTATCAATTGACCAGTGACTGAGAACTATTGTGGTAAGAAAGGCCAATAAGAAGGCCCTAAAACTGCCATGCCCAGGCACAATAGTAAAGAAAAGCATTACATTCCAGTGTAGATATCACTGTCACCCTCAAAAACTTCAAAGGATACCTGGATAGTGTTCCCTATTATATCCCAATTTGATTCTCTAGTACAGTCTGAAAAAAATGACAAAGATCTACTGCAAATGTATCCAAGTGGTAGTCCACATTGCAGCTATTGTACCTAATATGACGTCTTTACTAGAGAATCTTAATGCTAACTTGTATATGTGATAAGTAGCTGTTAATCTGATGAATATATCACCTTCCATATATATCTAAAAATGAATGAACAGTTTACATTCACATGGGATCATATTTATTTAAAATTATGCCACAAATCTTTGTTAATTTTCCTGTACTCTGTCATAATATATTCCAAAGTTTACTGAATTTTGAGTTCAAATATAATCTGCTGGCAGAGTTCCTTCCTGCTCAGGGAAAGTCACTTTTTATTTTAAGAACTTCAGCTGATTTGATCAGGCTCACTCACATTGTGGAGGGTAATCTGCTTTACTTAAAATCCACCAATTTTACATGTTCATCTCATCCGAAAAATATGTTCACAGAAATGTCAAGAACAAGGTTTGTTGAAATATACAGACACTGTGGCCCAGCCAAATTGGCTCTCAAAATTAAACGTCACAAGGAACAAGGAATAATATATGTGGCACTCGGGTGATTTATATTGTGCCTTTCCTTCGTGTCATACTTTGGCATAGACCTTCTAGCCTGTCACCACAATTTGTGATGGTTAATTGCCCATCTTAATTTAGAAGCAAAAATACTCTGTGTGAAAAAATAATTCTTAAAATATGTAAGTAGTCACAGGACTCATTAAATAAATGAAACTAAGATATCAAGAAAGTTCTTTATTTTAACTTACTCCTTCCAATGACACCAAGTATCAGAATTCTGTGTTTCAATGATGTGCCAGTTAGTCAGGTGGCAAATTTATACGGCAAAGGTTTTCCAAAGCAAAGTATATGATATGCATTGTAATTATCTTCAGGGTCTAAGAATAGGACGGCCTCCATTTAGTCTATAATGAATTATAGACAGCTCCATGTTTGATGATAAAATTATATCATAAGTAAAAATTTTCACAGTGGAAACAAGCCTAGAAAGAAGGATTTAGGAATATCGTGGTAAATGATTACCTTAAGAAAATGTAAAATGGTTAGAAATGGCCACATGGTTATTCTTTGAAATAGTTAAATAAATCAAAGTATGATACCATAAATTATTAACATTTTTATTGTTTCTTGTTATTTTCAAGTTGCACTGAGTAGCAGAATATATTGAGTACATGTATCTTTTTACCTTCAGGCCAAAGGTTTGAATTGTCTCTTCGGTATTTAAATTTCTTGTGGGTTCCTGATTTTTTGACATGCAGTTCATCAGAAAAACCTGATGCTCACCATGATAAGCTGTTTATCTGGTGTAGTTTAACAGCATGTGGAAAAAAACATGTTATGGAGACAGAAACCTATGTAAAAGCA
>NW_012148341.1:1407474-1426598 GCF_000956105.1 Propithecus coquereli
GCCATTATAAATATTCTTTGATGATAATGTTCCTAAATTATTTTTAATGTTTGGAGCTCTCACTGGAAATGTTAAATCATGTGTGAATACATTCTGTGTTTTGTTACAGGCTCAGTAGAATTCAGAAAACATGAATGAAACTTTAAATTACAAGCATAGAACTACATATCAATAAATAAAATCATCAGAATAAAACTATACCTCAATGTATTGAGAAGAATTTTTCAAAATTGAGTTATTGACTCAGTGACTGTTTATTGAATGTCCATTATATGTGAGATGCTAAATTTTAAATGCTGGATAAAACAAAAATATCTATCTTCATGGAGCTTATCTTTCAGTGGGAGGAGTAAGACAATAAAATAAAATATGTATTATGTTAAAAGGTGATGAATGCTCTGGAGAAACATGCTGCAGAGAAAGGCGATAGAGATCCTAATTGGATTTGAAATTGTGAGTAAGTTGTTTGGGAATATTTCACTGAGTTGGAAACATTGGAACAAAGTCTGGAAGGAGATAATGCATTTTTCCGTACTTCAATTGGATCTTTCTTAGCATCAAATAACGACTTTTAAAAGTCATCTATTGAGAGCTCAATCAATTCCATCTGTAGTTCTTTAGGTGTCTTGGTGATATCAACTATGTGAGGCTCAAATGCTAAATTGAGTGCGATGACATGGTTCTCAAAGTCAGTGAACCTTTCATTGTATTCTGCAATTAATAGGTCCATAACAGCTGCATATTCTTCAAGTGATTAGCGTATATCATCTTGCTCATCAATGACATTTGCTAACTGGGGAAAATGTTCATCTGAAATTGCCTTTCAAAGAAAAAATGTTTTGAAAAAAGGATAGATTTTTTTCAAAGTACTTGGATTTTTTGCCACATATCAGATATAGGCTTAGTTTTACCTTGCAAAGAAATATTTGAGTCATTTTGATTTGTCATATCACACAGAAAGGCTGCATTCCTATAGAAATCTACTTTCAATGATTCACATTGCTGATTCTGTGCTTCACAAAATTTAACAATCTGTACTCACAGAGATAAAATTTTGGCTAAAACCTGTCCCTGCAATAGCCAACACACTTTAAAATGATACAGCAAATCCACACTGAATACCTCATGTTCAACTTTAGCGTGTTATGAAACTGATGATGAACTGTGTTGAACTTGCATGAATATGATCACCAATACTCACAACTTCTTGCAAAGTGTCACTTAAAATATTAGCTTTGGAACAGAGATTTTGCTGATGCAAGGTACAATGAAAAGAACCGAGAATATCTGAATCTATTAATAGGTTTTTTATCTGTGCAATAAACCCTTCATCTTTTCCTGTCATGGAAGGTGCGCCATCTGTACATACACTCACTAAATTTATCAAATTCAGCCCAACTTCACTACATTTACCTTGAATGCTATTGAAGATATCTATTCCCTATGTTCTGTTTGCAAAAATGCCCAAAGCAAGTAACTCTTCATATCAAAGAGAATCTTCTGTTATTATCCAAATGAAGTATAAAACCTGTGCCAAGCTAATAGCATCAGTTGATTCATCCAAAGCAATTGAATAATATATATTTTGTTTTTGAACTATTGCATGAAGTTGTTCTGTTAAGTTGAAGGCTAATTCACGCTGCTGATCAGTTATGGTCCTCCTTGAAAGAGGTAGTTATTTGTACTTAGAAACATTATCAGGGTCTAGCATCATACAACTTTGCCAAGGCATTCTTTCACAATTTCTACATCACTGAGTGGTTTCCCTTTTTCCCCAAGTACATAAGCTACTTTTCTAAAATTTCAAAATATTAAGGGAGTACGAATGTTTTGGGTTACATGGATTGCTTTCGTAATGCTGGAGTCCTGGCTGTAGGTGTGCCCATCAGCCAAATAACGTTCATTGTATGCATCAGGTAGGTTCCCCCCACCCCTTCCCCATAGTTGATTTCCACTGAGTTTTACTTCCCTCTGTGCTCATGCATGCTCATCAATTAGCTCCAATTTAATAGTGAATACATGTAATGTTTGTTTTTCCATGTTTTGGATACTTCACTTAGGAGATTGGTCTCCAGCAAAGCCCATATGATCATCTTAACAGATTCAGAAAAAAGCATTTGACAAATCCAGCCCTTTCATGTTATATAAGTCACTTTATAAGTTGCTTCAGTGGCATTATTTCCAGGTCTTATTGCTTCTTGAAAAAAATTGCTTTTGTTTTTCATCTTTTAATTTCTGCACTACAACCTTTCATGCCTCTCCCTCTAATTTAAAATATCTGTGGTCCTTATGAGTGTTATAATGCTGACAAGCATTGAATTTCTTTAATGTTGATACTGCAGTATCACAAAGCAAGCACATCATCTTATCTTTAGCAGAAACAAAATAATATTGTAATTCCCAATCCTCATTTAAAAATCTGTTTTCTTCCTTCAGCTTTCTTTTGGTCTTCTTTGACATGATGGGCTGTTAAGCAGACACAATTAAAAATACTGTCGACCTGTGCAACTATTCACAAATTCCACTTCAAGCAGAAACACAGTACACCGTTGTCAAAAGCTGATAACAGACTGGCATACTCGATGCCCATAGACTCTCACTAACCAGCCTTGTGTAGTGGTGGCTCCAGTCAGGCAGAGGAAGTTGGAACTAAATCATGAGTGTAGAAGCTATCAATTTAGCCCTTATGGCTTACTGCTATTCTAATTGTGCCAGTCAATATGGGAGGATTATTTCATTGAACATATGTTCATTTTAAAAATAAAATAAAAATATAAAAGATGAACAGAAATGTATTAATAAAAATAAAAAGATTTGTTCTGTAAAATCTGGATTCAGTCTAAAGGCTGTACTTAAGGACCTAAAAGGTCATATGTGGCCTTAAGGCTCCAGGTTTCCCATCTCTGGGACAATGGAGTATTAGGGAAAACTCTCGAGTTTATCGTGGGGAATGTTAAGTCTAGCAGAGATGTGGATTAGCAGCTGCAGGGAGGTAATTGTTCTTTTCATAGGTGGGAGAAATTACAGCATGTTTTATGCTGATGATAAGGATTCTGTAACAAAAAGGGGAAAAAATGATTCAAGAGAGAGATGAAGAAATTGTCTGAGAAATATTCCTGGAATTACAGATGGGATATTATATTCACATTGGGGTTTTGGGCTTAAAGAAGAGCACAAAGAAAGAACAGGAGGGGTGTATTTTCATCTTCACTGCTCCTTCAGGAGCACTGTTCTTAAAATATCCTTTTGGAAATAATATCTTACAGTGCTTTCTCTTTTTTTTAAGTATATTTTACATACTTTGAAATAAGCAGATATTAAATATAAGTACTATAGGTTTTGACAAATGCATACATCCATGTAAATCACACTTTCATTAAAATATAGACATAGCTCCCTTTTTCTCAGTTCCCAATCGATAACCTCTCCACTCTCGCCAAACTTCTAAAAGCAATTTCTATTATGCCTTCTTTTCACCATATGATAGCTTTGCCAGTTTTAGAACATATATAAATAGAATCATAAAGTATGTACTCTTTTGCTTTTGCCTTCTTTTACTCAGCTTAATGCCTTGGGATTCATACATGTTATTGCATGAATCAGTAATTTGACATTTTTATTGCTGAGTAGCTCTAGTGTACTAATACATCATATTTTATTTACATGTTGTGATGGACATTTTGATTTTCTTCTGTTTTTTGGCAATAATGAGTGAATTTTCTAGGAACATTTTTGCAAAAAACTTTATATTGGCATATGATTTTCTTTCTTCTGGATAAACACTTAGGAATTGAAAGGCTCAGTTATAAGATACGTGTATATTTTTAACTTTGTAAGAAATCATCATACTCTTTTCTGAAATGATCGTCTGTTTTACATTCTTCTTAGCAGCATAGAATAGTTCTGGTTGTTCCACCATCCTCACCAACCCTCAGTTGTTATCTCATTGTGGATTACATTTCATTTTCCTGATGATGTTGAGCACTTTTTTCCCACGCACACATTTGCCATTTGCTTGTCTTGTCTTCCTTTGTGAAGCATATCTTTATTATTCTTGTTAATTCCCTGGTTTGTCTTTTAACATTGGAGCTTTGATTTTTGTGTGATACATGTTCTGCAATTCAGATATATGTACTGTAAACATTTATCCCAGTTTGTGGTCTGCCTATACATCTAATGGTATCGTTCCTAAAGCAGATGTTTAATTTTAATAAAGTCCAACTTTGCTTCCTCTAAGATCACAAAGTATTCTTCTATCTCTGTGACTGAGAATGTGGGTTGGGATGTCCCTGGAATCGTTGTGCTTTGGAGGTGCAGGAACTGGAGCCACATCTTGCTGGCCAGAGCAGTCTGGCATCAGACAAATCTGAGATGTTGGTCACCGTTTGGGAGAACTACTGCACAGTGTTTCTTTGCAGAAGAAGGCTCCAGGAACAGCTCTGAAAAACCAAAGATCATCTACGCCCCTCTATTCTCCACAGCTCCCAGAGTCTGAAGTGTTCCATCCGCAGGTGCTCAGTTATTTCTCTTCCTCAACCTCAGAGACTTTGTGAGGCTGTTTGTTTTGCCCCGACTGTTCTTACTCTCCGTTTTCATTGAAACCAGCTTAAAGTCAAACACCACTTACTCCAGGAAACTTCTCCTGGACTTGCCCGATCCCACTCAGACTCCCCTGCACCTCCAGCACCACCATTTGCCCTCTTTTAACACTTGGTGCTACTAATTATCTTTACTGATTTTTTAAAAATAATGCACAAATTCTCTCTAGTCCATGTTGCAGGATCATGTAAGATTTGTTTTCCACTTTGTTCCCAACCCTAAGTGACATTTCATTTTCATTCTTTCTTAATTTTCATTTTTTTGTTAAAAAAATCAAATCTTCTCAAACTTCATTTGCATGAACATATTTTAGATATATTTTCTTTTAATGGAAAATATGCTCTAGGAAGCTGTGTGATTTCAACAATAAAGCATCCATAATCACAAAAAGCCCACAATAGATAACTATTAGAACATTATGCTATACATTATTAATCTAAGTTAAAAATTGGGGAAAGTAAGTTATTAATATTATTTTGTTGGATATATATATATATGAATTTTTAGTTCTATGTCAAAATACATACACATATATATTTCTTTGTGAAATTTCCTATAATGGATTTAATTTTTTTCTAAATTATTGCTTTATAATTGTGTTATTAAAAAAGAAACATACACACACTTATGTACACAAACACACATACATCATTTTTCATATTTTCTCCAGTTACTTCTTAGATTCCGTAAAGCACTTTAACTGAGCTAATTCAAACTAAGACTCAGGTAATTCAAAATAGAATCGTTATATTTAGCAAATAATACAATGGGAAACATGTTAAATTATTTCTGATTCAGATTCCAAATACGGAAAATGGTGGCAACACTACCTACGTCATAGAAGCAAAAACAAAAATTAAAAGAGATAATACATGCATAAATGTTGCCCAGTGCCTGGTATAAAGAAGATTTTAGTCAATTATCTTTATTAATATTCATAAAATCACCTCAGTTTTGTATTACTTTTACCTAAGTTATTTTATTCAACTACGTTATTTCTTCATCTAGAAGGAATTTTTGAACCATTGCTTTAGTGTAAGACTGCAAATAGTATTGTATTAAGCATTTTCTTTACTAGAAACTATAAATTTCAGAGCAATAAAGTATAATATTTTTTTCTTGGAAACAAAATTACTAGATTTAGTGAAAATGTAAGCAGTTGGGAATGTAGGCTACAGGAAACAAGTTTAACCCCAGCAAGATCTATGAAGTTTATAGTGACCCTTCTGTTTCCGTCCCATTCTGTCTTCCATTAAAATGACAAAATGACTCATGTTCAATATACTTTTGTGAAATTTGAATATAATTATTCTTTAAATACTAGGTAAAAGATACTAAAATAGAGGACTTAAAGAAAAGACGGAACTTCTGACAGAATTGTGGAAATGTAATAATAAATTGTAAGGGAAAATGCTTCAGATAAAGGAACTAGTCATCTCGGCACTTCTACAAATATTGCTGTATGGGAACTGCTGGCTTGAACAGTAAGTGACATGAGACTAGATAGAGCTTTCGGATTACTATTTAAAGTATTTGCTGATTTGCCTAACTCTACAGTAAACTACTGCAGCCATAAAAATCATATGTCTTAATTATTTCATACTTAAATCACCTGGAGGCTATATGGATTAAATGTTTTCTTTCAAGCCTTCAAACACAAATGTTTAATATTCAAAGATGTTATTGAAAAAAAGTTTATCTTTGGTAAGTTGCATACATTTTTTTGTCCAAGTGGCCACAATTATCATTGCCTTTGTGAACTCATATGCATTTTATGAGAAACTCAAAGCAGTCAATGGTTACACACATAGAGTATTTTGGCTGTTTATTGGCTTGGGTTTTAAAGTACGAATTGTGTCTCTCTTGTGTCACTCATCAAGTGGGTACTTAGTTTTAAATACCATATTTCAATTATTCTTATGTGGCAAAGACTTTTATTATATTTCTTTCCCAATTACATCTGTATTTTTTTGCATTTAGAAGAACGTATTGAAGTTATTAAAAATGATGATACTTGCTCAGCCTGTGTCTTCAATCATGTGTGAAGAATGTCACAGGGGAATGAACAAATTACTTAATTAAACTCGTTTTATGTAAACCGCTTTTATGAATGACTTTTAATTCCTGAAAATAATAAAAGTTGTATGTATTTGCAAAAATATTGCATACTAAATTAACTTATAATGGCCTTGTCACATCCTAGAACATTGAAAATATTTTACAAAGATTTTATGGGCTTGAGCTCATGACAGGTCACTAATGGAGTCTACTTAATGTATGTCTTAGGAAGCATGTTTTCAAACAGTTTATATAGATCCGCCCCCAAAGAGATATTCTTTCTATGATTAGTCATGTATAGTGAACACAACTAGATTAAATTGATAAAAAGAGGTTATACTTACTCTCACTGAACATTATTTATACATAAATATAAAATAAATGTGAGACAGAATTCTATACTTTTGTGAGGAAAAGATCATAAAAAGGCCTTCTCCCCCTCACCCACACAGAGTTTACAAACCGGCTATTTTTAAAAGACAGAAGCATGTGAATTGACCAATTAAATGTTGGTGGGAAACCAGTGTTTGAAGATATCCTACTCAATATGCAAATACACAGAGAATACTTAAGTTTTTATTAAATGTCAGTGTCTTATTTGGCGAGTCGCAATATACAAGTAGTATGGCAAGTAAAATACAGTCAAACAGGTTGCAAGTTTGAGTGGTATTTTAGCTTCATTTTTTAATCATGAACTCTTTCAATGTTTATGTATCAGTTAAATTGACTCAAGTTTGAGATAACATACCATTATTCATGTGTCATAAATTTTCTTCTTTTATTTTGGAAATAAATCACTTCTATTCTATGTTATTCTATTATATAAAGCCAAGATAGGTTTCACAGTCTTCTCAAAATAATGCTGCCAGAAAATTTTGCCAATGCACTGGGATTGGAACATGAAATATAATTTATCCGGGACAGCTGAAAATATATCAACTACTTATTTTATCTATTTTAGTGGGGAAATAAATGATTTTACTAATTATTTTACTAAATTAACAATAGCAGAAAATATTTTAATGGGAGATTGTATATTAGTAAACACTATTATTATGTATCCCATAAGATGCAGCCTGTTACTTATCAAGAGCTAGTGTAGGTTAGACAGGGTAAATGTTTAATTTGCTGGTTAATTAATTTCTTTATCTGCCCCCAATGGAAAATTGCATTGCTTCAAAATTAAATGTGTCAGGTGAACTTTCAATTTGGTTCA
This sequence comes from Propithecus coquereli, assembly GCF_000956105.1. Taxonomy (NCBI): domain Eukaryota; kingdom Metazoa; phylum Chordata; class Mammalia; order Primates; family Indriidae; genus Propithecus; species Propithecus coquereli. The sequence goes on from NW_012148341.1 coordinate 1,415,348, forward strand.
TTCAATGTAGATCTTTTTAAGTTCTTTAAGGTAGAATTAGAAAACAATACTTGAGTACTAAATGAGATTAAATTTATGAGATAAAAATTCAGATGATGTTTTACACAAACTAAGTAAATGTATTTATTATAAGTAGTTTAATTATGTACTATATGATTTCTTAATATGTCCCTGAATTCTCAATTCAAGAATGATTTTGAAACTGATAAATTATTATGCCCTTGGAAAACATTTCAGAACGGAATTCTTTGATATTTAGTCATTTTGGAGCAAATACATTTCCAGAAGAGAGGAAAAGAGAGTTTATTAGTTTTAAATAGTCCATATTTGATCATTGCTCTAATGTAAAATTATACTTACTATAAGCATACACGTGCTGAAGTTTTCATAAGGTAAAAAATAGAAAAACAGGTTTTTACGCCGGAAGATTATAAAATGATACACGTTCTCTCATTGTCCACACATTTGTAAGAAAAGTTAATTAGTATATGTGACGGTTAATTTTAGGTGTAAACTTGACTGGATTTAGGATACGCAGATACTTAGTAAAGCATTATTTTTGGGTATATCTGTGAGGGTGGTTCCAGAAGAAATTGCATTCGAATCAATGTACTGAGTTAGGAAGATCCGCCCTCACCCAACGTGACCTGGAGCCATTCAATCAGCTGAGGGCCTGGATAGGAAAAAAATTACCAAGAAAAGGTGTATTTTCTCTCTTTTCTGAAGCTGGGACCCTTCTTCTCCTACCCTTGGACGTCAGAACCCAGGTTATCCAGCCTCAAGGCTTCAGGACTTGCACCAGTAGCCCTCTGAATTTGTGGGCTTTGGGTCTTGAACTGAAAGTTACACCGTTAGCTTCCCTGGTTCTGACTCTTTCACGCTTGGACTGAGCCACCCTGCTGGCTTCCCTGGTTTTCCAGCTTGCATACAGCCCATTGTGTGGTTTCTCAGCCTCCATAATCATGTGAGCCAATTCCCCTAATAAACCACCTCTTATCTATCTATCATCTATCTATCAATCTATCTACCTATATCCTGTTGGTTCTGTCTCTCTGGAGAACTCTGACTAATATGGTCAAGTTGGATTAAAGTTTCATAATATCAGCTTTTAATGTGAATTTCAGTAATTTTAAAAAGTTTTTTAAATTAATGCTCATTAAATATGAGCTATAAAGTTATTATTATTTAATTCTTAGCATATATGAACTTGGAGGTACCAGTAAGATCATCTGGTAGTCCAAACAAAGGTCAAGATAGAATTGAGCTGTTTTTTCCTTGCAAAATATAACAAATAACCTTTATGGAAATATTTTATTTCAAATTTTGTTTCTTTCAATTTGGAGTTTATTGTTCTGCTTTTTAAAGATATGTCTTCATGTAACAAAGTGGTAGGAGCCTAGAAATTAAAAAAATATATAAATAAAAACTCAATAGTACAAGAATAAAACTCTAGAACAACTCTCAATTTTTTTCAAATATTTTTAAAAGTGAAATGACAGCAAGTGTTCAGCATCTGAAGCAAAAACAATAAAGCAAATAAGACTCTGATTAATGTAAATGCATTTGAGGTAACTAAGAAAAAAAGTGCTTGTTTAGTTTTTAAAAGTTTAGGCAATGCCTGCAAAGAAAGGCTTGTTCTTAAATCCTTGCACATAAATTAGATTAATGCATCATGATAATCTAAAATATGCCTAGAGTCATCAACAGCTAGAAATGTGTTTGCATCTTCAGAAAAATAGGAGATTTAGAAATGAAAGAGGAATAGGCAAATTTATTTCAAAGTTTGTTATCCAAAAACTCAGCTTACATTTTATTTTCTCTGACATCCAAGATTCTTTTATCCCATCCTCCCTCAATTATGGAATAGACAGAAAGAAATGTATAAAATAAAGAATACACGGATTTTGTATGAGAAAACTCAGCTCAAATGCAATTTAAAATCCAGCTTCTTTCCATTGCTATTCTTTTTACCTGGTCTCTTTAGTGGAATCTCTGTCCTGTGATCAGCTGTGTGGCATAAGGAACAAGAATAAGGAATGTTTTCCAACATTTCCCCCCTATATTAGCTTCTCATTTTAAATAGCTTTTCTCTCTGCTTAGATCAAGGACTAAGTAAATTGTCTTTGAAATGATTTTCACATTGAGTTTTTTCCCATACTCATAGCCATATTAGTTATACAAGCAAATCTGTCCCTTTCTAAGCACAAGTATTGCTATTTCATACTGTATATGTTTTATCCAATCACTAGCATGAACTTTATTCAAGTAACTCGAGTTACTCCTGTGCATCTGAAATATGAATTGTAGAATTTGGAATTCAGTGAAATGTGAAATTTAGCCAAAAAAAATCAAACACATATGTTAAAAATACAGGCACAAAGTAACATGAAGTGAAAAGAGCTTATGGTTTATGTTACCTACTAATGAAATTTACCAAAGTTCCAATTCCTTCAAAAAGTTAAACCGTTTCACTGAAGAGCTATAACAAAACACAAGTTATAATCTTCTGAAGATCTCTGAGTGTATTAATTGAAAATGTAATAGTATTCTTTAGTTCTTCTAACACTAGTTTCTTTTATAGCATCTACAAATCTGGATTCAACTCCAAGTTCTAATTCTAGGCCTGGTAAGCCCTTAAATGAATTCAGCAAGTAACTTAATAATTCTGTTTTCATTTTTCTGGTTATAAAGTAAGAATATTAAAGCTTGCTTTCAGTGTTGTGAGAACTAATTATTGAATGTTTATAAAGTTCCTTCCAGCTCTAAAGCATAAAATTCACAGAAGTATTTCTTATACTCACAATGGTTATTCTCTCATCAATCCAAATCATGGAGGAAGTATTATTATTTACTATTATCAAAAGTAGTATTAGAAATGGAGGCAAGGAGAAGATGATATAATGCATTATACATATTGCAATTATTTATTGAGGAGTGAGTTTCCATGTTTTATAGTTTGTACCTCTAGCTGTGCTGAATAACAAAAATTTAAGAGTTATGTCAATACAGTCTAACTTGAAAAAGAGGAGTATTTCTGTAAATCTGAAACCATTCAGTGAAAACCAAATTAAACCAATATAATCAAATAATATACCTTCACAATGGATAGTTATGCAAGTTGAGAACTGTAAGAGGAGGTAGGAAAGCTTATTTGGACCATGCTATGAATGCATTCTGTACACCGCCATGAGAGGTTAAGTTTATGTCTGTTCATGGTTCATTTGGTCTAAAGGATAGTGTTAATCAGTGGCAATATATTTTATTTGTTTCTTTATTTTTGTTTATATCTTTGGGTATGCTGAGAAAAGAGACAATAAGTCAAATTTTAAATAGAATTTTACTTTTATCCCCCTGATGTTATATTCTTCCCACATTTTTGGTTTAGTATTTCCCTTGCTTTTATGAAGCATTGGTAATAGTAAATAGTAGTATTTTGTTTGTGCTGATGTCCTTCACAAAATTTTAAAAGATAATAACTTTATATTGTTCTTTTTCATTTTTTTCCTAAAATTTCATTCTTTTTCATATCCAAATGTCTGAAGAATGCAAGTTTGACACTAGCATATATGTGTTCAAGGATTATGTTTCACAGTTCTTGTGTAACAAGTGGAAAACACACTGTATAGTGGTTAGAGAACATTAAAATTTTATTACTAGTAATGAAAATACCTGGAAAATCAGCTCTGTATATTGTATTATTTGTATAAGTAGGGGTGAAGAGAGAGAATGGAAAACAAAATTCGTTTATCATGCAACTAATTCAAATATTCTTTGAGAACATGGCTTAGAGATCTAATATTTATCTTTGTGTGATTAATTTAGAATATCTTAGGCCAATAAAAATAAACTAGCATTATGTTCTCTCTTATTACTGTATCACATGAAAGTGACTTATTAAAAAGCAAAATTAAGTACAATTCAGATTTTAATAGTTTAGAAATCTCAAAATATATTTGAACAAATTTAAAGCATAGCATGTTGAATTTACGTATGCAGTTTGGCTATGCCAAAGATTTGTTTGGTGAGTTGACGAAAATGTTAACCTTTCTCCTTTAACTTTTTGATTGGTGAAACAGGATAATCTTCTCACAATGAACTTTTGAAGTTATAACTTTAAGAATAATCAATAATGTGAAGCCTATAGTGTTAATGTCATTGGTCTTTTAGAAATGATTGATAGAAAGGGCTGGTTTTAAAACACTAAGCTGTCCAGTTTTGGTCTGTGACAAATAACATCAGCATGATTATATCTGGAATAAGAAAATAAAATCCCACGCATCTGCTTAAGATCTGTGCTACATAAAACTCTAGGAACCAGAACCGTATCAGCATTTTGTGTTTCTTAATGATTAGAATGTATTCAAGCAACAGTGATGAACAAAGAGAATAATGGCATTTTTTAAGTAAAATTTCATTTAAAAAGCTTTTGATCAAACATACAGCTTTGAGCAACAAATTATTCCCCACTTGCAAACTTTGTCAAATAGCTTGCTTTATGTTTGGCCATGGCAACATAAAAGTGCTTGTGTTGCTGATAAAACTAAAGAAGAGTAATTATGCTGTATAAACTAATGTAAATATGGTGTACTGTTTAAAGAAAATACAGTTTTGTTGTAATTTATTTTCCCAGCTGACTAGGGGCTCTGTAAAAGCTTAATGGAGTCACAGATATTTTATATAATTTAAGAATTTGGTAAGCTGTTATTAACTAATAAGCCAGGATTTTTAATACCCAATTGTCTATTTGAAGACCAATTTGATTGTCTCATATTTCTTTTATAAAATCCAATAAGAAATAAATAAGTAAAGCTATGTTAAAATTTTTAAATATAAATGACTCAAAAATAATTAAAATCACCTAAAGTTTCCTGAATATAGTGTACTGCTTCTTGGATTAAACCCTAACCAATATAAAAGAGATCTTCTCTGGCGAAGTGTCTGTTTAACTATTTTGTCATTTTTGTTTTAGAGTTCTTTATATACTCTGGATGTGATTTATTTATCCAATATATGCTTTGTTTGTTTAACTATTTTGCCATTTTTATTTTTAAAGTTTTTTATGCATTCTGGATATGATTTATTTATCCAATATATGCTTTGCAAACGTTTTCTCTCAGTCAGTAGTCAATCTTTTCATTCTTTTAGCCATGTCTTTCAAAGAGCAGATCTTCCTAATTTCCATATTTTTTAATACAGATAGTGCTTTTGGTGTCATACCTAAAAAAATCTCCCCATAATACAACATCACAAATATTTCTTCCTGTTTTTCTTCTAAAGGCTTTACAGCTTTAGGTTTTACACTTAGGCATATAATCTATGTCAAGTTAATTTTGTATATGATGTGAAGTTCATATTTCAATTTTGTATATGATGTGACATATTTCTGCAAATGATTAGCCAAAGATGTGAGCATTATTTGTTGAAAACACTAGGCTTACTTCCTGAATTGTCTTTTTACATTTGACAAAAATCAGTTGTTAAAAGTTAATAAAAAAAAAAATCAGAAATAGATCGATATGAGGATCAATTTCTGAACTCTCTTTTTCATTAATCTATTTATTTATCTTGATGTCAATATCACACTGCCTTGATTACTGTTGTTTTATAATGCATTTAAAATTAGGTTGTATTAACTCTCCAATTTTATTATTTTTCTATGTCATTTCGGCTATTCCAGTGATTTCAATTTATGCATTTTGGCTGATTCAGAATTTTTGAATCAGCTTTTCAATTTCTACAAAAATGCCTATTGGGGATTTGATTGAGATTTCCTTAAATTTATACATCAATCTGGGTAGAATTGACATCTTAACAATATTTAGTCTCTTGACACATGAACAAGCCATTTCCCCAATTATTTAGATATTAAATTTTTCTCAGCAATGTTTTATAGTTTTCAGTATACAAGTCATGCACATTCATCCATATCTTTTACCAGATTTATCCTTAAGTATGTTACAGTTTTGATGCTATTGTAAATGGTATTTTTTAATTCAGTGTATGAATTTTTATTAGTATAAACAGGTTTAATTTTTCTGTATTTTCTTGAAGATGTTGCCAGATACCTGTAGTTAGATAGAATATTAGAATAAGGGAAGTAACAATTTTAGCCGTAGACACCAATGTTTATGGGCAAAAATGTACACTGAACTGGAAAGCGGTAGGGCCTGTCAATGCTCATTTACATGGTGAGAAACTGCCTCTGTTCTGCAGCTGGCCTCATAGTCATGAGTGTTCACAACAGGCAAAGCCAAACTGATCAGTGGTGGCCTTGAAAGCTCAGTATGTCACGAGTAGGAATTGAAGAACAGGGAAAATATTACTGTGGTTAAATGCAAATACAAGCAACAATATCAATTGGAAGTGAATGTAAAATGTGTGCATGGGGGTAGAGTATGAAAAGAATTGCATAAAAAATAGTAAAGTTATTTCATTCAGATTGTGAACATATATGATATCATTTTTTTATTTTTAAGCATAATGCATTATATGTTGGTTTTATAATGATGACAAAACAATCAATATTATTGTAAATGTTGGTTGTTTTAGTAAATTTTTTACATGCTAGTAAGTGTTCACTTATGATAAAGGATTTTGAATATGACAGAGACAAATAGATGTCATTTATGAAACAATAATCATAGTTAAAAGTGGATTATTTTGCATGATTGTACTTTAATTGGATCTGTATCATGTGTTCAGAATGAAAAAATAAATAAAAATGTGGATGGAGGGAGAAAAAAACTGCCAACAATTAGTAACAGTATAAAAATGACAGTCTTAAGCTCACTGAAAATTGTTGGATTATTTTCCCTATGATATGACATTTAAATTTCAAATTTATTTAGAGCAATTAATAATTGAGTAAACTTTGGTCACTTTAGATTCTATTTCTGACCTTGATTTTTACTTTCAACTTAATATATTCATATTAATATTTGAAGACCCAGATTGGTAACCTAAATAGATAAAAACCTTGAAGTCACAACTTTGGAATAAATATCCTACAATTTTAAATACGCTGGATTTTCAGTATTCATATGTTAGAATAATTCTGTTATTAAAATTAATGAGATTAAAAAATTAATGAGATTATACCATATTTTATATGGAAGAACAAATTTCTTAGATATAGTTCTAGCTAAGATTAAGAGCAACATGTCGATGACAATGGAAATATCAAATAATAAATATCTCAAACATGTATAAACATTAATGTCATTATCTTTCCATTTTTTGTTATCCATCACATACTTCCCTGTTAGTATGAAATAATGAGAAGGAGAAAGAGCACTTTTGCGTAAAAATAAAAGTACACAATATACTGGAAATGTACACTATCAAGAACAAAATGTTCAGTTTTATTTTACCAGCACACATAGAATAATGAAAAATAGTAAAAAGATATATGTGAAAACATTCGGAATTTTTATATTCAGCCAGGATAAAAGTGAAAGTTGATTTTTTGTATTATATTTTCAAGAGTACTACACATATAACAGTGGGGGAAAAAAGAAGAATTTGAAGAAGTATAGTAAAATATAGAACTTTTTTTTTTTTGTTAGTGCTAGAATGCTTGGAAGTTACAACCAAAAGAGCTAGTGACCTCATGAGCACCTCTATCTTTTATGAGAGCAAAAATATCTCAAGTGGCACGGCGCTTCTTTTTCTAACCCTGGTTTCATTAATTTAGATATACAGTAAATGTTCTTTTTAGTGTTCTTGTTTGGTCAAGTCAAAAGAAAGCATAATAGCTGTGGGATCACAGGGAAAATGATGAAGGATTGGTAAAAGTGAAGTAAATCAGTTTGGGTATTGGCCTGTCAGTGGAGATGAATCAGGTTACAGAAGACTTTTCTTTTAAATTTTTTCAAAAAAAAAAAAAAAAGAAAAAAAAGAGAGAGAGAGAGTGTGAGAGAGAATTTTATTCCTGAAGAAAATTCTTTCTCCTCCTTATTATTAATTTTATTCCAAATTTTACTTTTAGCCTTAATTGTTTATGTAATAGAAAGAACATTTTTATTTTCTTCAACTAGCTCTACAATTCTGCTATCATTCTCTTTGGTTTATGTTGTATAGCCCTGGTCTAAAAAGAGATCCAAAATAAATCTAAGCTCCCAACCTCTTATCAATGTGTATTAAATCTTTCAAAATTAATGATAGGGGTCTTTTTCAAATTAATCAACTAGAAAAAATGAGGAATATATTTTTTAAAAAGAAGCGATTAAATATATATATATATATATACCACAAAACAGTTTTTTTAAAAGATTACTGTATATTGACAAATTATAATTGTATATATTGATGGAGTACAAAATGATAATATGATTTTTGAATGCAATGTGGAAAGATTAAATTAATAATTAACATATCTATCACCTCAAATATTTAACCATTTTTTGTGACGAGAACATTAGAAAAAAATAGAAGAATTAGCCAGATGTGGTGTCACATGCCTACTCTCTTAGTGATATTGAAAGTTATCTATCCATCCTTTGATGGACGCTTAGGTTGATTCCATAGCGTGGCTCATGTGAATAGTGCTGCAATGAACACAGGAATGCAGATATCTCTTTGACACATACATTTCAAATCTTTTGAGCAGATACCCAGCAGTGGAATTGTTGGATCATATAGTAATTATATTTTTAGTTTTATGAGATAGTCTTATAGTGTTTTCCTTAATAGTTGTATTAATTTACAATGCCACCAACCGTGTACAAGGGTTCCCTTTTCTCTACATCCTAATCAACATTTGTTAACTTTTGGCTATTTGATAGTAGACATTCTGTTTTTTAGTGATTTTTCCCATCAAAAACTATGTTTTTTGTATTTTGTCACTGATTTACAATTTTGTTTTCTTTTTTCTGTCAAGAATTTTTAATTGTTTCTAAGCAGAGTGAGATAACTGTGTGAAATTGGAACCTTAATTCTAAAATCAGGCTTTGTGGGCCTTTTGTGCACTAACAATTGCACAATAGTCGTTATTTAAAAGCTAGCTATATGAAGAGTAGAAAGGATTAATAATTAATCACACTGATAAAAATTTTATTTTTGACTTTATTTTACTTAAAAAGTCAAATTCTGAAGATTCAGTTAAATTGCCCCATGTTTTACTTTAATATTTGAAATTTTCTAACTGCTTAATGATTGTGATCTTTTGACCTCAAGAAGTAGAGTACTTTTCCTGAAAGCTGTTTTAAAAAGGCACAAAACAACTTCTCAGAAGAGTAAAGAATCTGACTAGAAGAGAAGGGCTCTGCCTGGGTGAAACGTGAGAATTAGTTATACTTCACCTGAGTGAAATAGTGCTAATTAGTAATACTTCACCCATCTAATGCCACCTTAACTCCAAAACACTGAAGCAGTTTGATTCAAAGAAACAAATCGAATAAGAATGTACTCACCACTCATTTTAACTCTATTGGATTTGGAGAATTGATTCATGGCAATTCTGAGCAATTGCCCAATTTAAGGGAAATTATTTCAGATAGTGTTCACTGTAATTTTAAAGTTACTGTCTTTTCTAGAGGTTACTATATCATAGATAACTGAAATTTTTCTCAGAGCTGTTCAATTGCAAATAAACAATTGGAGCTTCACTTTATTATTTATAATTCAATGATGTCAGGAACAATGAAAGAGATACTCATCTACTTGGCAGATTTCATAGAAACATGCATTTATGAAATACTGATTTTATATCTACACTGCATAATAGCAATATGTACCCAAGAATAACCTGTTTGGTAGACTATTGTATTTTAATCTCAGTCCTCTAGAGAGTTATTTAATCAAAATAGCTCTGCTTAAGTGCACTACAAAAGGAGACTGGAAAAAAATGTCAGAGGATCAAGGAGAAACAAAGGACTAGGAATTATAATACTAAAAGTAATTTAGTGCCTTTAGGCATGGTAATTTTTTTTCTTCTTAAACTTGAGGGGGAAAACTCTCAGACAAGTCAGGAATATCAGACTTACAACTGAGATCTCAGTGAATGGTAGAATAAATTCTCATACCCATGAACAACTAAACACCTAGATTAAACGTGTTAAATCAAAATGGAAATGTAAGTTGCACAGAGCTCCTTAATAATCAACGTTTGTGAAACACTAATTGGTACCATATGATTGTAGGCAACCATTTTGGGTGTTATTCTTCTGTCTTCTTAACTCTTTTTTGTGCACACAATTTTAAATAAGCTTTTCAGTATTTCTATGAGCTAAATTTTAGAAACGCTCATAACTTATAACAAAGAGTTAAACAACGCAATGCCTTTGCACAATACATCAGGTATTAAGGTATATGCTCTTACCTTACTGTGGAAATCTATGGTAATTACTCTATTAATGTGTAGCATATGTTTAACCAACATGCCTAATTATCTTAAACTTTGATTACTGAGGTTAAAACAATATAGGAGGCACAGAATACTAAAGAGAGTTTTACTTCTACTTATTTTTGTGTGTAAATTCATCATCACCTTTCTCCAATATAAATGAATCCTGTCAATATTTCCTTCCAAACTACTATTACAGTTTCTGATCTTTCCTCCTTGGCATTAAATAATTATTGATATTACCATCTGTATCTTTTTTAATGCCTTTCATAGCATTCCAGTTGTATACTATATGCCCATGGACTTTTCAAAATTTGTAATTCACCTCAGAGTAATAATCAGGGACAACACTTTGTTTACTTTTTATGGCATTATTTATTATTATTGAGCAATACAGTCCTACTGCTAATTCAGGCAACAGTTGGTAGTAACAGGATCATACAAAAAATATAAATTATGGCTGAGCACAGTGGCTCATGCCTGTAATCCTAGCACTTTAGGAGATTGAGCCAGGAGAATCGCTTGAGGCCAGGAGTTTGAGACCAGCCTGAGCCACATAACAAGAACCTTTCTCTACAAAAAATTGAAAAAATTATCCAGGTGTGGTGTCATGCACCTATAGTCCCAGCTACTTGGGAGGCTGAGGCAGGAGGATCGCTTGAGTGCAGGAGTTTGAGGTTACAATAAGCTATGACTGTGCCACTGCACTCTAGCATGGGTGACAGAGCATAATTCTGTCTCTAGAATGAATAAATATAAATAAGGTGTGGTGTCATGCACCTATAGTCCCAGCTACTTGGGATGCTGAGGCAGGAGGATCGCTTGAGTGCAGGAGTTTGAGGTTACAGTGAGGTATGATTGCACCACTGTACTCCAACCTGGACGACAGGTAGCAAGACCCTGTCTCAA
>NW_012148341.1:1429522-1432865 GCF_000956105.1 Propithecus coquereli
AGCATTTATGAGCAGAATTTAAAAATAAGCTCACGACGGTGATCAAGCTATAAAATGGAGTGTTTATTGGTAGTAAAATATAAACAAAAGAAACAAGATATAGCCAATAATTATTCTGTTATCTACACATTTTAGTGGTATTGCTCCTGCATAAGGGGTATTTTCTTCTGCAAATCTAGGGACAGATTTTCCAGGATCAGAACAAATATTCTTTTCTTCAGTAGCCTTAATAAATGCTGATAAGTTCTTGTTTGTCAGTCTCCATTTTTATTATACTAAACACATGCTACATTGATTCTTGTCTAGTGAGCAGGAACAAAACTAAAAATAATAAAGAGGAGGTTGTTGTTTTGCTTGTATTTGAGGAACAATCTTCTTTAAAGTGTATTATTCTTTGGAAGGTTGAATGTATTTCTAACGTTTGTGTACTGTGCTTCATTCCACCTCCCTTCTTCATCTGTAAATTAAGGTGTCTGGTAGTACTATATATGTTTGTTATGAACATTAAAAACATTGACAAAATGCATGTGAAGAGCTTGGCACAGTATCTGATGAAAAGTGAATGATCACTAAAATTGAACTATTTATTATATTTATTACAAGTTATTCCTAAAGGAGAATTTCTATAGATATTGTATCATACTTGTTTATATAATATATAAAATATACAGTATATTAGCTTTTTATAATTTTTGTTTAAAAAGATGACTTTTCCTTATCTTCATTCCCATCACTCAGTAGTGGTGGTCCTATCTAAACCACTGTTTCCTAGACAAAAATTATATTTTACTCCACCAAAAGAGAACCACATCAATCAGTACAAGTAGATTCATTTAATCAGCAAATATTTATTATGAATGTAATGCATATCACTCTATCAGAGATTCCTCAGCTCCTTGGAACCAACATAATACGAATAGTTTAGACTTTAACTTATTATTCACCTCACTATGCTCTAGACGAGCAGCACAGCCATGATTTCATTCAAGACTGAACTAAAATACTACTTCTTCTATGCCATCCTTGACCACCCCAGCCCCAAATTATCCCCCACTCCTCTGAGTTCTATAGCAGCTCATCAATGTCATCATGACACTTCTCATTTCTTACGCACGCAGCAGCTTTTAAAAAACCTTTGGTTCTGTGTCACGAGTATATGTTAAAAGATTTCAGAGAAAATATGTACTCAGCCCTTTACTGGTACAAGCTTATAATAGGAAAATGGCAAAAAATGTTCTGTTTACTACAACTAAGAAACTGATGGTATGCTAACTATGCTAATAAGAAATGGGTGGATACTAGGAAGAAATAATGGTCTCTAGTAATTTTATCACCAAAGTAAAGGTATCTTTTTGGAAAACACAAAGGAGATAAATAAAATACCACTAGGTGTCACTGGGGAAAGAGAAAAGACAAAACAAGAAGGTTAAAGAAAAGTTAAATTGAAGCTTTACCATAAATGCATTATTTATGGAAAGGTGAATAACAGCTTTTGCATCAACAGTTTCAAAGAAAAATAGAAGTAAAGAGGAAAAGGAGTTTGGCTTCAATATTTCTGAAAGCAGCTGCCGAGATGTATCAGGCCAGAAAATCTCCAGCTGCTAGTTCTGTGAGTAGCATCCAAAGTTTCACACCCTAAATGCATATCAGAACTCTGGGAGAATACCAATATTTAGAAAATGTATTGATTAGAAGTATAGAAGTAGAGACAGAAAATGAAATTTTAGTCTTTTGAAAGACACTGTAAATTTGGGTTTAGTTCTAAAATTTGTTGTGACATTTTAAATTGGAGCAAATCACTGTAAAATTATTGCTTTCTCCAGTTTAATTTTCTATACCATGAGAAAATTAATATAGAACCTGCCCATTTATAGACTGCGAAGATAATATAACAGTAGGTATTTTTATAATGTACTCTTCTAGAATTAATGTTATTATCAATTTTCTTATAAATTTCTTTGTACTTATATATTAAGAAAAGAGGATTTAACTATTTCAAATTATTTTAATAAGGAAACATTTCTTTCTGGAAAACAATGTTTTGAATCATAAAAATCATGGTCTTGTAACTCACATAATTGAAACCATTTTTGAATTCTCCCACTGTTAATTCTACTATTGCCTTCTGGGATGCTTGTTTCCTTACCTATTTAATTATTATTCCTAGCTGTTAAAAGAACCGTGAGTTGGGAACAGAGTAAATCCGCCAGTTGGACAGATTAGGGTTCTAATGCCATAGATCAGTAAACTGCTTCAATAAGGCAACCTACAGTCCAGAGTATGAATTCCATTTTTGAACATCTTTAGTGATATTTCCCTCTAGAAAATTATTTTCTAAAATTTGTCCAAAGAACAGAACTCATCCTATCCCCTTATCTCAAGCGTTTTTTTGTTTTGTTTTGTTTTGTTTTGTTTTTTTTGTTTTATTTTGTTCCCGGGAATAAGCCAGGGATAAGAGCTCTAAAGTTCCTTTTGTGGTTTTTATTAGAAGCAATCTCTGCTTCAACTCCTCATGCTTCCTGGGCTCCAGCCATGGGTGCCCTACAATGCACGATTTTCCCAGTGCATAAAACTCAGTGTACTAGGACCCACGCTCTCCGGCTTTCAAACATGCTATACACTTGCTGGGCAGGATGGCCTGATGGTCCCATCCTCTCATTTTACAGAAAAGGAAACAAAAGTATTCATGATTTCCACAGAATGACATAATAAACCATAGCAGAAATGCAGTAGAAATGTATATTTTATTTATGAATTATCATTTATCTTCATGACAGGCCAACTCCAAAGCTTCTTTCTTCATAACTAATCCCACAGTTATGTTTCTAAGAAACACACAGTATGATCTGTCACTCTCCTTCATAAACACCCCAAAAACCTTTGGGCCCTACAGAAACTAACTCCAATCTATTCATCAAGCCATATTTATGTCATTCGTAAATTCATTTAGTATGTATTTATTGAGGAACAGAAGGAATTGGAATGAATGCTAGGAAAAGAGTAAGTAACACAGAAACATTTCCTGCCTTCATAGCACTTTAATTTTAAGATGGGAGAAAGACATCACACAAATGAGCAAACCATATCCTCACAGAAATGATAGACCTCCTGGCTCTCTCCACACACACCATCTCGGCGCCAGCTACACCGCTCTTCCCATGCAGTTCCCCACCTTGCCTGATCTAGCCCAGCTCTTTTCTGTGGCCTTGCATTTGCATGCGCTGTGCTTTTCCTGTTTAGGATATCTGAGTTTCCTTCCTTCCCTGTCGAAAGCCTACTCATTCACCCTACTTAATTATTTCCCTTCTGGAAGCCTTTCCGTTTCTTTTTTTTTTTTTTTTTT
>NW_012148341.1:1433592-1440872 GCF_000956105.1 Propithecus coquereli
ATTTCCCTGATGATTAGAGATGTTGAGCATTTTTTCATATGTTTTTTGGCCATTATTCTATCTAGTTTTGAAAAGTTTCTGTTCATGTCCTTTGCCCACTTTTTGATAGGGTTGTTTGATTTTTTCTTGTTGATTTTCCTGAGTTCTAAGTGGATTCTAGTTATCAGCCCTTTATCGGATTTGTATCATGCAAAAATTTTCTCCCATTCTGTAGGTTGTCTGTTTGCTCTTGTGACAGTTTCTCTGGAAGCCTTTTCTACTAAGCTGATGGTTTATAAGTTAGAGGCTGCGGGGCACAGTGTGTGTATCTTGTGTATGTTATTTTGGAGCTATTTTTGACAATTGTGTCTTGCTCATTGGTTAAGAGCAAAGTTCTAAAGTAATATGCATGAGTTTGAGTCTTGTTCCTGCCAATTTCTTACCGTGTCCATGAACAAATATTTTATAAATGATCTGATAATCAGTGTTTTTGTCTTTAAAGTGGAATTAGAATAGCCTTTACCTTTAAGGGTTGTTGGAATAAGAAAATGAGTTAATATTTATAAAGTAAAGCTCAGAAAATATTAAGTATTTTGTTAATATGAGCTTTTAATATTATTTTAAAACCTTGATTCCCTGCCTTATAATAGTTCTCAATAAATGTATATTGAAAATGTGAAAATACGAATTCTTAGTTAGCATATGTCTGGCTACTGGGCTTTAAATAAATTTTGTTTAAAAAGCCCAAATGGTAGAGCCTAAAACTAAGCTTAAAATCATCTATCCCGATGTTAAAAAAAAAGTATCCAATTTATTTAATAAGCATTTATTTATATTTATTTATTTAATTAATAAGCAGCATTTATTTAATAAGCAGGCTTTAAAATTCTAGCCCCCATCAATCATGACAAATGCCATAGATACTTTCTTTTTTTAATTTTTTCTTTTTGGATTCCTGTGTCTTAAGTTGGCTTTGATAGTTTTATTAAGTTAACCTCTTTATTGTTTGTTTCAATTTTTTTTCCTCTCACTATTTGGTTAGGAGTCTAATGAAGCAGCACAACTGTGTTTAAATTTTTCTATTCCCCAAAGAACAATTCATTTAATCATGTTAACACTTGGAACTCCATTATGGTACTGGTAAAAAATGTTGTAGCATAACTTAAAAAGTTAACAAGAATTTTCTACAGGAAATGCAAACAACATATAAAATGAATTTAAGAAAAGCATATATATTTTGCTATAAAATTATATCATTTCCACTTCAATATAACTGCATGTGCATATATATCTATATATAAATAAAAATATATTTATAAAGGAAAAGAAAACAAATTATGTTGCCATTCTAAAAATGTGTATTTCTGCTCTGGCGGTCGAACAAACAAACAATCTGTGGAGAAAACAGCTTTATTTTTACATCAGTGCCAAAAGTGTCTCATTTGGGAGGCCAATTTGGTACCCTGGAAGAGAAACAATTGCAGTTTAAAAATCTCACTGGCCATATACAATGTTTCTGGCCTCTTGAGGAATTAAAATTTGCATATAATGATACTGAACCTTCTTTACACATCTATTTGAAAATTACCACCTCCGCCTTGCATATTATACAACAAGGTCTGATTTCAACTTTCAGTGTCAGATATTTACGTATTATATTCTTCCGATTCCACATGACTATGGTATAGCTTTGACAGAGATAAAATATCGCCACTCCTTAAATATTGATCTATGCCTCTTTATATTAAAATGGCAATGAATACAACCAAATTTTAAAATTCTAATGAATTTCGGCGAAAGCCATGTAAAGTGTGTTTGAACGATTTTAAGTGTTCTCAACAATTTATACGGAAGAAAAAACATATTTTCGAATAAGTTGATAGGACAGTGGATGGTGATAGCTTCGTCAACATCCTGAAAGAAGAGATCGATCAGTTGAGGGCCAGAGTAAAATAATGATTAACAGTGAGGTAAAGAAACTGCTAAGATTATATTCATAAAAAGCAAAGATAACATATTATACAGGAATGTCTGTAGTTTAAGTTTCTGTGAATTAGCTAAAATATTTTAAACAGCAAAACTTTGACCATATTAAAAACTCTGGTATTGTCTCAAGAAAATGATAAGCAGTTTAAAATAAATGATGGTCACCAGGCACCATTTTTTAAAGAATTAACAATCAATCACCAGTAGCAGGTACAACACAAGGAATTTTCAAGGTGAAGTAGAGTTAACCACCACATCTCATTTTCTGACACCTAAGACTGAATGCTCACTGCCTCTTAGTCTGACATTAAGCACTGAGGACCTTCCTTCTGCCTCCCATGTAAAGTCAAAGGGAAAACGATACCAATTATTGCAATGTGTACAACATCCATCTTCATTTGTTCAGTGTTCACTTGGGGAACGCCATTCTAGTCAACATTATCATCATGCATTATCACTGCATCAGCACTGGCAGAGTCATAAAGCAACAACATCATTTCTTTATCCTAGCAAGAGTATCCCGGATGCAATCCTAAGTGCTCAGGCTTGCTGTGTTTCTTTTTCACTCTTTAGTTATTCTATAAAAACATTGCACTGGTACATATTCATATATGAAAATTATTAAACATGAACTGTGTTTGAGTTCCCACCAAAGATCAGATTGTTATCTCCAGGAAGCTTTACTAACAATATCAAGGATACAATTAATTGTGAGGCACTGACAAAGCAGAGGGAGGAATAAAGCATAAATGCAAAACAAGCTTTATATCTGATCACATCAGCTATACAGAAGAGAGTTGTCTTGTTCATGAAATGTCTCCATTTTATATAATATTATAACCTGTACACTGATTCGATGATACTTTCCACAGAGCAAGCCCCATAAGTCCATAGATTTCATTTTTGGTTGCTATAAGCTAGAGGCTAGCGAACTTCAGATGTACCTTGTTTTTAATGACAGAATCCCATCTCTGTCATTAAAACTATATTGGATTTTTGGCTAATACTTCATTGCACTAAGCCTTATTTCTTTCATATATCAAATATAACTCTGCAGACTTATTGTTAGATAAGATAATCCCTGTAATATACTTAACTGAGTGCTTGAAGCATAGGTAACATTCAGTTAAGTTTGCTGTTGTTCCAACTCTGGTAGTTCCCTACTGTCACCTCTTGAGAGTCTTTCCTTTAAAAATAGGGCCCTTACGATGTAGATGATTATTCTCTATTACATTTAATTTAATATCTTTTATTGGCAATGTTTCATAGAAAAACACTAGAATTAGAGAGAAAAACTGTTCTCCTACATTGGGAGGTACAAAACACCTAGAAATGCATGATCATATTATATTTTTCAACTTTACTTAACTACACATACTGATCCAGGGTTTCAAGCTTTACTTACTGAGTTTACCTTTGCACCCAACTCCTGTTGAAGGTAACTCCCTTCTTTTGCTGCATTGACCACTGATGAAACAAAGCCCATTTGTCATTCTTCCCAGGGATATATCTGCTACAGTTCAAAGTCAAAGTCAGTTCAAAGTCAGTTTTAGAGAGTTTTCACTCTCTAAAACTACCTGATACCCTTAATAAGGGTTGTTTCTCGTTGCCTGTGTCTCATGCTTAGAAACACCCATGCACTGCCTTCTCATTGGCCCAAATCCCAGTCCAGTTCAAAAGTGGTTTCTCTCCTTTTGCAACCCCCTTCTTTAGCTTCACTTTACAGTTTCTTCTTAGTTGCTGCTTGCAGATTTCAAGTCATTGTGGCTGACTTACACTAATCAGTTACCCCTTTAATTTATCAACCTGTATCAAACACCCTTTTCAATTATGACCTTTGAATCAACTGTCATCTATGCACCCATATTCCAGGACCAGATAATACTCTTCCGTTAAGGCATCCACAAATTTTAGCCAATTTTTATGTTTATATAAGTCTATATTATTATAGTTTTATCCTATAGTTTCAAGGTGTCAAAACACTTCCAAAAGATTTTGTGACATGAATGAGAAGTATAAACAATAGCTTGCCATTAAGGTTTAGGGATGATGCAAACATAAATATAATTGCTCAGTGTTCTTTCCAATCAGCCTTAATTTGAGTCTCCTTTTAGGTATTGGATGACAAAGAAATTCCCTTCTCCATCATCTCCTTTTGCTGTAAATATAAAAGGAAATGTTGTGGGAAGACAAAATAAAAAGGAGAACAATATCCAATGTACTTAAAATTAACCCCCTCATCTCATCTGGTGTCTGAGGTTCCAAAAATCTTACAGAGGTCATAGCCCTGCCAATGACACACACTTTCTAACGCATATCCTTTTTATCACTCCTCTTTGGTGACTAAAAGTGTGCCAGTTCATTCTCCATTTTGATGCTGTAATACTATAAACCATGTCTCTTTTGACATATCATGGCAAGTAAAATGAATGTCTTGTCTTCCCATTGGACCCCTTTCAGTTGCAAAGTACCTAATGTGTCTCATGTCACTGGAATGCACCGATCTCTCTCTTGTTTGGCAAGTATAATCTTCAGCCAGATATTTTCCCCTCCAAATAGAATACTAAGAACAAATATCAGTAAATTTTCTGAATCTGGAGCGAGAACAGTATTATATGCTTCAAATGAAATCCTAATGTGATTTAGCGTTCTTGAAATCCTTCCCAAAACTAGGGAGTAAGGGAAGAATGGGGTTGCTCTCTCTTTCTCTTTTCTCTCTTTTGAAAATTTTAGGAGATGATTTCAAGGAAAAGTATAGACCTTCTACGTAAGACTCTGTGTCCACTATTTTATCCCTTTCTCATTCATCTTAAATATATATGTATACATTGGCATGTCTAGAGTAAAATGCGTAGTGTCGGTTATAATATTTTTTCTCCCTTTTTTACAGAGCAGTTAATTGCTCTAAGAGGCAGTCATTCACACAGACTTCACAGGGTCCTAGAGCAGTTTTAACTTTTGATTTTGATATTTGGTCCCAAGAACCACAAAGGGAGGTATAATGGTTGAAATAGCGCTTGAAACACTAACATTGGCTATACCAATGAGCTCTATCATGATACTATAATTATTTTATTCATATTCATATTCACAAGTATTAGAAATACTCATGGCCCTCAAAAATTGATTATATGGAATAAATGGCCCCACAATGTGCATTTAACCCTAAAAAAGAATTGTTGGGAATCTGTTTATTAATAGCTTTGTGTAACCATGTACATCTAGCAAGAAAATCATGGAATAAATAACCGCAACCCTAGCCCCAACTCTAATCCAAACTGACAATCAGCTGTCATCTGTGGCCTACCCTAAGCCAAGCAGAAAAGTATAAGCAGCATCAATCACTGCTAAGGCTATAGTGGATAAGTTTTTTAAAAAAAACAAAAAATTAAACAAAATTATTTAAAAATCTCTAAATGTATTAAGTATATCAATTACAGATGAGTCTCTGCAATCCTCATATAGAATGATAATAATTATTCACTTAAATATTTACCGAGAATGCACTGTGTGCCAAGCACTGTGCTACTTATTAGGGATAAGGTAATAAGTGACATAATTTCTGACTTTGACGTAACCACCTCTTAGCATTCAAATTTCATCATGTTTCAAAAAAAAAATTAAATATCAGCTTAATTTCCTTCCTTTAAAATAGATGGCATAGATAAAAAAAAAAAAAAAACTTGTTTAAATATGTATTTTGAATCCTGCCCTTGAATGACTACAAAATACTAATATTGGAATTTCTTTTATGTATCATGACTATAAGTAGAAGTGCTTCAGGGTTGTGTAATACTATACAACCATTTAAAATCAAGGGAGTTTGGGCTGGGCTATTTATATTTCTAATCAAACCTCTAGCTTTGATCCTGCTGAGTCTAATTTTATTTGGAGTCCCTGAAAAGACCCCTTAGAATAGCATATCTATGTCATGTAGTCATGAGCTCCTACTACATTATAAGCCATTTAAAATTTTAGATTCACATTTTAATGGGAAACTTTCAGCATAAAAGCCACAGCACTCAAATTATTACTGTGAATACCAAATTATTCATATTAGCATATTCATGTCAATAAATTATCTTATTTTTCGACCCAAATCATTTTCAATTAATCTCTCATCAGGGCAATCAGTACTGTTTTGTCATTCTAGAATTAGAGGATTTGTCAATGTATTCTCCATTTCTACTACATTTTCGTCATCCTTGCATTTAACATTTCTTTTGAAATGTTGTAGCTACAGCAGAACAAATTCATAGAGTTGAGGAAATCAAGCAATGTCGATACGAAATTTTCTGTCTAATTCAAGAGAAGAATCCTTGATGAACCAAATGCTCTTTTATTATCATCTAGTAAATATTTTGCCCAATCCTGCCTATATTTTGCAAGCAATGAAATAATTTCATGCTTTTCTTTCTTTAAAGCACTTTCCTAGCCATGGCACTATTGACATTTTGGACCAGATAATTTTGTGGTAGAGGACAATTCTATGCATTGTAGGGTGTTTTTTTTTTGAAGCATTCCTGGTCTGCATTGTATTTCAGTAATACTTGTCCAGTTATGACATTTAAAACTGTCTAAAGAATTGGCAAATGTCCTAGGGGATGAAATCACTCGTTTGTATTATAAATAAATTTAGTGAAATGTAACATAATGAAAATGAAAAACAAGAATTATTTAGTCATCCAGCCATATTGTGACTGAATGACCACAGTATGCTAAGCATTGAGGAAGATACTAAGATGCATAAGATCTTCCAGAAAGAAAAGGAATACCAGGACACTTAAGCCTGCATTGTATATGATGGTTTATATTCTCAGGAAGAGTCCAAGGAGCTTAAATTCTACTTAGAACATGGGAACTTAGGTTAGAGCCCAAGAGATTTTAGTTGCTCACTCTTTGTCACTGGGACTCTTTAGATGTGCTCCATGTGTTATCCCAAATCTGTAAAACCACACATTCATTTCTTTATTATCCAAAAATAGAATTGGGGAGGAGTGCTCAAAGACACCAAAGTTTCTGGCAGTGTCACCTATGTCTTCTACTTCCACTAATCTTTTGCAGAATAATATGATGATATCTAAATAAATCTAAATATATTTGAATATTATTGGTGCAAGACTTCTTTGTTAAATTACATAATACCACTTTAAATATGTTTTCCTCATCATTTATGGCACCCTGACTTGCTTTTGTTATTCAGTATATTCTTATAGAGAAATATATGTATATATGGTAAATCATATTAACAGTTATTTACATAGTTTATGATATACAGTAACTCAATAGTAACACAGTCTTCTAAGAGAATTTTT
>NW_012148341.1:1441914-1443100 GCF_000956105.1 Propithecus coquereli
TTTTTTCAAGCATTATTCTGAATGTCCCTATGAAAATACTTTTAGATTAGATTAACACTTAGATCCACAAATTTTGAGTAAAGCAGATTGCTCTTCATAATATGTGTGAGCCTTATCTTTTCAGTTGAAGTCCCGAATAGAACAAAATCTGACCTCTCCTGAGCAATGGGGAATTCTGGCATCCTGATGGCCTTTAGATTTGAACTGCAACGTCGGCTCTTCACTGGGTCTCCAGCCTGCTGGCCTGTTGTGCAGAATTTGGATTTGCCAGCCTCATAACTCAACTGCATCATGGTGTGAGCCAATTACTTAAAATAATCTCTGTGTCTATACAAACACACACACACACACACACACACACACACACACACACACACATTCCTAATGGTTCTACATGTCTGGAGAAGCCTAACTGATATACCTACCGTGTTGCCCTTTGCACATCATGGAAGATGGTATCTTCAAGGCCACAGGAGAACATGTCCTATCCAGTTGGGTAAGTTTGAGTCTTATACAATATACTATAATCATGGGATATTTATCCCATCACCTTTGTCATATTTGACTGGTTAGAAGCAAGTTGCAGTTCCACAAATAATCAAGTGGAGGTTCATCAGCTCTAAACTAACACTAATTCTATGAGACTCAAAATGTCACTGTGGTTCACCAGTGAGAGCAGGGATGTACAGAAATCATCCTCTGAATTGAAGACAATTGGGATCACATTGAAAACCTAATCTGATTTTCCTACTAGTCAAGCAGAAAATCTGAAAGAATGAAAAGTTATGGAATGCCTAATGAATTGTACTTCTGGTTTAGAAATGGGGACAGTGGGTGACCTGGGTAGAATCTGTTCTGTTTTTGTACTTTTAATTTGGATTGATTCCTTGAGCCATGTAATCCCAAATATAGGCTTGAGTTTGGCCATCAGCTTAGTACGAAAGTTATCATCAAAGACTATGAGACTGGACCTCTTATTTTGTGTATTTACATTTAATACATCTACTCTACCAAAGGGTGAATACATAGCCAGATTAATTTCAGGTTCTTATCAATTGAGCACATATTCCTTCTCATTTCTGGAGAAACAGTTTAAGGGACTGCAGTGAGACTGCAAAGTAGAGGGGAAAACCCACTTTTCCGATGCATATATGAAGAGGCAGTATGTTTTGTCTTATAACACTCT
>NW_012148341.1:1452470-1453205 GCF_000956105.1 Propithecus coquereli
ACTTGGGTGGGGCAAGGGCAATATACTTAACCTAAATATTTATACCCCCATAATATGCTGAAATGAAAAAGAAAAAAAAATAAAAATATTGAAAAAAGTTTAGTCTCATAATATGTGGTAAAATTTAATGCAGTAATTTTCTATTATTGCCCTAAAAATTGCCCCAATCTTAGTGAATTGAACCAACAAACATCTAGTTTTTTATTTTTATTTATTTATTTTTTCTGTAGGTCAGAAATTTGACATGGGTCAGGTTGAGCTACAATCACAATATCAGCAGAAGTGAGTTCTTTGCTGGTGTCTTGAGGGGAGAATTCCCTTCCAGGATCAAGTAAGTTGTGGGCAGAACTTAGTTTCATGTGGTTATAGGCCTGAGGTCCCGCATTTCTTGCTGTGTTCCAGGGATTGTCTTTATCTTTTCAGGGCCACCTGCATTCCTTGGCTCCCAGCCTTTGACTTCAAAGCCAGCAAAGACAGTTCTAGTCCTTCTCATCCCTTCTATCTTATGTCACTTTTTTGCTGCATGTCTTTCGCTGATGCATGTGCACACTTCCTCTAATTTTAAAGGCCCATTGAGCCCACGTGGATAGTCAAGAATAACTCTACTTCAAGATTGGTCTAGAATAACTCCATTTTGAGATCAGCTGATTACCAACTTTAATTCCATTTGCAAAGTTCCTTTTGCTATATAAGTAACATATTTACAGTGGTAACAACAAGAGATGAAGGTCATGG
>NW_012148341.1:1453255-1455739 GCF_000956105.1 Propithecus coquereli
CATAAGTAGTAGGTTGGGTAAAAGAAACAAAAAGTATTGGATTAAATATAATTCCAATTAAAAACTATCATTGTTAAGAATAAGCACAAAGTTATACTGAAAACAAATCAGGACAAACAATAGTAATTTGAGTCTCATAATGATAATATGCGTGTAACCATCATATATATGATAATATTCAAAAAATTATTATAGTTTATGAGGGTAAAGGTAATATAAGCTTCCTAATATTTATGTAATATATTTAAGTGCTAAAATAATACACAAGGACTACATGAACTGTAGTGATTAAGCAGACTCAGTCTTATACACAAATTGCCCATTCAGATGTTGCTACAACCTGCGAAAGATGGTGAAGATTTGAATTAAAATGGTTGTTGTAGAAAGAAGTTGACAGATGTGAGAGACGATAAATACTTTTATTGGCCAGAAACTAACAAATGATAGAGTGCTGATTTGAGGCAGGGTGTGTGACGGGGTAATGATGACTGGTACCCAACTTATAACTGGGACTCTGCATGGATTCTTGTGAAATCACTGAGGTCGGGTACATATGTGGCCAGGTTTGTAGAGGGAGAATTCAGAAGAATAGTGAGTTGGTTTTGACTTTCCTTTAGATTACTGTTCTTCCGAAAATAAGTAGCAACATTCTTTTTATGGTACAGTTAACAGTGATAACAAAAAGTTGGATACAATGGTCTGGATCAAGAAGAGAAATATGTATTTGAAAAGCAACTACAAATGGATTGTAAATGAGAACATTCAAAGGGAGAGCACAGTGTAAATCAAGAAAAGAACTCAAAGATTCAAAATATAAATCTGAAAGCTTACAGCAAAAGTTGAAGATTTAACCAGATATCTGAGAAAAGATGTATCTAATGGGTCTACAGTTGTTTTACAGTTTTGAGTATAATATTATACTATCTAATGAATACCTCACCGAATTTACTCTTTGTACCCTAAGGCAAATGTGATATAGGATGCTTCACCCAAATCATAGTTCCACAAGCCAAACTGATTTACCACATATTTAATGAACACTACTACATTTCAAGGAATTTTTTTAGGCTCTGTGAATATAATGTTGCATAGAATAAATATAAATTTTGTTCTTATAAAGATCAGTAAATAAATGATAAATATATAAACATAAAATAATGTTAGGTAGTGATAAGTACTATGAAGAAAAATAAAGCAGTGTAGTAGGTACAGAAAATGGAAAAGATGTGTTATTTCATGGCAATGATGTGAAAGTCAACTTTGAATGTGTGGCATTTGAATAGAGAATGGAAAGTATGGAGAGAGAAAACATGCCAACATTGTAGAGAGATCTGTGTAGGAAAGGGAAGAGCATGTGAAAATTTCTTGAGATAGAAATGTGCTTGGCATATTTGAGAAGGAAGAAGGTCATTGTATTTGGATCACCTTGTACAAAGGAAAGGGCTTCGTTGGTGGAAAAAGGAAGGATTTATAGATGATGAGGGAATTTTGTATTTAAGTAAAACTATGATGGAAAGCCATTGAAGAGGCTAAGACAGGAGAATGACAGTATTTGATTCCTATTCTTAAGGGAATATCCAGTCGACTACATGGAAAAGTGCTTTGATTTGGTGGCAGTGAAATCTGGGAGGACAGTTACATGACTATTGCAAAGGGAAATGATATAAAAGAACACCCTTTTATGATAAGAATGCTTAACAAAATAGGCACAGATGGGACTTACCTAAAAGTGATACAAGCCATATATGACAAACCCACAGCCAACATCATACTAAATGGGGAAAAATTGAAAGCATTCCCATTTAGAACTGGAACCAGACAGGGTTGCCATCTATCACTGTTTCCATTCAACATAGTGCTGAAAGTCCTAGCCAGAGCAATCAGACAAGAAAAGCAAATCAAGGGCATCCAAATGGGGAAAAAGAGGTGAAACTATCTCTCTTTGTTGACGATATGATCTTATATCTAAAAAACCTGAAAGATTCTGCCATGAGACTACTGAAATTGAGAAACAAATTCAGCAAGTGTCTCAGGTTACAAAATCAATGTACAGAAATCAGTAGCTTTCCCATATGCCAACAATAGTCAAGCTGAGAACCAAATAAAGACTCAACACCCTTCACAATAGCAACAAAGAAAATAAAATACCTACTTTTCAAAACAAGATAGACTAATAGCCAACAAACATATTAAAAAATGGTCAACATCTCTAATCATCAGGGAAATGCAAATCAAAACCACAATGAGATATCACTTATCTCCAGTTAGAATGGCCTTTATCAAAAAGTCCCAAAAAAATAAATGTTGGTATGGCTGTGGAGAGATAGGAACACTCATACGCTGCTGGTGAGACTACAAACTAGTACAACCTCTGTGGAAAGCAATATGGAGATACTGCAAAGAGATACAAGTAGAACTATCATTTGATCCAGCAATCCCATTACTGGGCATCTACTCAGAAGAACAAAAGACATTCTATAAAAA
>NW_012148341.1:1455789-1457901 GCF_000956105.1 Propithecus coquereli
TATCCACAGATAAATCCAAATTAGGAAACATAAGATGTAGTTTAAAATAATAGTGATTAATAGGTTCAAAAATGATATGATCACATAAAAAATGTATGAGAGAAATAGAATTGTAAAAAAAAATGAAGTAAGGAGAATTCTAATATGGGCACAGTAGCACACACCTGTAGTCCTTGCTACTCGGGAGGCTGAGGTGGGAGGATTGCTTGAGGCCAGAAGTTCGAGGCTACAGTGTGCTATGACCATGTCTGTAAATAGCCACTGCACTTTAGCCTGGATAACAAAGCAAGACCTGTCTCTAAAAAATTAAAATTAATTAAATAACACACCCCAAGGACTGTAATGAACATACCGTTAGTAAGCAGGGGGAAAATGATTTTATTTACTACAGCAAAAGACAATATGATCACAAAAAGTGTAAAACTTCTCAAAAAGAGATAGTTCTTAGGTTTTATGGTTTTAGTCTTAGCAAGAATTAGTCATATTTTGTCTAATAAGCAATTGCTAGAGAAGTCAGTGAGCTTACCTTCAAAATCCATGAGTGCATACTGATAGTTACTGTTAATTCAGGTTTTCTGTGGTCTAATCTTAAAAATATGGTCTGGACAAACAGGTGTAAAAGGAATTGGAACTCTGTGTTGTATATCATGCTTTGGTTTGGTGTAGGTAATCAGTTTTGAGAGCCTTAGTACAGTCCATTTTTCAAGCTGTGATTTCTGGTTTAATTCTCAGTGTGGACCAAACGTAAAGAAAAACAGGAAGAGCAAGAAAAAGAATCCAAATGAAATGATGATGTTATGAAATAATAATGGGAAATGTCCTAATGACTTCCAGGTTTAGAGCTCTGCTGTCAGGATAAAGAAGTCAAGGATAAGATCAAAGAGATAATCATTAGTTTTAGAATTTTAATTTTTATATTATTAATTATGGAATATTCAGGTGGTAGTCTTGAGTAAACATCTGATTCTTTCCATATAATATCTTGTACTGGGAAAGTCAGAAATATAAATTTAATTTAAATGAGAATTCCTTATTTTAGCCAACTAGAAATTTTCTGCACTTAGTTTTTCGATAAACCATTTTTTTCATGTTATACAGTGATTATCAGTAGTTCAATGTAAATTTGAATACTTTAAAAAATTTATCTTTGACTTGCTTTATATCTATTCTTTTAATAATGAAACATGAAATCACAGAGTTTATATATACATTGTAGCAAAGATGAAATATTCTAGATATGATAGATTCTTCCAGTCTTTTTAGATGTTTTAAATAATTCCTAAATTTTGTTTACTTGATTGTAAAGTGTCCTGTGGGGTTTTGATAATGATGTAAATCTGTAAGACTAAGGATGACATGCTGAGTTATTAAATTAACCTGTAAATTAAATTTTCAGTATACCTTACTTTGACTTTGGCAAAACATAAGTTTATTAAGCTCAGCAGTACATTCAAGTACGTTTAAGAGTCTAATGTTTCCTTGAGAATAGAAAAGTGCATACATACGGTTACATTCTCCTTTTTTTAAGAACTTGAAAATCAGTATCCACTTATGAAGGTAAACTGACTTGTTATCTATGTTAATAAGAAGCAACATCACTAAAAATTGTGTGACTAATAATCTTGCAGAATAGAAATCTCTTCACTACTTAGATTTAAACCTATTTAATGAAGACTATAGACAGTTTACATATCATGATTGTGTAAGACACTCCTTGTATTTAATTCTCTTTTCTGTTTTGAGCTTCTGTTCTTTTTTCATTTCTTAAATTTCTGCCATCATTTTCTTATATCATTTATTATACTTTTAAAAAAAATGTATCCTATTTTAATCTCACTTCAAGTGATAGTCAACTATCATTTACTGAATGTCCACTGTATGGAACCATGTGTAGGGGTCATGGATGGAAGACATAAGAAAAAGGAGTTGCTTTTGATGAACATATGAAGTAGTTGTAATTAAAGACCATGGAATCCTGAGCTTCCTTCACATGCTCACAATGCAGAGTACAAACGAGTTCAAATATACAAGGTGAGAACTATACTCATGAATGCCTGAAGCATCCAGAAGAAGTGTGTGAAGAGTTAGAAACATCTGATTTAAAAAAAAAAA
>NW_012148341.1:1470861-1472162 GCF_000956105.1 Propithecus coquereli
AATATACTAAAATATTTCCATTTTATTCAAAGTCAATCCCTAATCAACTAAAAATTATTTGGCTTTTAGAAGCACTTGACTGGAAAACCCTGACTTCCTCTCTTTCAGTTTTGACAAAATTTCTAAGACTTAGAGTATCTGGAGTGTTTGATATTATTAACAGTAGGATGAAATGCCAAATTTGGTAATCGACCTCTCTTATAGCTGACTTGGGTTTATTGTACTCTACGATACACTTAGAACGAGCCAGCCAAAAGTTAATTATGTAATACCAAAACCTCTCTAAGACTAATACAGTGAAAATTGCATGCATAAATTTATAACCCCCAAATAAACAGTGTATACAACTTTGTGTTATTTTGGATTATGTGATGGAACTTCCAATCATAAAAAAAATTGTGTACCAAAAAAAGGACAGTATCCTTTTCTAAATTTTTATTACCTGTCCCCAAACTCAGATTCATGGTTAAAATTAATGTCAGACAGAAACTGTCACTGTGGAAAGGACTCTCAGAAATATAATCAGCAGAAAATGATGAAAACATAATCACAAAATATATAGCCAGAGGAAAAAGGTATGACAAAGCTGACAAGTGCATGGAATCCAACATAACTCTTCCCTGTAGCTGCTTACTTCAGACAGATTGAAACCAAGGAGCAGCAGTGTGACCACCTCCCCTGAGCAATATCATTGTCTTGTGAGTAACAAGAAGGACAGACGTTGACTGTGTTCTTAGATATGTGAGGCTGTAAGATCCTCTGCCTATTTTGAAAGGACACAGAGGTATAAGTGACAGCATTAGAGGACTATATATTTCAAGTGCAGAGCAAAGGTAGACAAGCTTGAGGATATATTTGCCCAGCCACTTTCAAGGATAAAAGCGAGTAAAATCAAATGAAACAAATAACATGATAAATTACTGGAGAATAAATGATTTGAAAGTCTCTTTTCCCTCAGGTTTGTGTGCAAGATTCTAGAATCAAGAATATTATCTGAAACACGTAGACAATATTAGACAATTGAAGAATAATTTACCCTTGGTGACTTAAGGATATATAATTGCACTTATAAAGAATTTGTAGACCAGATTCCATAAATTTACTATCTATCTTCTACAGCAAAGTTGTTGTTTTAATGTGTTGATACAAAGCAACTATAAAAATAGAGGTACCACGGATCAGAAAATAAATTTTGAAAACTAGAAAATGATAAAGATTCTTTGAATTTTACACTTATGCTACACTATAAAGTTCAAAAAATATTTGAATGTTTTAAATAAAAGCTTTTAAAATTAGATTTA
>NW_012148341.1:1473838-1475368 GCF_000956105.1 Propithecus coquereli
TGAATTCAGAGCCCATTATTGTTAAACAAGTTGCTGAAAAATAGCATACTGTGTAAAATTTTTGAATAAAGCAGATCAAGTTACCCAGGTTATGATTTAATGTAATTCTGTGACATTTACTGAAGTGAAAAATGTATCATCTCTCAAGATGAATATGACATAAAAATATAAGACAAGTAGTTTCTAAATAAACATTCATAAACTATATAATTGATAACGTTGAAAAAGCTTGAAGATTATGCAAAATTCCCATGAAATTATGTGAACAATAACAATACAGAGATGAATATTCAATGTATTTAAATGTATTTATTGAGTAAATACTGTATGCCAGATATTTTACTAAGCATTTATACAAACTCATTGAATTTCCACAACTTAATTTCACGTCTACCAAACAGCTCTCTTCCTTCTCCCAGAGAAGAAAGAAATGGAGAAAAGGAAACAGACAGGGGGGCACAGAGGGATTATTAAATAAATCCAAGGCCATAACAATGAAAGTCACATAATAAAGAATAAAATAATATAAAATCAGTTGTAATCACTGTATATGAAAATAGCTTAATTCTTTATTTTTTACTTTATTTATGTATTTATTTTTTTATCTCAGCATATTACGAGGCTAAGAATATTTAGGTTACATATATTGCCTTTGCCCCACCCCAATCAGATCTTCAAGTGTGTCCACCCCCCAGACGGTGCTCACTGCACCCATTAGGTGTGTATATACCCATCCCCTCCTTCCCCCTCCCATCTGCCCGACAGTAGATGAATGCTACTACTATACATGCACTTAAGTGTTGATCAGTTAATATCAATATGATGGGGAGTACATGTGGCGCTTGATTTTCTATTCTCGTGATACTTAGTAGAATGGGTTCCAGCTCTATCCAGGATAACACAAGAGGTGCTGTATCACCATTGTTTCTTATAGCTGAATAGTACTCCATGTTATACATATACCACATTTTATTAATCCATTCATGTATGATAGGCACTTGGATTGCTTCCACATCTTTGCAGTTGTGAATCGTGCTGCTGTAAACTTTCCAGTGCAGACGTCTTTTTAATAGAATGTCTTTTGTTCCTTTGGTTAGATATTCAGTAATGGTATTACTGGATCAAATGGTAGTTCTACTTGTATCTCTTTGCGGTATATCCATATTGCTTTCCACAGATGTCATACTAGTTTGCAGTCTCACCAGCAGTGTATGAGTGTTCCTATCTCTCCACATCCATGCCAACATGTATTGTTTTGGAACTTTTTGATAAAGGCCATTCTCACTGGAGATAAGTGATATCTCCTTGTGGTGTTGATTTGCATTTCCTTGATGATTACAGATATTGAGCATTTTTTGATATGTTTGTTGATCATTAGTCTATCTTCTTTTGAAAAGTTTCTGTTCATGTCCTTTGCCTACTTTTTGATAGGGTTGTTTGATTTTTGTCTTGCTGATTTTCCTGAGTCCTATATAGATTCTAGTTATCAGCCCTTTATCAGATGTGTAGCATGCAAATATTTTCTCCTAT
>NW_012148341.1:1476583-1478536 GCF_000956105.1 Propithecus coquereli
TTTTTTTTTCCTTGTCTTTCTTTCCTTTTATTTTGATGTGTGTGTTTTCAATGAGTTGCAGGTAAGAGGAATACAGGGAAAAATTTGAAACAATATGAAAAAATTGCAAAATTGATGGCATCTCAGAGAAAATCTATGTTAGACCATTGTAGATAATGCCATGATGCCATGTAAATACTTTACTGGAATGTGGAAGTTCTGAAATTATATATGTTTATAAGGTTGAGCAACATGTCGATTCTTCTTCTCTTTCATGGTCAAGAACAACTGTCTCATGAACCTAGGGGCATATTCCCTGCTCTAGTCCCTTCCAATTGCCTTTGCCTTTCAGTTGTCTGAATGTACATCAACCATCTGGATGCTGCATCCTGGCCTCATGAAAATACCACAATGTCAACCTCTTAATATGGAAAAGCTTAGTTTTTGCTTACTGTAGTGAGAGGAGCACTACATTGACAGAGTCTAAGTAGCATCCCCATGTAGAAAGGGCAGAGTTGGAATATTTATGGTATTGGTTTTCTGGTTTAAACTAGATCTTTCAATCCAAGTGTTTGATTGGTATTGGATATGGATTGTGATATAATTCAGGACAAGTGGACACAGCAAGTTTTGGAGTTAAGATTTTGAAGATTCTTGTATTGTAAACAGACATTTGATATTTGAAAAACTGGGCAGTTTTAAATGAATTTTCAGGAGCTCTTTAACAATAAAGTTATTTTCAGGTACCTTCCTGGTTAAGAGTTCCCTAAAGTAGTGATGTAATATAAAGAAGATAGAGGGAAAGAAAATTCATGGTAGTGGAAAATGTCAGTGATCATGCCATGTGCATAATAAGGTAGGAGTATATGTGTGGGGTGTGCGTGTGTGTGTGTGTGTGTGTGTGGTGTGTGTGTGTGGTTTTGGTTCTCAATGTGAACAGCTAATCCAAATTTCAAATTGACTTTTTCATGCAATTCAGCTTAAGCCAAATAAAATAGAAATTGAATGATTTAGGATAATATATTTTAAAAAGATGATTTTGGAACTTAAAATACGTTAAACATCCATGGTAATGTACATCTATAATCTCAGAAAAGTGAGAATTCGTTGCACTTTTAACAGATATCTTACCCTTTTTGTAGGGAAATTCTGCTGAAATTAGGAAATATAACAACTGCTTAACAAGCTAAAAAAATTAATTTCCAAGAATATAATGATCTTTATAATACTGCACTAATGAATATTAAAAAGATATTCTTCATATATTCTGGGGTATATATGCATATATATGCATAAAAATATACCATACACATATATATTTATTCCAAAAGAGGAGGAACATGAAGAAATTTGCTTATAATTAAGTGTTGTCTAGAAAATATACATTCTGAATACAAAATGTCATGACCCTCCTCTCTGCTCTATTATTTTATCTTTTCTTAACATTTCTCCTTTGCCACTACTGTGATAGAGTATGTTCATACTCAGAACTAGAGCTTTTCACTTTTT
Source organism: Propithecus coquereli (assembly GCF_000956105.1). NCBI lineage: Eukaryota > Metazoa > Chordata > Mammalia > Primates > Indriidae > Propithecus > Propithecus coquereli. The sequence goes on from NW_012148341.1 coordinate 1,478,072, forward strand.
GCTGTTCAGAGGCTATTTAATTTTAATTGCTCCCTGAGCATAGGCCAATTCAGGATGGCAAGAGCTGAGCAAGAATCCTTCACAGATTCTTTGAAGTTTTGAGAGCTGCTATTCACATTGCCTCAGGCATCCATTCGTACATTTATGTGAAAATGTAAGCAACTGAGCACCTTTGTCTACATGCCCAATGTTACTATAGCTGAAAATATCCTGTGCAGATTTAAGTTTTTTGTGACTATCCATATTAAGTTTAAAATAATGATATTAAACAGATGCTGTTTCGCTATATGCATTTAAAATGGCATTAAAAATACATGATTGTGAAAGAATACCAGTGCTTGAATTAACTAAGCTAAACCAGATACACACATTGAACATTTTATCTGTGTGTATGAGTTTAGGGGCTGGGGGTTTGAAGAATTATATTAACAATTCATCTCCATCACTGGAAAATCAAATCATTAA
>NW_012148341.1:1490672-1492861 GCF_000956105.1 Propithecus coquereli
AGATACTTGTATTAATAATATATTCATTATGGGATTGCTGGTAATCATGATAAACTAGAAACAAACCAAAAATTTAGCAAAATTAGAATGATTAAGTTTGGGCTACATGTGTCATATTGTACAAAACATATCAAATATGAAACACTGCTGATCATAAGACATATTGTTATTTTTATAGTACCAAGGTGAAAAAAATTCAGCCAATTACAATGACAAAATACTATTCACTAGGGGGTATATGGAAACTTCAGGAATCTAAAACATGAAAAATGTTCATCTTCAAATTAATTAAGTATAGTTTACTTAGTTTACCAGGGGTGATTTAAAATAATAAAATGTCTTATATCTACTGCAACGGTTCTAAAATAGTTGGATGTGTGTGTATGTGCAGACACATGTAACCAGCAATGTGCTGACAAGTGATTGGGAACTGGCTTTTCCCTCCTGTTACCCCCCACCCCAAAAGCTTCTATCTGCATTATTTGTCAATTTTACAGTGTAAATATGCCCACCATGCCACATTTTATTAATAAGTTACCAACATGATGTTTTGTAACATGAATTTGGGAAAAGATGCACACAATTTGCTCTTGTAAGTCAGTATGAACTAGCTCTCGCACACCATCGTATATAGCTATAGACATAGTTCAGGGCTTTTCTTTTTCATTTTCCATCATCTATCTATCTATATCAATCATTTATCTGCATGCACATATATGTGTATGTATTTATATATGTATGCATGTTTACATATGCATGTATGTGCTTAAACATAGTTATGTATATACATTAGGAAATGGTGTAGTTGTTTTCTTGATAGATGTCTGTTTAACAGGACACATCATGGTAGCTGATGTCTTCTTCTCATCCATAAAATATATTGACTGTGGTCGTCCCAGGCAGGCTGAAAATTAATGGTAAGTTGGTTACTCTCAAGTATCATCACGAACTTTTCCCCCCACCAAAAGAATTGTGAGCTTTACAACATTCTATTGTATTGTTCCAAAATCTGTTTAGACTCATCACACATTTTCTTAAAATTTCTTCATGTATATAACTTCCACAAAAGCCATTAAAGAGTTAATTAAAAAGGAATAGCATTGTTGTTTCCATGAAATTTGAGTAATTTCATACAACTTAATAATGTCAAATATTTAAAAATCATTGCTGTCTTTGGGGGAGCGGGAAAATTATTTTAAAAAGGGTCAATATTTAAATTATTTTCAAGTGTCGTTAAGTTGTGCTCCCCTTCATTCAAAATTGTAAGTCAAAGAAGATGTGCTTTATTCAAGAAAAAAATAATGTTAAGAACATAGTATCTTCTCAAGGAAAACATCTTGAGTGTATACAGTGGCGTTGTAATGCATCAGCTTTCCCAGGCTGAACTAGGTTTCCCAAAGTTCCCTTTCCTGCATGTTTCTGGTTAAGGTAGGCCACAAGAGACATTTTTGTGTTAGATTTATAGGACTGAAGTAAAGCAGATGCCATATTGTACTTTATGCATGTAAGGTCAGGTCAGGGTCAGCAGGAACTTTGCAGCTGACACACTGTCAGTCATGTGTTGACTTACATCGCTGGCATGGGGCAGTGGCTGAGCCTGTGCCTGTTTCACCCTCCCTTTAATCCTCCTTCAGATTCTGACTCCTTGGTTAATTGTTGGTTTATCCCCGGGATGCAGGGTGTTAGCATCTCCTGTAAGGGTACCCACACCATCAAGGTTAAAGGCAATGAGAACTGTCATGGGTGTAAATTCTTAGGCAAATGTTCATGGTGTTCCAGATTTTTCTAGTTCTCCCCATGTTACACTCATCTTCCTTTCCAACAGCCTATCCCGCAGAAGTTAAGTCCTAGAAGTGTACAGGAAGACAAGTGGTACAAGGTGCTTCAAAGTTTGATAAAAATTAGTATGTCATAAACCAATAATGATTATGGTGCCAGGTAATAGAACTCCTATATATGTTCTATGTACTGAATAATGGTCATAGCAAGTAGAGAAAAATCACTATTACAAAACTGAAGTGTGCAAGTTTTATTTTTAAAAAGGAAACTTTATAACAGTTATTTGGAAATATACATATTGTATCTTTAATCTTAAAAAATCATACCCTAAAACCAAACATCTTTTCACTATTTAGCTTAAAAGAATAATTACTGCTGTGCTCAAAGAAGTATATATTAGTATACTCATT
>NW_012148341.1:1492911-1494573 GCF_000956105.1 Propithecus coquereli
TATAAGGGAAAAAAAGCCCCAAAAGAAACAGCAAGGAACTATCTCGGCATACAAAAATGACAGAACCTTGTTTTGTTGGATTTACTTGTGAGGAGTGGTCAGGCTTATAAGATGGGGTAAGAGAAGAGATTGCATATCTGAATAATGCTATAGTATGGCAGAAAATTCTTTATATTGTAAAATATTTTAATTTGTCCAAGATGCAAAATTTGCTGTCTTCTCATTACCCCCTCCCACCAAAATTCTCTCTTTGACCCCTAGTAGCTACATAGAAGGAAACGGTAACCCAGGATTGCATCATTCCAAGGAAATTTTCTTTACGTAAAGAAAAAAATAAAAAAATAAAAAAAATGTAACGATGCTGAACAGAGAATGAAAAAGTAATAGAAGCACCTAGTCATAGACAGATGGTAACTATTAGGAAGGACATAGCCCAGCACCCAACCCCACAAGTCACAAATGAAGTTATGGAAAGGAAGTATATAATGTCCATGCTTTAAGTTAGGGTTCAAATCAGTTTTACCAAGATTTTATTGGACAGTGATACCCTAGGTGACATCCACATTGAAATGTGCAACTTTGTCCAAAATTATTTATATTCTGTTACTATCACCAATTGCATTTCAGATTAAATCCATATGCTGTACTGAGCCAGATTTGGGCCTTTACCTGGTCCAAACAAATACCTTATTTGCCAATCAAATAAGGTATATTTCCAGGGAATATACTCTTTCTGTTTGCTTTGTGCTGGTATGCTTTTGTGGAATATTACCACAAAGTTGGGATGATGTGAATAGTACTTGGAATTCAAACTTTAGCCTTTGAAGAGACTGTATTAAACTGTATTATTCAAGTACACAAATAAGCAAAAAATAACACATATGCAGCATTCTGTGATATTATTTGAGTGATTCAGCCAAAGAAATGTCCTTAAAAAGTGCCACATGAGAAAGAAGTTATTATATGTAATAACGATGAATCAATAGAATATCTGGTAATGAGCTACTTAGAACTATGAAATATTCTTGATAGTTTTAAAAGAATATTTGGATAAATGACAAGACAGCTCATGTAATGCATGGGAAGATTAATTTTAAAGTTTAATGGCATTTAACTCAAAATCACAATAATTTGACAAGGAGTATTGAAATTTAAATGCGAGAATGAATGCAAAATTTAATCGTGATATTTTTGAAAAATAAATGGAAAGGAATAATTTTTTTTTTACTGGTATCAAAATATACAGGATTATGGAGTTATAACAATTCAAACATTAAATGTGATTTAGTGTAACACTTTTTGGAGGATTATTTGGTATTATCTTGTGAAACTGAAAGTATGTACACCCTGGAAATTTCACTCTTAGTTATATTATCTACAAAACGCTTGCAAATGTGATAAAGAGACATGCACAACATTGATTGAATTATTTATAAAGAAGACACAAGCCACTTGTTCATCAACAAGAGAAGAGATGATTGTGGACTGTGCATACAGTGGAGTTTTATAGTTTGTAAAAAAGTGAGTATACCAACATGCATGAATCTTAGAAACATAAAGCTACAAACTACGTATGTTTTGACCTATTTCTTAAAAATCTTAGAAAATATATTTAGGATCATATATGTAAAAGAAAATTCAGTTAAAAAAATTCAAAAAATA
>NW_012148341.1:1508264-1511492 GCF_000956105.1 Propithecus coquereli
AAACATTAAACTATACTTTAAAATAAATAAATATATGCCCAGAGATTATTATTAAATGGAATGTTTTAGCATGAAGGCAGCCTCTCATATTTAAAACGTTCATAACGTTTGTCCTAGGAGTGTGTTTCATCTCTGTAATTTAGAAAACACCTAAAATATCGTGGAACTACTAATCCACATATATTTTAAACTCTAGGATTGGTCATCTATAATCTCTAAGCACTCCTGCCATAACCCAGAAAATCTATGCCTCATGTCATACCTTGTCATTGAAGTGTGCTTCCATTTTTCATTATGCTACTTTGATGGCTAGACGATGTACCTCAACCTCTGAACACTTGTACTCAAAATTCCGTTACCCAATAACATCCTCTCTTTTTATTATGCCCTGGACCAAAAGATATCAGAAATTGGACCCATCATTTTCTTTTAGGCTGCTGAGCTCTTTTGGTTTTACTCATTTTGTTATCTACTATATTGTAGGCCCAATTATTCATCACTTCAATATTTGCTTGACATCCATAAATCTTTTAGTTCCCATTCTTCCTGACTCTTCTACCCTGAAAAAGCCATAGGTCAATTAAGCTATTTTTTCTCTCTGATAAGTGACCTAAACCATTTATCTGAATACTTCTAACTGACCCACCCCACAATACAATTATATCAACCTCAACTTCTGTCTTCCTGTCAGCACTTTCTCACAATTTTGTTGTTGTTGTGTCTGGTTTGATCATTCCCAAATTACCTTCAGATTTCTTTCATTCAAACTCAAATCCATTGTTCTGAGCAAAAAAAAAAAATAATTTCTATTTTCTTAAGAAAATAGAGATAATCAACTAAGTACAAACTCTCAAACTCTTCCCCACAAATTAGTAATAATCTACAGCACACACATTTCCATCTCAGGCAAGAAATATCACATCTCCTAACCAAGACCAATCCCACCACAAAAACACTTGCTTCTCCCATTAATATAAACTCTCATCTATAGAATTTGTCATTTAATGTCCATGTCTCCTGCTATATAAATAATTTATCTAACACCCCAACACTTAACCACTTAAAAACAACAATTGATCTCACAGGTTTTGCGAGTCAGAAATTCAGTGTGATTTGGTTAGGTGTATCTGACTCAGAGTCTCTCACCGGGGAGCAGACAAAATACAAAGGGGACTATAGCTACCTCAAATCTGGACTTAGGAGGATCAACTTCCAAGCTCACTCTGCCTCCTGAATTCTTGGTTCTGCTCTCAGAGATATTTTTCCTATCCTGTTAAGTTAGCATGCCTTTGCAGGTGAGTAGTTTCCCAGCCTGCTTTCTAATCGTAGAGACTTTGGGATCCAAATTTCTCCTTTTCAATCTTTTCAGCTCAATGTGGTGATGTTTTTGCATGTGTAAATGTTAAAACACTTTGTAGGTCTTTTGTGGTGGTTCGCTCCATTAGACAAAAGACACGCCACAAAATCTCTTAGATATTTTTATCTCTAGCTTTGGAAACTGTTGAAAAGGCTATGAAGAATCCCTCTACCTTCATAGAGATCTTTTAGTTACATTGAGAGGATTTGTGTAGAACTCCCTTAATCTCTTTCAAGGGTCTTTTATGTGACTGAACAGTATTCTGTGGCATCGCCTGTATTAGGGTTCTCCAGAGAAACAGAACCAATAGAATGTATAAATAGAGTAAGAGATCGCTTGTCAGGAATTGGCTCACATGATCATAGAGAATGGTGAGTCCAAAATCTGAAAATGTGGGCTGCCAGGCTGGGCACTCAGGACAAATGAAGTCCCGAGGCAATCTGATGAATTCCCTCTTCCGTGGTGAGGATAGTCTTTCTGTTCTACTCAGACGTTCCACTGATTGTATGATTCAACAGTATGGAGGGCAGTCCGCTTTCTCAGAGTTCACTGATTTAAATGTTAATCTTATCCCAAAACACCCTCTAAATTGACACATAAAATTAGCCATGCCATCAGCTTTCATCTTTCTGAGATCTTAAGAAGAAGTTTTACAGTCAGAGCTTCAGTTTCAGCTTCATATCATATTTTTCTGGTATGTCCTGGCTTTGATCGTTTGAAGTTATTTCTTAATTTTAGCACCTAATTTAAGCACTTAATTTCTTTCAACACTATCAAACTCTGGTGTCTTCCTTTTTTTTTTTTTTAACTATTAAATAGTTCATCCCTCAAATTTTTTCTTTCCTTTCACATTTTACTCTCAGTAGCAAGAATAAACCAGGCAGCATTTTCAACACTGTGCTTTGAAATTTCCTTAAGTAGATCACACAGATCATTAAGTACATGTTCTGCTTTCCACATAATTATAGATAACAATGTTTATTAAAATTCTCCTAGTACATAACAACAATGGCCTTTCATTCAGTCTCAATAATATTTTCCTTACTCATGCACAAGCTCTTTAAATCTGTAAACTCAATGAATAGTGTGTTCAATGTCCTTTGAGCTTTCAAAATCACTCTCCTCAATGGCTATTGTCTGGTTCCTACGCCACTTCTGCATCTAGGTTAGGGCAGCACTCCAGTTCTATGTACTAAAATCTGTATTAGTTATCTATTTCTGCATTTTAAAAAATCCCTTATGTTATTGGTTTAAAAACAAACAAATGAGAAAAACCCACGAACATTTAGTACCTCACCGTTTCCGTAGGTCAGGAATCTAGGTGCATCTTAGCTGTGTGTTTCTGTCTCTGTTCTCTCTACTGTCTGCAGTGAAGCTGTTGGCTGGGGTGGCAGTCATCTCAAAGCTCCACTGGGGTAGATTCTACTTCCAAGCTACACCATCTGACTGTTGGCAGGCCTCAGGTCACTGCTGACTGTTTCTTGTCACCTGGGTCTCTGCATAGGGCACCTTATGAAATGGCAGGTGGATTGCCACAAAGCAGAGGACAATGCCAAACAAGGAAGCCACAGTCTCTTTGTAATCTAATCTCAGAAATGACATCCCATACCTTGAGCCAAATTCTGTTCATTAAAAGCCAGTCAATAAGGCCAGCCCACATTCAAGAGGAGAGCATTACGCAAGGGTAGAGATCTTTCGGGAGCATTTTACATGGTGCTGACAATGCCCTAAACTACAATCTTATCTTCTCCTTTAAACTCAAAGAAGTTTTTTTTTTTTTTTTTTTTTTTCCGAAAAGTTAATCTGTATTTGCTGTCTTCTCTTCCTCACCTGCCAATAACTCTGTGTGATTTATCTTCTGATTTCATTAT
>NW_012148341.1:1511542-1513627 GCF_000956105.1 Propithecus coquereli
TTGGGAGAAAAATAAAAGGATATTTCTGTAATCTTAGGATGGTAAAATTTATCTAGAGCAGTACTATGCAATAAAACTCTCTGCAGTTATGGAAATGGACTCTAGAAATATCCTTTGGAAAATTTCTCACCATCCTCACATCAAATCTACCAAGTGATCTCTATGTGTATACAAGGGCTGTCCAGAAAGTATCCACCCATTGTTAATATAACGAAAATGGTTGCATAGCTGGATACTTTCTGGACAGCCCCATACTCGTTCTCTGCTGTCAGTCATGTTACTGCAGATTTATGCCCTGCTCCTATTAAAGGCATCTATTTTTGCCTGACATCTGAATCTTATCTATTTTTGCCTTCTCAATTTTTGCTTTCCAATTTTTTTCTCTTATGCATCCTTGATTTCTCCCTCTTCATGCCATAATTTCCCTCAGCAGATAAATAATGTCCTGGAATTTTTAGTTAACATGAAAAATATGTCTTTTTGTCTCATGTTCCTCTTTAGCTATGACCCTATTATTTTGACTCCCCTTTCCAACTAAAATTATTTAAATACTTGTCCATATTGAGCATCCTCACTTTTCCACCTCATATTCTGTTTTTCATTTATTATAGATAATATTTCACACTCAGCCTGTTAATTGTCAAACTGTTAAGAGAGTGGACCCCATCTTCACTTTTAAATCCTTTCTTCTCTTGGCCTCTTAACTCTATGCTTTCTTAATTTTCTTCCTCTCTCATCAGACTCCCTTAGTATCTATTTTCGATCTTTCCTCATCTACTCACCTTCTAAATATTTGGTCTTTTCTTGGTTTAGAGCCATCTACTTATCGCTATTTATACGTTAATGACCTAATTTTAAATGCCACCTATATGCTATGGTTCCTCAGACTTTATCTCTAATCCCAGCTTTTCCAGAATAATTCAAAGTCATACATTCAACTACTTATTTGATATTGTAATTTGAAAGCTTAAAGTTAACTTAGCCAAGGCAGAATTCTTAATATTTCTCTTTAAATGTGCTCTTCTCCAATCTTCCACACATTCAAAAATGGTACCACTTTCCACCACTCAACCCAAACATTTTGGAGTCACTTTGACTCATCAAATTTCCTTACACCATAGTAAATCCATTAATGAGTGTTCTTAATTCTACCATTGGTATAGATCCCAAAATTATGTGTTTTTCTCTGCTTCCAATATGACCTTGGTCTGAGATACTCTCATCCAGACTGTTTCAATTACTTTCAATGCTGTGGATTGAATTGTTCCCTCAAAATTGATATATTGAAGCCCTAACTCCCAATGTGACGTTATTTGGAGATGGAGCCTTAGGAAGGTTATTGCATTTAGATGGGGTCAGGGGAGTAGTTTCCTCATGATGGGATCACTGCCCCTTTAAAAAGAGACACAGAGACCTTGCTTTTATTCTTTTTTACTCTCAGACATGTGAATACACAGCAAGAAGGTGGCTCTCTGCAAACCAGGTACAGAGACCTCAATAGAACCTGACAATGCTGAGACCTTGGACATCACAGTCCACAGAACTGTAAGAAATATATTTCTGTTATTTTAGCCACATGTGTTTGGTATTTTGGTATGACAGCCTATGCAGACTTAATACACTTTCTAATTGGCTTCTCTTTTTCAACTTTTGATTTCCTACTACCGTTTCTTTACTTAGCAGCCAGAGTGGTAATTTATATGTTTAAATTACACTCTGCATAAAACGTTCCAATGGCTTTCCTACCCTTAAGAATAAAATCCAAACTCCCTATCCTGTTCTTGTTAATATCCACCTCTCTGATCTCATCTTGAATTATTCTCCAACTCATTCACTACGTTTCAGTAATACTGGCCTTCTTATTATTTCTTAACAAGAATATTGTTTCAATATTAGGGACTCCAGAAAAAACTTATTCTTCCTCTGATGTTTGCTTCATTTGTTCTTTCTTGTCATTTATTTCTTAGGAGGCCGCCTATATGAAGTAACCACTATCTCATTCTAAATCACATCTTATTTTAATTATTTTCCTGTAGTACACGATATATATTTTTATTTATTTAACTTACACATTGCCCACCACTC
>NW_012148341.1:1524185-1526662 GCF_000956105.1 Propithecus coquereli
TATATGTATACCGTGGAGTTCTACTCAGCCACAAAAAACAATGGTGAACTAGCATCTCTTCTATTATCCTGGGTAGATTCAGAGCCCATTCTACTAAGTGAAATATCACAAAAATGGAAAAACAAGTACCACATGTACTCATCATCAAATTGGTATTAATCGATCAATACTTATGTGCACATATGGTAGTTATATTCATTGGGTGTCGGGCAGGTTGGACAGGGGAGGAGGTGATGAGTATATTCACACCTATTGGGTGTGGTGCACACCGTATGGGGGATGGACATGCTTGTAGCTCTGACTCGGGTGGGGCAAAGGCAATATATGTAACATAAACATTTGTACCCCATTAATATTCTGAAATTTAAAAAATAAAACAAAAGATATGGACAGATGTTAGTGTTTTAACTTATCAACCTGATATTCTTACCTACCCCATCTCCCAGACTAAAATAAACAAAAAAATATACTGTTGGTGCATTTTGTAATGAAGAAATACCAAATGTGTTAATTTGGCTCCATAACTCTCTTTTCCCATAAGTTAGTATGATCCATGATATTATTGTAATGAAACTGTAACATCATTTTTTTTATCATATGTTTAAAACTCATTGGGTTGAAGATGGGATATGTAACTTTCCTTTAAGGACACAATAACCCATTCATTTAGTGGGTCTTCAGAATTTACAGTAGAAATAGGGGGTCATTCTCAAGTTTTGGCTGTGTACATGTGGCTGAACAAATCCAATTTCATTCAGCCACTGGGATGTGAAAAATATTCTAAAGAGCAAATCTAAAGAGCAAAGCATCTTTTTTTATCCAACACTCTTTTTTATCTTTCTTTCTTGCTATAAAAATTAAATCTCTCAAAGATAAAATTGTTACTTCTAGTTATGGACGTATTGCTAAAACCTTCCAGGCAGATAGTGGGAGAAAAATAATTAAGCTGAATAATTACACACTTGGAAGGCAACAAATATTAAAATTTGTAGTCTAGATTGTCTCGTCATGCATTTGAATGTCGATTTGACCTTTAAAAAAATCTCTGGCTGCAAAAATGTTGACATAAATATCCCCATTTTATATAAATATTGGCCTTCTAATTTTGTAAAGCCTATATTAATCTTGCTTGCGATTGATACAGTGGAATCTTTCTTAACCACAACTATCCCCAATCATTAGAAGTCCCTGGATATTTTGTCAAGCTCTGTGAAGTTATAAGCAAGCCTAAGTTTAATATTTCAAAATGTCACTTATTTTTAAAATACATTATTTGTATTTTTAAGACTGACTTAAATGCTTTTATAAAGCTACTGGATTTTACATCTTCTAATTATCTTGGAACCAACAGCAGTATGTAAAAAATAGATGTGAATTTATTCACTGCATCAACAATATTTATTGTGAAAGTATTATATGTCAGACACTGTCTTATGTAGTAAAGATACAAATCCATAATGTGATAGGTATCTCAATAAACACATTATTACTTCAGAGGAATATTTCATCAAAAATGATCCATGGGCCATCTGCTTTGCAATTTTCTGATGGGGTATTTTATATATGATGCTTTCTGAGTACCCCCAGGAGATCAAATGAATCAAATTATCTGCCCATTATTCCTAAGAACATGCATTTTCCCTAGGTATTTCATGGCATAAAAATAAAAAATGTTTTATTTTGTTTCTAAGTTTGTGTGGTTCTGGAAATTGGAATCTGAGCCTCATTCTATAGTAAAAGAAAATTGGGACTCTGGATCAATAGAAGAAATAGAAGCAATGGTCAGCTACTGGCTGTGTTTAAAAGTTCATTTAAATATTTCTGTCCTATTGCATACATTTTATATCAAAATATGACATTTAGCATAAACATGTACAACTATTATATATCCATAATAATAAAAATAAATTAAAAAATAATCAATATTTCTGTCTCAGGCTCCATAGACAAAATACCAACTCCAGCATTTGATCATATCTTCTCCTCTGGTTATTATTTCCTATGGAAGACTCTGGCCTTCACTTAGGTTTGTTTTGCTAATATTAATGGGTGTATATTATGCAGATGAATGACCTTACTGCTGATACTTAAGTCCAGATCGATCCATTATAGTCCATTACAAAACCTTAGTCAGGCAGAATAATGGTTAAGTATTTCATTAGATGTTTTTCTCATAACTCTAAAAGCCAATTTTATCAGTTTATGCCTACTAAATATTTTCTTTAAAAGTTAATATTTATCCAAACAAGTTACTCTTCCATAGTCCTAGAAGAAGCTGAAAGTTTCATGGTTCTAATACTCTTCAATGAGATAAAACGACATTTTAAAGAAAAAGGATGCAAGCATTCACAGTAAAATGTCTTTAGCACAGAGTTAGATAACATTAATATTAATGTGCCCTTTGGATATTCACCAATTAACATTTTCTAAGCAATTGATCAGCTTGAAGAACAGTGTTTTTTATTTATTTTAAAATA
>NW_012148341.1:1530486-1537009 GCF_000956105.1 Propithecus coquereli
ACAGACACCGCACCAGAGGAATTAAGAGGAGATGACTTGATGGAGATGAGTGCTTCGGAACCAGTGCCAGATAATGAAGAAGAAAACACAGAAGAAGCAGCGCCAGAAAACAAATTGATATTAGATAATCTGGCCAAATGGTGCTGGATATTCAAGACTGCTTTTGACTTCTTGTACGACATGTATCCTTTTATGGGATGGGCACTGAAACTAAAGCAAACAGTGGAAGAAATATTGGTATTGTAAAAATACATTTTTAGAGAAATGAAAAAGCAAAAATGTCAGGCAGAAATTATGACATTTTTCCATAAACTTACGCAAAGTGTGCCCGCCTCTCCTACCTCCCCTTCCACTTCCTCTACCTCTTTCACCCCTGCCACCCCAGAGACAGAAGGACCAACTCTCCTTCCCTTTCATCCTCCTCAGATTATTCAACATGAAGAAGAAAAGGATCAAAACCATTATGATGATCTGCTTCCATTTAATTCAACAGTAAATATATTTTCTCTTTCTTATAATTTTAATAGCGTTTTCTTTTCTCTAGCTTACTTTATTGTAAAAGTACAGTGTGTAATACATATAACACACAAAATACGTGTTAAGGAACTATTTAAGTTATTGGTAAGACTTCTGGCCAACAGTAGGCTATCAGTAGCTGAATTTTTAGAGAGTCAAAATTTACACGTGGATTTTCAACTGTGCGGGTGATTGGCACCCCTAACCCCCATGCTGTTTAAGAGTTAACTGTGTATGCAGGTTTTGGCTGGATTGTAAGGTACACTTAGTGAAAAAGAAAAATTTGAGCCCGTATCTTGTTAATTCACAAGGATAGAGACTATGCTATAATTATCTCTGTAGCCCTGGCACCTACCAGAGCAAAAGCAAAACAGTTAAAAATGAAATGACATCCCACATTGAAAGACTGGTGTCATATTTTTATATTTAAAATTTTAAATATTTTGAGAACACATTATAAATTTTGGTAATAAAAGACCTGGTCATGATGAGTAGTTTAACCTGGTAAAATGATTGGCTTACCAAACACATAGACAGAAACTAGTATCTCACTCTCCATGATAGTAGTTATAAAAATATGTAAGACAACTATATCAATGTAAATGGCATATTTGGCATATTTCTTTACAATACATTTTGACATGTCACTATTTTTATCCCAGATAGTTATGAAGCAAAACAACCAATGTTCTGTGGCAGTTCTGATACAAAATAGAAACAGAGCAGTGTTTCAATCAAGTCTTCGTCTTGGCTTTGGTGGAAACTGCTACCCAGAAAACAGAAGTATAGAAAAGAGCATTCAGATTATCAGACACTGAATTAGCACAATACCCAAGGAGCACTGCAGGTAAAAACTCTTCATGCCAAAAGCCACTTATATACAATGAAAAAAACAAATGTCTGTAATATCTGTTCTGAAATTTGAAAGAAAAAATAAATAAAATCTTAGCTTTCAAAGGAAATACTAAATAATGGGTTAATCTTTGAGGCAATACCTAGGGCGAAGTATCTAATTCATTTTCAAAGACACCAAAGATGCTTATGTAGAATGATAATTATAACAACAGTAAGGGCTAGCCCAATTTACTGCCACATTGTTATTTAGTAAAAGTGCCTGCTCATTTATTTGTCGACCTAGTCCTTGACGGTAATAATAAGTGTATTATTATAATAAGTTGATTTAGTCAAGGTTCCTAAGGAAATGGATGTCATACTTCAAGTGATTAGGTTAAGGAGATTTTAGTAAAAGGGACTTATTTTAAAATGTGGGAAGGATTTAAGAAAACCAACAGGAAATAGTTCAGTACATCAGGGCTAACAAAATAGGAGAGTTGTCACCAAACATAGGTGGGAAGGGCAAAAAAAAGGGAGCTTTTGGAGAGGCTCATAGACAGCCCACAGAAACCTAGAAAGGATGAAGTGTGTGTTTCTGAAAATTACCTTGGGTAAAGAATCAAAACCTTATAAACCACTGAAGGTCTGGATATTACATTCCCCACCATGTGGTCACCCAGGTAAACAGCAGCAGGTCACCTGGGGAAAGCTTGAGGGAATATTCATGATGTACATCTGATGTCATGTTTCAAGGTCTTTTCTCAGGAAAGACCCAGATTCCCTGAGGTCATGTCGCTTTAAATCTGTGAATTGGTTTACGCCTATGAACAGAGTATGAAGCCAGAAATCCTCACTACAGCGAGTTGAGTTAGGTGTCTGCCCACTTGATGGAGAGATATTTTTGCTGATAAATGTCAAGCAGCATGTCAGTAGCTGATGGTTTATTTTGTTTCTAGCAATGCTGTGAGGAATTAGCCAATACCACAGATACTTGTGTGCACAAACACAGACTACCACTTCCTGTACGTGACTTATTGTGATAATCCCTCCTACCTTATCTCTGGTGGTTACGTGCTGTCACTGGCCTCTACTGTTTGTTATCCCCTATTCCTACTGAGATCAGAAAATTCAGTTTCATTATAGCATCCCCACAGCACTCTCTGGCTCACAGAAGACAATCACAATTGAACCTTTCAAGGATGCTTATAAACCCTCTTACCAAAGCGGTTTTTAATATCTTCCAGGTGGTATCATCTGCCTGCCTCTGTTGGCATGAAAAGGGAATGCCTTGACACATTTCATGTAACAAAATTCTTGCATTTCCAACTCATTGACTGTAGTCCATGCGAGATTGCAGGCTTCATGTAGCAACCGAATAGAGTACTGATGCCACACCCAAGTTCACAAGATAATACCTTAAATCTTGAATTTGAAGTCTGTGAAACCATGCCAATAAATTTGACCCAATGCAGCGTTTATACTTTATTCTGCTTGACTCAATACCCTCGAATGCACTCCTACACATGCTTCCCCAGCCTGGCTGACAGAAATTAGGAATCTTTTTCCAATTTGATGGCCCACGGCCTCCAAGCACAGGCCACGTAATTATAATCGCATGTCACAGATTACCAGTGTTCCCTGGCAAGGAAGCTATGTGCATATTCTTCCAATATAAGAGCAATCCAACCCCAGAATTTCATTTTAAAGCTCTGTTTTCTGGGGCTACTCCTAGGCACCAATTGTATCACTCATTATCTTAGTAGGAAACAGTTAGATTGGATAATTGTGGATAAGTTTAATAAAGGAAATATTACAGAGGCATAAGCGGAATTTATAAAAATCAGAAGAATACGTACAGTACTCCAGAGCTAATATGGTAGTTTTCATATTGAAAAGCTAGTCATCCTCAATTTCTGTAGTTGCATGTGTACCCATTCCTCCTCCTATCGAGATACAGTGTATTTTCTCTTCCCTTGATTCTGAGCCGGCTTATGACTCGCTTTGATCAGGAGGAGAATGGTTGTCAGAGTGATGCTGAATCATTTTTCAGACCAGTTCTGAAGGGTCTGACAGCTTCTGCTTTCACTCTCTTGGAGCCTTCAGCCACCGTATAGGAAGCCGGGCTACACTCCTGTAGAGAGAGATTCATTCAGGTCTCATCCTTTCCTGCCACCTAAGCTAAAATCCCAGCCGAATCCTGCTGCATGTGGTACCCTAACAAACACTAGGCGGAACAAAGATAAATTGGCCCCCCAAATCTCTGACACAACCGAAGGATCATGAGCAAGTGAATGATTGTTTTTGTGTTAAATTACAAAGTTTCAGGGCTGTTCATTATACATCAATAGATAACTGAAATAGCTAGTAACAGCGAGGCACTGTATCACCCTCAGATCTGAAGGATATGCATCACGTGTACCTTTCTAGGCTGAGCGTAAATTCCAGTTTTCCTTGACATTCCATACAGAAGTAATCTGTGAAAGCTTCTGGACCTCTAAATTATGTATTGACATTAACCTTATATCTCATATAACCAATAGCTTACATTGTAACCTTTTTAATTACTTTTTCTCCCCAATTATATTGTTAATTTATGGTATTGGATATCATTTTTATTTGACTCTTGATATTGCTTAGAAAATGTTTCCTTAAAATAGAGTAGGCATTAAGATAGAGAAGACTTTGCACAGGAATACATGACAAGGATGTTCATCAATTGTAGCAAAATATTACATTAAATATGGCTTTAAATTGTCTCAATAGAATAGTTATTAAACAAACTTAGTACATTTATATATTCAATAGTCATTAACAGATAACTAGTAACTACCATATTCACAAAAAACAATTTTTAAAAATTTCTATTTAATAATTGCAATCTTTTATCCCCAGAAAGTGACATGCCTCTGTCATTTACATCACTATCAAAATGCCTCTGTCATTTACATCACTACCTAACACATTTACATAGAACACATAGATTTTACTATTGACCATCAGTAATATGCATGAAATTGCAATGAAACACAGTATTCATAACTTTTAATTTGATCCTTAGTATGATAGCAGCTTTAATATAATGAATATATATCAAGTTTGGCAGAATAAATATATAATGTCAATAATTGCTAAAATTTGAATAGTACTTCCTATGCACCATGCACTTTTCTAAGAGCTTACCTACATTAATTCATTTTATCATCGTAGCAATCCTATGAGTAAAATTATTATTATCTCCATTTTTCTAGTAAGAACACTAAAGCACAAAGAGATTCTGTGCAATTTCTACATATGTTAGTTGGCTACAGAGCCAATAAAAAGGAAGAAGATATTGTTTTCCTATAAGGTTCCAACAGTTATGTGGGCACACCTGCATGTATGAAGTTTATCTCTCCATTTTCTTTTAATCATTACCTTGGAGTTACTCTAAAGGCAAGCTACCAGAGACACTCAGTGTTTTTTCTTCCCTTTTCTGTCATTTGTTTTTAATTTCTTCCATTCCACCCAAGAACATGCTATCTACTTTCACAGAGGGTAGAAAGACATGGCTTCAATTCTCATAAACTTGCTGTAAACAGATTATCCAACTTGAATTTGATATACACAGCCTTGTTTGCAGCTCTGGCAAGAAGATTAAACCAGTTCATACTTCTTTGTTATGACTGAAATACTAAGTTAAATTAAAGAGAATTATGATCAATAAATACAAATAATCTTCCAAGCAATACAAATCAAGAAAGCTATGCAGTGTGTTTACCTGGGTGAAAAAAACAAAAAAATTGTGTTGGGGAGAATGTTCTTATTTAAAAGTCTATGGCTACCCCTGTCTCCAATAAGGAGCAACACAGCTAGCCATTTAGGAATTAATTTTCTTGTTAATTAAAGCAAAATTCAGTGCAAAATGTCAAAATGACATAAAATAATTTAAAATGTCCTCTATATCTCTCTAAAATAATTTGAGTCACGTAACAGTAGTTTTTACTTTTCTATTGTGAGAGTGTTCATGGAATATTGGGGCAGGGATGGCTTTATATTATCTGCTAAGTATCATTTGCTTCTTTTTAAAAACAATTTTATTGAGGTAAAATATACATATATAATTTTCCACCTTTATGATTTTTAAGTGTACAGTTCAGTGGTAATGAATATATTTATTTATTTTTTTTTTCCCCTTCATTTTCTGTCTTCTCTCCCCTTCCCGGACGCTGGTAATGACCTCATTTGTTACTTTTAGGCAAAGATAGAAAGAGAAAACTCTGATTTGAGTGCATTAAAAATATCATGTTTTATATAAATCAACTTTGTATATGTTAATGTTATAATGTTCTTCCCACGCAAACAGGTGATTGCCACCTAGTAAAGTTAGCACACTCTATTTGAATGCATGTAGAAGATAAGTCTAATTGTGATGGACTGAAATGATTTTCATTTGGAGACAAGGCTGTCAACAAAAAGTAGCAAAATTTTATATTTGAAAAATATAAAAAACCTTTTAAAATTGTGCCCAAATTTGTTATATATGTTATATGTATATGAGAATGGTTAATGTGAGCTCTTGATTGGTCCTTATTCCCAAATCACTCTGACACTCCCAGTATGGGCTCCCTGAATGGTAGCTAAAGGTCTGATTCTAATGAGGAATTTCAGGTCAATGTTGGTTTTAGGCAGGTAGGCAATCCAATCCAACACCAAATTGGTTGCTCTTCAAACTTTGTTCTATTGAACAAACCCCACTTATACCTGGTCCCCCAATTTCCTTATGACTAAAATCCTCACTGTGTATTTTATTTCTCTAATATCAAGAGACTTTATTCAACAGCCATTAAATGGATTCCCACCTATGGCTAAGTCACGTGCTGGAAAAATATACTACTGATAGGATTACAAAAATCAATATAAAAAGACTACATTAATTCCTATGTAGTAGATCTTATCTTTCACTCAAATAAACATATACATTTTTTTTTCTATACTCATAACAGTACATTGGCCAGAACAGAGCTAAACAGTGAAATTGAGCAAGAGAATCTAGTGCTGAGAAACTGATTAGGACTTAAATGTAGTAGATCTAAAATGGATAAATAAAATAAAAAGAATCCACATGCATTAGTATAACAAGTGAAAATAGTGCAGAAATATAGCAAGGTGGATAAAGTATAAATCATAGATATCC
>NW_012148341.1:1537300-1565707 GCF_000956105.1 Propithecus coquereli
AGTCTTGAATTATATTAGAAATGGGCTCAGTACCATGGAGCTTTCATTCTAGTGAAGGTAACTATAAATAAATCTCAATAAAATGAATAAATAAAAAGTAAATCATATGAAAATATTGGAAACCAGTAAGAGTTATGGTAGCTACTTAAGTTGGGTGGTTAGGAAAAGTCTCCACAAAGAAGTGACAATGTGAGCTAAAGCTTGCATGATGAAAAGATCAAGTTAAGCAAATATCTTGACACTGAGAATATATTAATAATTCATTATCATATTTCCCATTTTGTATAGATTTAAATATTTTTGAAAAATTTATAATTAACTCAGAATTATCAGTTATTAATAGTAATATGTAATGAACTTACTTTCATTAATGATTCAAGATTTATCTATAATATGTATTCATTCTGTAAATATATATGAAGCATTTATTGAACATTTAATTTATGTGTTGCATGTGTTGACTGTCATAAAGGAAAGAAGTACAGCAGCTAGGAATTTCAGGACAATAGCTGATTTCTTAGGTTTATCACATTCTCTTTCACAGAGTCCTGTGATTTTGATATATTATTTAAAATGTTTGTGTCTTTATATTCTCATAATTACATTATAATAATAGTATATTCATGGTAGTCTTTTGGAGATTATATGAAATGAAGCCCATAATCTAATACAGCACCTGGCATATCACAACGGTTTAGTTTTAAATAATATGATTTAAGAAGATGAGAGAAACTAGTTATGTCATTCATTTTTATCCAGAGTGAGAGATACCGTGATAAAGGCAGATGTATACGGAGGGATGGAAATGCATAGGACACTTACTTGTTGTTGAAAAGGTCAAAGGAAAATTCTAGAGAAGATTTCAGATGTCAATGAATGAGAGTGTTATTTACACCACTTACGTTTATGGTGTTCAGAAGTCTGTTGCAAAGCTGATGCCACTCACCAAAGTGAACCATGAGGCTTGTTTAAGGACCTTTTCTGCCCAGATTAATCATACATATCCTATTTAAAACTACTGGCCATTAAAGTCGGGAAGAATTAATGAAATATGAACACAACGTATGCGGTTTACTTTAATGTTTCCTTCTGCGCAAGAAAATTTGGAAAAACCATTATATTCTCAAGCAAAGGGGGATAATATTGGACAACTTAAACTAATCCATGCTATTATAGAGACCAAATTCTTATTTGTATCACTTCTAAATAAAGGTTAAAGCAACATATTGAAAGACATGGTCTTCAAGAAGAGGTATTTTAAAGTATAATATATCTATATTTAGTGTTTTGAATAAAAATGTCCTCTTGTTTCTTGGAATAAATCATAGAATCAAAATCCAGATGGAAGCCTACTGAGTATCTTCTTGAATCAAACGGAACAGCCAGACAATCAAGACAGTATACCCATCTTTCCAGGAAAAAAAAAAAAAAAGATATGGGGTCTCATTTAGATAAGACAGCATAGGTCCACTTTAGATTTAATTAAAATAGCCTATGTCAAGTGAATCCATCATTCTACCTCTAGAACTGACCCACAATTAATGGAAACATTTCTAGTATACTAAATGTGTGTTTTCTAATAGTTTTAAATTCTGAAATCAGTTCTTGGCCTAAGCAAGGACACGCAATTATTAAGACAGTCTTGAAGTTCATCCCTTCCTGATTCTTCTGATTTTGATATCCTAGATTCCAGTTACATTAGATTCGTATCGTATAAACTATCTCATCTGTTGCATGACAAACTTATCTGAGAGCTTGAATGTCCTGTGATTAAAGCTCTGCTATCAAACCAAATATTAGCGTAGCTGCTTTACAAATCACTTATTCTCTGTCTTCTTGAACAAAATTATGGATCTTATTCTTGGTTTGGACCTTTGGCTAATTATATACTCAATTTTATGAGATGGATGCCTACAATGTTCTACACACTATAACACCATGTCTTTCCTGTCCTTTTCCTGTTTGGCATGACATTTCTTTCTTAAACCTATATTGAGTTTCAAAACATTCATCTCTTCATTAGAATATCCGAGGGCTGATTTTTTAAAGAAGTCAATAATCTCTGAGTTGGGGAAACACATGCAAACCATCTACAGTCAAGTCTCATAATTACAAAGCATATTATTTGATTTATACCACAATAATCGTATTTTACCCCACAGTTTCATATGAAGGGAATGTTTAAATCTGTTTCATATTCTCTCAGTGCTACTTTGGTTCCTTTTAATCTCAGCCACTGAGTTGATAGGGCTCAAAGGAAAACAAAATAGATTTATCCGTCACTGAACACAATCAATTGTATATTGGCTTCTTTAGGAATGGAGTTAGATAAAATGACTTAATCACTATTTTTCAAGGGGAAATTATAAATAATTAACCACTATGACTATGACTCCTATAAAAGAAAGTGAAATTCAGCACATCCAATCAGATAAGAAAATTACTTATGATGAATATTCCATTTTTAAAACTGATTCTGCCCCATATAGCAATACCTACTTGTTAAGGCTACTGCTTTTAATATGGAACTATATATAATAAGACTAGAAGTTAAGTTTAGATATATAGTTGTACAAATAACTAAATATTTTTAAAATACCTCTATGATTTAATTATTTCCACTTTTCATTATTTCATATCTCAGCAAAAAATGAATGTGAAGCCCTATATTATATCAAATCCTTGAAATCCTTGAAACTAAAGCAGTCTTCAATGTTTAGAATTACTCGTGGTAAGGATTTGTCAAATATAGCTATTCATTTGGTATAGGTCCCTCTGTTTCAGACATGTTTAAAACTTTGATGATGTTTCATTAAGTGAAACATTTAAACAAAACAAATGAACCATATTATTAATAGTTTGCTAGGACTGCCATAACAAAATTCCACAGTCTAAGTGTCTTAAGCAACAGACATCTATTTTCTTATAGTTGTGGAGGCTGGAAATCCAAGAACAAGGTACCAGACTATTGTTCTCCTCTGAGGCCTGTCTCCTTTGCTTTCCCAGGGCTGTCTTCTTGCTACCTCTTTACATGGTTGTTCCCATGTGCAGGCATGCCCCTGAAGTCTCTTCTTTTTATAAGGACACCAGTAATAGCGCATTAGGACCCCACCCTAATGGCCTCATATTAACTTCATTACTTCTCTAAAGTCTTTATCTCCAGATATGGTTATATTCTGAGGTACTAGAGATTGAGACTTCAACATATAAATTCTGGAGGCCATAATTCAGCCTGCAACACGCAAAAGTTTCTCTTCAAATCCTTCAATTTTCTTTTCAATTTCTTTAATCTCATTACAAAACTACATTTCCCAGAATCCCTGGTCACCAGATTTCTAAATATTACATGCATGGTGCTACTCAGGGGCAGTCAGGTGAGATCTGGAAGGTAGAGTGCAGTGGTGGTGGTCCCCTTCCTGCAGGCCTTGGTTGTTTTCCTTGCAAGAAAGTTCATATGCATGATGGATCTTCTTGGGGTATTTTTTCTTACTAAAAAGAGAATATATTTATTATATGTTCCTGGTGTTAAGAGCCTTACCATCCATTCTCCAATCTCCTGATAGTTGCAGTGAGTGACAGAGACTTATTATTTCTGGCCTAGCTCTAGAACTGGTTTCAAATGGAGAAGTACCCATAATCAATCAATTTGATAAGGTTCTGGAATTAATTCCAGGATACCAACCTAGAACATATCCTTTCAACCCTTTCAATTATCTCAGAAGTACTAAATTCCTGTATTAAAAATATCCTTGCTTAAAATATCTAGAGTGGTTCTTGTTTCCTGCACTTAGTTCTCATTGACGTAGATATAAAAACTCTTCTCCCCGTCTTCTTTCACAACTCTATTCTGTGCCTTCTTTCTGAAACATTCTTCTTTCTACATGAAGTTTGGCCTATTTTTATCCTTTCTTCAATATTTACATCAGAGATTATTTCTTATATATAATTTTAATAATCCAACTGCAAAATTCACAGCTATAGCAGTATATCTGGGATAAATGATTCTGCTAGTGATCTGTAAACTACCATCCTGAAAACAAATGGACAATGTTACAATGGGATTTTTCTGGCCTCCATTTCACCTGAAGTGCCGACACCATATAGAATAGGATTTCAAGGTGAGTTTGAGATAAAACCTCTCCTTTAAAAGAAGAATATATAATAACAATATAAGGAATTTCAGAATGAACAGAGAGAGAGCAGCTGCTGTGCTCTGAATCTCCATTTGTCCTTTGGGGAAGGGAGAGGATTGTGCTACAGTCTATCTTCAAGCCTAGTGAAAGTATCTTCCAGCAGAGTATCCTATAAGTTTTAAAGGAGTTCCTACTAGATGAGAGACACAGAGAATGGAATATTACTTTCCTCTTTGTAAAATGGACTATGGCTGAAGGTGTGATATCCCCTCCCCTGTCCTACTGAGATACAAAGGGCCTAACTGCATTAGTCACTGTAAATGGAGAATAGTGGGTGTTGGTGACAGACTACTTCCAGGAGCTGGAAGGTATCAGAAGATACCATTATCTGCAGCTCCATTCTGTCAAAGGACCATATCAATTGGGTGGACAGCAGCAGGTGGACAATATTCAAACCCGCATCCCAAATTCTCACTGTGGAGGCAGAATCCAGGTAGGGCAGCTGGTAAAGACTGCAGTCCCTCTTCCCTGAGAAGTTCTGTGTAATAGAAGAGCTACAGTAGTGGGCTTGGCAGCTGAACGGCAGTCCATACCTCCCCGTACTTCTTTGGACAGAAAATCCATTCTAGGTGGACTCAGGAGCCAGTGAACATGAGGGGATCCCATCACCTGGCTCAAAAAGTTCCCTAATGGGTATCTTAGTCTATTTTCTCATGCTATAACAGAAAAACCTAAGACTGGGTAATTTATAAAAATAATAAGTTTATTTCTCATAGTTCTGAAACTAGGAAGTCCAACAGCATAAGGCTGGCATCTGGTGAGGGTCATTCCATGGCAGAAGGCAAGAGGTGGAAGCAACCAAGGAAAACAAGGTAAGAAATGGGACTGAATCTATCCTTTTATCAGGAGCCATTCAAATGATAACTAGCCCACTCCCGCAATAATAGCATCAGTCCGTTCATGAACACAGAGCTTTCATGACCTAATAGTTCTTAAAGATCTCACCTCTTAATACTGTTACAACGGCAATTAAAGTTCAACATAAGTTTTGGTGGAGACATTCAAATCACAGTACTGCATGTTGACAGCAGCCAGGGGTGGTGCCAGTTTTCAGCCTACCTGTTTCCCTCCCCCCAACACATGCACAGCTCCTGCTCCCAGTGAGGCAGCAGATGAAGAGTGAGTTAATCATCTCCTCCACCTGTTCCCACAGCTACTGCTCCATGAGCAGTTTTCCCCACAGAGGCTCTCGGCAAATTGCAAAGACTGGTCTTTGCCAAAGGGCCTAGCTACAATCAATTAGAACCTGGGAAAACTAATTTCCCACGGAAAGTAAAAAACAATAGAATAATAGAGGCAACATGTGGAAATTAGTACAAGCTATACTATCAAGAAGCTGAATGGGGAGTTGAGGGAAAGTGATATGCAAACAGAGCCTGGGTAAATCCAGTCATCCTAGAAGGAGAGAAGACTGTGTATATATATCCATGTCCTCTGAAAAATATCAAAGACTTTACATCGCAGGGGAAAATAGACTTCACTGAACTAGTCCAGCCAAGTCACTAAACAAACGAGCAAACAGTAATAAGCTCCAGAGAAAGGAAGATCAGTGTCCAGAGCTGCTGTATCATCTTTTGCAAAATGCCAAATTTTCAACCAAAATTGTGAGACAAGCAAAGAAAAAGGAAAGTATGACCCATACACAAGGAAAAAAAATAGCAGACAATTGAAATTGTCTTTCAGGTGAGTTAGATATTGAATATCTTTAACTAAGATGTCAAAGCAATTATTACAAATATGTTAAAAATCTAAAGGAAACCGTGTTTAGATAATTTAAAAAGATATAACGACGATGTCTTATCTAATAGAGTATACCAATAAAAAGAAATTATGAAAATAGGGACAAATGGAAATTCTGGAGTTAGAAAGTAAAATGCATCAAAAAAAATTGTACTAGCAGGGCTCTATAAAAGTTTTGAGTTGGCAGAAGAAATAATCAGTAACATTGAAGATAAATTAATTGATATTATGCCATTTGAAAAAGAGAGAAAACAATGAAGAAAAATAGATACTATATATCAAAATTTCACTCGCTTTTTTGGAAGAAATTGACAAGCCCTTCCTAAAATTCATCTGGAAATGCAAGGGCACCAGATGGTCAAAGCAACTTTGGAAAAAAAATATGTTTATGGGGATACTCTTTGTGATTTCAAGACTTTAAAAAGCTACAATGATCAAGACAATATATTATTGACATGAGGATGTGTGTGTGTGTGTGAGTGTGTCTATATGTATATACACACACTCTATATATAGATGTGAGATACATACATACATATATATATATATATATATATCTCAATAAAACAATTCAGAAAGAAACCCTTCATTTTATGGTCAATTGATTTTCACCAACGGTGCCAAAACAATTGAATGGGAAAAGAATAGTCTTTAAACAAATGATGGTGGGACAACTTGATATCTATGTGCGAAAGAGTGAAGATGGACGTCTATAGCACAGCCTACACAAAATGAACTCAAGATGGATTATAGGCCTCAATATAAAAGCTAAAACTATAAAATCTTAGAAGAAAACTTAGGGTAAATCTTTATGACCTTGCGTTAGGCAGCGGTTTCTTAGAATACTGTGTCAGTCTATTTTGCATTGTTATAAAGAAATGTCTCTATTTATTGCTGAGTAATTTATAAAGAAAAATAGGTTATTTGATTCATGGTTCTGCAGACTATACAAGCATAGTGCCAGCAACTCCTGGGCTTCAGGGATCTTCCCATCAAGGCAGAAACCCAAAGGGGAGCAGGTGTGTCACATGGTGAGAGAAAGAGCAGGAGAGAGAGGAGAAGGGGCCAGCTTCCTTTAAACCACCAGCACTCATGTCAATTAACAAACTGAGAACTCCTTATCACGGGGAGGGCACCAAGCCATTCATGAGAGATCCACTCTTGTGGCTTTTAAAACACCTTCCACCAGGCCCTATCTCCAACACAGAGGATCAAATTTCAACATGAGATTTGGAAGGGCCAAACATCCAAACCATATTAGATAGCAAAAGCACAGTGACAGAAGAAAAAATAGATAAATTGGATTTTGTCAAAATTAAAAATGTTTGTATTTCAAAGGATACCATCAGGAGAGTGAAAAAATCTACTAATCTAAAAATCTCCTGAATAATGTATGTGAATTTTTGTATATTTGTAAAGAATTTGTATATAGAATACATAAAGAATTCTTGAAACGCAATAATACAAGATAAATAACAAAAGTTTAAAATAAAGGATTTTGCTAGACATTTTCCAAAGAAGTTATGCAAATGACCCATAAGTATATAAAAGGATGCTCAATTTTATTTGTCATTAGGAAAATAAAATCAAAACCACAAGAGATAACACATCATATTCATTAAGATGGTTATATTCAAAAACATAGACAACAAGTACTGACAATGATGCAGCATTATTCGTAATAGCCAAAACTTAGAAAATTACAAGGTCAACAAAGATGTGAATGGATAAAATGTTTTATAGCCATACAATGAAATATTTTTCAGCAATAAAAAGAAATGTAGAACATTACATATGCTATATCATGGAAACCTTGAAAACATTATGCTAAGTGAAAGAATCCAGTCACAAAAGACCACATATTGTAGGATTCCATTTGAGCAAGTTGTCTAAGATAGAAAAATACAGGGGCAAAAAGAAGATGAGTAGATTAGTGGTTGTCTAGGCCTGGGGGAAGGAGTGATTGAGGGGAATGGAGAGTGACTGCTAATAGGTACAGGTTATCTTTTCGAGTATTGGAAATATTCTAAAATTAGATTATTTTGATTCTTTCACAATTCTATGAACATAAGAAGCATTGAACTGTACTCTTAAAATGAGTGTATGGTGCTTTCTGTGAATGGTATCTCAATAAAGGTATTTTTCAAAATGAAAGTAAACATATAAGAAAGAAAAATTTTAATTGGTTACCAATACATTAAATCAAGGTCAAAATCTTACCTCCTTCTACAGCTATATATTTAACAAGATCCTTTAGGATTTGTCCCTGCTTCCTTCTCCTTTCTCAGCTCTAGTTACCTATCACTCAATTTCTCTAGCCACACTGGTCTCTGTTCATTCCTGAAAATCTGCCAAAATCTATGTATTTTTTTCCACAGTAATAGCATTGCACAGTTCATGTACTCTGCGCTCTAATATCTCAACTCTCTACTGTTTCCTCAGCATTGTTGAGTCCCAGCATGAATTTATCAACTCAGGTTTTCTCTGACCATCTTTTCACAATCAGTACATCCCGACCTCCTCTATCACAACTCTGTCTTCATTATACTTCAGAGGACTCTTTAATTTTTTAACCTGTTTATTGTCAGAATTTAGCCTTTATGAACATAATAATCATGTGATTTTCCTTCCCCTCTGTATATCCAGTGTCCAGTATAATACCTGATATGAAATAGACTTTATTATTGTTAAATTAATAAAAAGAAAACAGAAAACAACATCTACTGCATTATCTATGCCTACCTAGAACCTAATCTCTAATAGCAAAGTAAAATGCTAGGCTAAATGTCGGAATGAATAATAGCTCCACTGTCAGCAGTGACTAGATGAATAACATTGGAAAAGGTTGTAAAATTCCAAGACTCTCATTTTTCTCCATTCCAAAATGTTGACTCTGATACCTGGTCCACCAACAATAGAAGCTGGAAAAAAGTTTCAAATAAGATACAAAATATGACAGGCTTTTACAAATTACAAAATGATGCTCAAATAAGAATAATGTTGCAACGATATACTGAGACGCTACAAAGCTGTGCTAATAATTCCTCCCTGCTATCATCAATGGATTTCTTTTCTCTCTCAGGAAATTCTTAGTCATAGATAGCAATCTGGATCTCTTCCATATTACTCTACTTCAAAGCTAAGGTTAGCATTTGCTTTGCCATTGATTTTCTTTTAAGAGCACGATTAACTTTTCAATAGATTATTATCTCTATCCGCCTATCTATTCACCATCAGAATTGAGTTAAGTCTTTTGGAAAATTCATGAGTATAGAACAATTTGATGTTAACAGTTATTTTGACCAGGCAGTTTTCTTTCACAATTTTTATGACTTCTTTTTTCCTTTAAACCTATAATTTAAAATGCCTGAAAGACAATGGCAATGCTATTCCTTTATCACTATTTGTAGTAACACAAAGAATGATTTACAGAGCACTTTCACATATATTTTGATATATGATTAACAACTTTTATTCTTGCTCTACAGATGACGAAATTGAGGGTCAAAAAATTTGATACCCTTGCCTGGGTTTACAAACAGAGTTAAGTAGCGTGCACAGGTTAAACTCCAAATTTATTACATCACCAACTCCTATCAAAGAATTAAAACAGACTGCAATTTTCCTAGCTTTGTCTCCTGCCTCCTTTCCTTCTTTTTTCTTTTGTCCCTCTTCTCTTTACTTTTTTTCCCCCTTATCTCCTTCCTTGAAACTTAATGGACTTCAGACGGTTAACAGAAAATCTACAAGTCTTACAAAGATAGTTCTAAAAATAATTGCTCTAACAGCTCACAAAATAAGATCATATGGAAGATCTCGAACAAGAGATGAAAAACAATCTCCCAACTATACCGACCACAAGTTTTGCAGCAGTTAAGGAAAACAGCAACCTGAGAAGACCCCAGATCACATAGCCTTCTCTTTCCTCACACTGTAAAACTTCAATCTTGCTGACTTCTGAGGGTTACCTGGATTTATAACGTTCCTTGATGTGCATGAGCTGATTAAAGTCTTCAAGCTCATTAGAATCATTTTCACTATTTGTTTTTTTTTCACCTTGACACTCCTTGAAGGCAGAAAATACACGTTATTTATTTTTGCATATCGCTCACACTCCCTCAGACCCATTCAAACTTCCTTATCATGGTAGGCTCCCAATAAGGTCAGATATAATACTATGATCAAATTACATAATTTATGTAAAAGTCCCCGATTACCTGTGTAAGACTCTAAGTTATCATATAGATCATACAGAGTGTGATTTGGAATCATTTTTTTAAAAGCTTCATAAAATAAGGTTGGGAACTTGAGGTCAATAGATTATGAGAAAGAAATATGCAGAGAGAGAGAAAAGGACGTGGAACCAGTTGATATTTATGCTTTTATACAATCCTGGTTTTGTGTAGTAAAATTTAAGAATGTTTGTCAGGGCTGAAAACTTAACCCTGCAAACATTCTGGTACTTAAGATTTATGTACTACTACAAAATGCAGCCATTTGAAGAATATAGTTGATACAATTAGGTCCATAACCATATGGAAGAATTTTATGTTTAGGTATAAATATTTCTGAAGAATATAGAAAGGCTATATATTAGAAGATTTAGGCTAATTAGTAATAAGAAATAATCCTCAAAGAGACCAGATTCCAAATTGTTAAAGACATTATTTTCAAAATTATGATGAATGTTTGAAACTTAGACTGTACTCACTAAAACTGAGCAAACTATTTTATATCTATAGACAAATCTTTCTATTCAATTGAACTTAGGTAACATTCTTTTGTACTGTGAATATACATAGTAGATTTATTTAAATGGACAAGTTTATTTTCAATATAAAAATGTTTTCTGAAGCAAAATCTTTTACAAACAAGTTATCAAAGTTTTTAAATCTTGTTTAAAATACAAACATATTTTTGAGATTTACACATTTATATACGTTTATGAAATTTAAGTAAATGACTAAAAGTTCAAACATATAACTTATTATTTTCATAAGCATAGTTTATAAAGTAAACACTATTTAAAATACGCCAGTAGTTCTAGTGCCCACGTAAAACAAAATCAATATTAACAAGCTACAATTCTGACATGATAGAAACGAATGCTATGCATTATGCTGCATCTGGTATCTTTGTGAGCCTCAGCAAGTCACTTCTGCCGTGGAATCTTCAGTTTCTTCCTCTCTAAAAATAATACTCCTTTTAATGATAATAAAAATAATTATTATTTTATAAACATTTCCTAGCCCTCACTGTGCAGGGCTGTGTTCTACGTACTTTACAAATATTATTTCCCACAATCCTGAATAACTTAGTGACATGAGAATATTATTACTCCCATTTTTACAGATGAAAAAATAATCTACAGAAGCTAAATAAACTGTCCAGATCAAACAGATAGTATGCAAAGCTTGGACATAATTATAATATTATTAACTAACTTACAAGGATGCTATGAAAATTAAATGAGACAGTTGACACAAATTCACTTGGTAAAATTAAATCAATACATACAAAAATGTAATAGTGGTAATAGACATAATTTTTCAAATAATTTTCAACGAGGTGTAACATATGTTCAAAATATATGCATTGACATGCACATCTCAGGCTCTTAGACATTTGGAGATATATGAGTCAACACTCAGATATTTTCAAAGTAAACCCAACTGAGAAAAAAAAAGTGTTTGAAATTATATTTCTTCAATTAAAAAATTGGAACTTTATTTAATCTGGCTCCTTTATACTTAATTACCTGGTTTTTTTATTCACCTATTTTATATATACAAGTTGTATATATTCATATCAGTGATTTTTAGCAAATTCACATAATTGTACAACCATCACTATAGTCAAATTTTTAAAATATTTTCATTACCTTAAAATACTCCTTTGCCCCTTTGCAGTCAATCCCTGCTTTCTTCCCAAATTTTTCTACTTCGTGTCTTTAGATTTGCCTTTTCTTGACATTTCATATAAATAGAATCATACATTATATACTCTTCTGGAAGCCCAATCATGTTGTAGAATGTATTGGTAATTTGTTCCTTTTTATTGTTGAATAGAATTCCAATATATGGATGCACCATATCTTGTTTATCTATTCATCAGGTCATGCATATTTGGATTATTTATAATTTTTAGCTAATTTTAATAATGCTGCTATGAAAATTTGCTTTTTAGTTTTGGTGTGAACATATGCCTCATGACTCTTAGGTAGATACCTAGGAATGAAATTGCTGGGTCCTGTGGTAGATTTAAGTTTAACTTTTTAAGAAACTGTCAAAGAGATTTCCAAAGTGATGTCAATCATTTTTTTAAACACGTATTAATCTTTTTTGAAGAATCTTTTGTCCATTTTTCACTGGGTTTTTTGTTTTTTGATTATAGAGTTCTTATACATTTTAGATATAGGAGTCCTTTTCCAGATGTAGGAATTTCAAATATTTTCTCCAAGTTTACTGCTTCTCTTTTCTATTTTCTTAACAGGTTCTTTTGAAGAACAAACATTTTTAATTTTGATGAAGTCAAATTCATCATTTTAATTTTTTTGCAAATCATTCTTTTATGCCATATTTAAAACCTTTTTCTTAACCCAAGTTCACAGAACTTTCCCCTATGCACATTACTTTGATTTGGAACTATTATACATCACAAGAGAGAGTTTGAGTATGCATTTGCTATTGTGCTTGGTAACCCTCATGGCACCGTTTGTGACCTTCAGCAGAGGTAGTTGCTTTTTGATCTGTCAGACAGCTTCTTGGCACAGTGGCTTATTGAAAGTGCCAGAGTGAGGGTGGTTCTGGAGCTGACAGAAGATACGTCAGTTTTCGGATTTCTCGGTTGCTTGAGACAACAACTTCCGCCATGAAGGCCCAGTTCTGCCACATGGTTCTGTTTGTTAAGCCTTCCAATGATTATCAAATCACTTTTGGCTTAAACTAGCCAGAGTAGATTCTGTTGACTGCTGCTAAGGATCTAGTAGTATATACACATAAAGAAATTAATCACAAAACTCTGGTATTTCAATTTGGGACAAAAGGAGCCAGTAAAAAGTATTTTATAAAGAACACAAGGTACCTACTATGGTATATACTAGAACTCCTTCTAACACCATTTAATAAGTCCAAATTTATGAACATCAGTGATCTCTATGGTATTGCATATGTAGCCTTAAAAGCTATAGAGCATATACCTGTAACTGAAATATATAAAATTTGACACACATATTTTCTTCTATTTTTCTATTTGTATTTATTTTTACATAGAAATGGAGATCAAATATATGCTTACCTGATATTTCACATTATTTTGATATGGGAATGCTCGTTAAAACTAACATAGGAAATATTATGGGATTGTCTACAATGAGGAGGCAGGAATTCATTATTCTATAGGCAGATAAAAGGTTCACTTTTAGCCTATAGCTTGACAGTTTGACTGACTAGAAATTTAGTTAAATCACACACAAAAAATCAGATTGAAGAGAAGGGAAATCCATACAATACAAAGAATAATGATTTTACCCAAAGATTAAATTTCTATTTAGAGAAACAATAAAAATCAAGTATAGTTCTTCTAAAAAAAAATATGAAAACAGTATTTTTCTTAACACAAACACAAAAGAATATGTATAAATTGAAATATATGTGTATGTATGTATGGATATATTTATAACTTTGCATATATATTTATTAAGTTTTTTATGTCTTGAAAGGGATGTGAAAAGGAAGAGCCAGTTATTATGCCTATCTAGAAGAGAAGTATTTATGTTTCTGTCTAGGTGATTTGATGAACTCTTCTTGACAATTCTTGAGGTTTCACTGAATTCTAGCTTTATCCTATTAGGCATGTGAGCCACGCTGAGAATGCTGGGCCCTTCTCACAAAATCAAAAAGGATGCACACAACAAATTCTCCAAAATTAATGATAAACCTAACCTACTTTTCTTGTTCTTCTGATCGTGATTATTTCTATACAATTGGTAAATTACTGAATTACTGTAACATGCACTTCCATTCATTCATTTATACAAAAACACATATTTAGTGAGCTACTTTCAATATTATTTTTTTAGCTGGAGAAATGGTAGATAAAAGAATAAAAGCAGCTGTATGCACTGTATGATACAATCCACAACAACCCACAATCTTGTTTGTTTGTTTGTTTATTTTTTCTTTTTTAGAGATGAAGTTTCACTATGCTGCCCAGGCTGGCTTCAAACCCCTGGGCCCAAGTGACTCTCAGTGTCAGCCTCCTGAGTAGCTGGGATCATAGGTGCACACCACCACACCTGGCCTCACATCTTGTATTTTGTAATTAAATAATTTGTTAATTAAAATTAGAAATTTTCTCAAACTACCTGTCAAATTTGTCTTCGTTTTTTTTTTTGTTTTGTTTTGTTTTTTTGGCTCAAATTTCTCTTTTTCTACAAAAAGAGACATGTAGTACACTGGTAAGTTCTTTAAACCTAAGATACAGAAGGTCTGGTTTGCACTGTCATAGGAAAGTAACTTATCTTTTCTGGTTGTCAGTTTCCTTGTGTACAAAACGAGGAGAGCAATCATCATCTCTATGATGATTTCCTATAATTTTCTATAACATTATGAATTCTAGCACTGCAATTTTTAAACTTCAGAACCAACTTAATATTGACTTATATATTAAATATCTAATGATAATGAGTGTTACTTTTTAAAAAGAATGCAAGGAAGGAACATAGGGGTCAAATGTGACACATGATCAATGAAAGTTGTTACTATGCCTGTCTCTTTCCATTTTTCCCCATAACTTTTCAATTCTGACATTGAATTCTGATATTCCTAATGTTGTACACCTTTTTCCTAATATTCTTGCTCATATAATTTAGCTTACACCCTTTGCAGTTCTGTATTTGTATCTTTGGCATTATTTCATGTGAGAAAATGTTAACTTGCAAAACTGAAACTAGATTTTACACGTTTCGGAATTTTTTTATTCACCGTAACATAAAGTTGAACATTACATTTTTAAATGAATATAACAATCAAAAACTATGAACAAGGGTTATAGACTCGCAGTCCCCAAGCCCCGGGCGGGCGGCAGACCACTACCAGTCCATGGCCTGTTAGGAACTGGCCGCACAGCAGGAGGTGAGCAGCAGGTGAGCTAACCAAGCTTCATCTGTGTTTATAGCTATTTATAGCCACTCCTCAACTCTTGCGTCACCACCTGAGCTCCGCCCCCTGTCAGCTCAGCAGGGGCATTAGATTGCCATAGGAGCACGGACCCTGCTGTAAAATGTGCATGGGAGGGATCTAGGCTGCACACTCCTTATGAGAATCTAATGCCTGATGATCTGAGGTGGAGCTGAGGTGGTGATGCTAGCACTGGGGAGTGACTACAAGTACAGATTACCATTAGCCGAGAGGCTTGACTGCACAGAGACCATAGTAAATCAATTGCTTGCAGACTCATATCAAAACCCTATCAGGATATGGCAAGTGACAATGTAGTAATAATAGAAATAAAGTACACAATAAATGTGGTGCACTTGAATCATTCTGAAACCAGCCCTTCCCCCATCCCCCACTCCCCATCTCCGTCCGTCCGTGGAGAAAATGTCTTCCATGAAACCAGACCCTGGTGCCAAAAAGTTCAGGGACCGCTCTATAGACTACTTGAAGTATTTTTTCCTAATTTGCATTAAGTACCAATTCAGATAAATTAACTAAATTGCCTAAAGCTACAGAGCTAGTAAGTACCTGAATGAGGATTCCAGAACTGGGTTTTCACTTCCAGAGTCTGAGTGCTGGTGTAAGGGAGAATTCTGGTTTCCATTTGAAAGGGAGAAAAAAAATAAATATGAGGTTTAAATATATATATATATATATGTAGATAGATAGATAGATAGATAATCTCATTTGTTTTAATGATTTGAGCACAGGGAGAAGGGAGGGGAGGGGAAGGGGAAAGGGAAGGGGAAGGGCAAGAGGAGGGAGCGGACACATCGGGGCTTAGGGCTTCAACAAGCCAGTGGGGGCTGGACTGAGTTCACAGCAAAGCATATACTGACTTTCTCCACCACCACATCATTTCTAAAATAATTCTGTCTGGGAGCCAGAGAAATTCCTTGAATACATAAGTATTATCTCACGACAATAATTTTAGATCTTCCTTTCTTTTTACTAGAAAATGAAACAAGACAAAGTTTGTTATTTTTGGATAAAATTGACCTTTCTGTGCAAAATGAATTGGCACTCAATGGTCTCTTATGTAAAGCAGCAGCTAATAAGAGGGAAAATGAAGTGATTAAGGGACACTTCAGAATTAGGACTTGGACCAAAATTATCCACAAGACCAAAACTATGAATAACAAATATCATATAAGAGAGGTTAGAGATAATGCTGGAGGAAAATGTTGTCTGAGTTAATTAACAGTACCAAGATAAAGACTTTTTGCTAAGAGAAAGATATGAATTTCATATTAGCTGTATATATTTCCTTAATTTATTAAATAACGGCTTTTTTGGCCAGAATATAAATTTGGCATTGTTTCATGAATTGATTCTTGCAGGTTAGCTATGGCTTTTGATTCAAGATCATGTGTCCCATTGAAATTTGGCCATTAACAGTGGTATTGAAATTTCAGCTTTCTTGTCATTCATAAATAAACCTGTGAAGCTTTACACTTTAATTTATAACATGAGTTGCATTTATGTTTTCATGCATTCTCACGCCACTCTCAGTTTCCCTAAGTAAATAAAATAGTGATCAGTTCATTGATTTATAGGATGTTTTATACATTAGAAATTCTCACTAAAATGGAAGGTAGCATTAGCCACAAAAGCTGGTTTCCTCTATATTTTCTGTGCATACACAAAATAAGACCCTGAAAGAAATAACTTCTGAATGGTAGCATACATGCTCTCCATTGTATAAGGTAAATTTCTCCTTCTTGGGACATAATTATAGATACTCTCATCTAAATTATATCAGGACCGCTCATCTAGTTTTAGAGTGAACATTCAGCTTCATATTTTATGGTGAAACAATTTAAAAAGAGAAACGTGTCTATCATCTAATTTATGGAATTTCAATCCTGTTTGGAACATTGACAATAAATTAATTAAACTATGTAAACAAAAAACTAGAACTGAGAAATTAAGGATCGCTTTTCTAAAATAGTTCCAGGATGCTTTAAGTGAAATGCCTTTAGATTGTTTTTTCCCCCAATAACAATTCAACCAAAAACGGTGCAATATGGTGTTTTTACATTAATACACCATCAACTTTATTATTTTAAATTTTCATAAGTACTCAGGTTATCCCCACAAAATCAAATATAAAAGTACATGCAAGTAAGGTAAGTTTCTGTTTAATGCAAGTAGTAAAACAAACTTTTATAGTCAATTATTTGAGTAAAACAGGTAAAACTGTAATTGAGACTATTTGCTAAGGTACTGCTATCATTTATCCCTTTAATTTTTAATAATAAACATAGGCTAAGTGTTGATATTGAGTATAAAAATGGTAGAATTTTTTTAAAAAATCATTTATTTTCATACTAAAATATTTATTAGCAACTGCACCTCACTAAAGAGTAATTACAGGCAAACTTTGAATTTTGAAATTCACCCACATTAAAATTTCTCTGGCCCATGGACTTAAATGAGAACATATGCTTCCTCCAGTTTCCTAATTGGAAAGTTCTGAGTGGCACTAATTTATGGCTTTGGAAACTAATCACCCCCAGCCTAGAACAAGGAATGGAAAACACTAACAATAATTTAAATTTTAAGAAAAAAATCAAGCAATTTAAAATAAGGCTTGGATAAATTTTTTCTGTTGAAAACCTCTACACTATGTTTTATAATCAATTTGTTGCAAATATTCATTCCAAGGTTAGTTTTAGGCACTAACTTAACTGCAGAAATATGTAGAGCAATAGCCAAGCTTTAATAATAATGCAATTGTTATTTTTAGTAATAATTTATTATTTTTAAAAAATAATCAGTGCAAAGCTAATAAATAAAATACAGTAATTTATCTATTGTATTTTACATATCAGAAGCCTTAAATTATTTCTTTAAAGGAGTATTTTCTGGGAAAGTTATAACCATTAAATTGAAATATCTTACAAAATTCAAGAATGTGCTAGTGATACAGCAAAGTGGACCCCAAACTGGGATCTGTTTGAAGGCCAAGTGAGTTCTTGGCTTTACGCAGGAAAGAATTCAAGAGCAAACTTACAGAGCAAAGCAAAAGCAGGTTATTAAAGTAACAAAAGTAAAGAAAAAGGAGGCTGCTGCACACACAGGGCAGCAGCTATCTCTCAGAGCAACAGAAAGTAGCCCTCTGTGAGTTTCCAGGGTCTTATTTTATACCTTCTACTTAATTTTATGGTAAGCGGAGGGAAGATTATTTATAAGATTTCTGAGAAAGGGGTGGGGAGTTCCTGGAATTGAGGTTTCCTCCTCTTTTAAACCATCTAGGGTAACTTCCAGGAGTTGCCATGGCATTTATAAACTGTCATGGCACTGGTGGGAGTTTCTTTTAGCATGCTCATACATTATAAGCACTGTATAATGACCAGTGAGGGTAACCTGAGGTCGTTTTTCATGGCCATCTGTGTTCTAGCTGGTTTGGGCCTATTTCTTTGCTGTCCCTTTTTTTATCAGAGCTCTTGGTTGGAGGCTTATGACTCTATTGAACAGGGCCTGCCAGTTCCCTATCTCGCTATGAAACCCAATATATAGATACATAGAGAAAGCCAGAAAGAAAGACCAAGAAAGATAGTTCTTCAATTATTCCATTACCTTACCTTTGCTTTGTACTTGAATTTCTAATTATAGCTCCTAATATCTGTGTCCTGAATGAGCTGGAGTTTAGATAAAGCTCTATTTTCCAAAGGCAAATAATCAATTTAAAACATTCAACCCCTGTACTAAACTTCATTCATTTAGATAGTAATAATTGTGCATTTTAATTGAAAGTAAAGGATATTTGTAGGTTGAGCATTTCAGTATAGGAAACACCTAACACACATACATAAAGCGGACAATTATAAATTAACAAAATCGGAGTCTAACAGTGCCTCTCGTCCAAAAGGCCATTTCAGATCATTTAGTCAAGCTAGACATTTTTGTATTTCATTTTATTGTTTTTTTTTTTTTTTTAGTAATTGAATTGAAAAGTTAGAATGCTTTAACTTCTGTATTATTGAAGAAATATACTGAATTACTATAAATATTTAGTCAAGTAAGATACATTTCTAACCAGGGTTCCTTTATGTGTATCAGGAAATATCTTTGGCTTTTTAACTTAAACATAGTTTTACTTACGATAGCTTATCCATTCATTAACTTATAATTTATTCAGTCTTATTTTTTCAAAAAGTGAAGGGAAGGTAGAAAATTGGAATTACCAGTGATACAAAAAAAAAAAAAAAATGGAATAATTAAACTCTACTGAGTTAGAATGTGTAAAGTTGGAGGAGGTCTAAAATTTGTTTTAGTGGTGTTTTCAATCTATGAATTTATTTCCTATGGGAATCTGGAAACATCACTATCACTTTATATATCAGCTTCCAGTATCTAATGAATATCTCTATGAAATAAAATCCAATATAACTGTATTATGCAAGAAAAGCTTATTTTTTTATAAAGTCTACTAAAAACATGATTGAGAAATATTTTCAACAAACATGAAACAAC
The DNA here is from genome assembly GCF_000956105.1 of Propithecus coquereli. Lineage (NCBI taxonomy): Eukaryota > Metazoa > Chordata > Mammalia > Primates > Indriidae > Propithecus > Propithecus coquereli. Next base: position 1,556,931 of record NW_012148341.1, read on the forward strand.
TGTTGTACAGTATTATGCATTAACTATGCAAATGAAAATAAAATAGAAAATATTGCCAGTATCAGAAAATAAATTTAACATAATGTTTCAATGACAACCAGTCTAGAACCCAGTGAGACTACACATGTGGCATATATCAGTCTGGAAATTCCAAATTTAATTTCCATTCAGAAATGTGAAATACTATTTCATAGTAACATGTGATAACACATTTGCCAAAATGCCTCTCAATCTGTTTTAACAGATGTTGAAAAATAGCTGCTTCCAATTTTATAACCACCAAAATGTGTGATAAAAAAACTGTTGAAATAATTTTATTACCATGGGGTGAAAAAAAGGAAAAATAGAAAAGATATTGTACAGATTTGGCACCATATTATTCTCAAATATTCACTGAACTTACAAAAGGTGCCAGTGTTGTGATTAACACAGAAAAATAGATATTCTAACAAATCAGCTATGTCTGGCTGTGAATGATATATTTGTTGAGCATCTCTGTATTTTATGATGCCTCTAACCAAACTATGTGATGATATCAGGAAAACTCCACTTTCCTGTATTTTAAAATAAAGATATGTTTCTAAATATCTTTACTTATCCTTGGAACAGAAGACATTTATAAGGAAAGCATCAAAAAATTTTACATGCCAAAGTGTATCTTTCAAGAAAGACTCTTAAATGGAACCGTGATAATTAATAATAATAATAATAAATCTTAGAAGACAAAGTCAATGTTGGAAAATAGTCTCACCTAACCAGAAACATAGTCCTAAAAGTCAAGTCACTCAACCTGGCTAAGAAGAATAATCCTTCTGATGAACCATTTAATTGTGTTTAACAAGGCTGTTTATAGCTAATCCTAAATGCACTAATAGGAAGCTAAAGGCCTATACTCAAAGTTAGTTTTGCTCCCTTTAGATCTTAATTATAATTACAGTTTGCTCTTTAATTATTCTGCCTCTCATTTTCAATTTATGATTAAGACCAATAGCATGCCCGAGAGACCAAAAGTGCTGAGGTGGACAAGAATATAACAGAGGACGCAATTCCTTTAGTCTATTGACTCATGTGGCCAAACGGATTCTTATTTTGTTCTGTTTTATTTTTAAGCTAATTGTTCCAGAACAAATACAAAGAGAATACTGTTCAAGAAAAAGTGTCTATTTTCTCAAATGCAGGCCAGAGCAATATTTTCATAGCCTAATACATTTTATCGTGTGACTAGCAGTGACTAAACCCATGGATCCTGGGCCCATAATGTGGTCGATCTAATGCCAACTCTGCAATTTACCGGTTTCATGATCTTGGAAAATGCTCTTAAGCTGTTCATGTTTCAGACACTATGTGTTTAAGGATCATAGAGTAGTGCACCAATCACAGGAGCTGTTTCGTTGCTTTTCTCAATTAATATGTACAAATCATTTTGAACAATGTCTGGTATATTGTAAGCCCTCAAATTTATGTAAGACAGTGCCATTAATATTGATCAAAATATTTTTTGGTGATAATTAGATTTTGCTAATTCTAAATTGGAGGTAGTTTTGGTTGTCTTTAACATCTTCTTCCAAACAGAATACAGAATTATGTAGTCAAATATTTTTCAGCTTAAAACTGAGAAGTTTACAGACAACATAAAATAATGTTTATAACTTTTAACTATTTTGATTCCTATAACACATATTATGTTAATTCAAAGGGCTATTTAAATTCATGGTATGCATTATGAGCTGCCTTCCCATTCTAAACCAGAAACATCTTTCTAAACTGCCTCAAACATCAGTTAATTATAACAAAAGAGAATAGGAAAAAGAATGAACAAAAGTGTTAAAATGTAATTACATGCTAAGAGTAGCACATACGCTTGACCCTTTAGTAATATGAATAATGGAAAAGGTTTAAGAGATTAACTGGCCCAGTACAAAGTAGTAAGGATAAAGGCAGAATCCACTGAGCAGATGATGTTATTTAAATATCAATCCGGGCAAATAAATAGCCAGGACGTGACATAGGGACATTTATTGATTCATTTGTTCTATCAGGTGGTCTATAGGAATCAAATGTTAGACATTAGTTACTCCACATGAAAGACTTTATTCTTGTAGACTTTTTGATGTCCTAAATTGTGTCCCTCACCAGATTTGTAAGTTTTCTCTTAAGTCCTTTAAATGTTCAGATCAATTTGATGTGTGAACTATGTATCTTTCTAATACCTGATTAAATAATCTAGTCATTCTGTCTTTTCTGATGTCCTAATGCCTAGATGGAAGTAATTGTTCCCTTATCTAAATTCCTGTAATATTATATCCATGAATCTTTCAATTCTTTTCATTATCATACTCTAGAAATTTATGTAAAAATGGTTATAACCAGAATGCCACTGGTCCTCATAACCTTTGTTAGGAATGAGACATGATGAACTAAGTTAACTCAGATTTATTAATAAATGGCATATTGCCCCATCCTGAACACTGATGGGCCTCAACTTTCTTCCAGACAACCCCAAAGAGCTTTTGGAGTCCTCAACCTCGAGCCTCTGTGGTGCCAAAAAGGCATAGCTATTTATGACTTTCTTTTTTTTATCACAGACTGTAGAAAGTGCAGTCAACATGTAATCGAATATTTCCTAATGTATCAAAAAATTTAGTAAAATTTGTTGCTTAAAGTTTTACTGATAGCCCCCTCACTCTCATAGTCTCTCATAATATTAATATTAACTGTTAATATTTGTTGAGAACGTACCATTCCACCACGTGTCAAATACTGTTCTACGTTCTTTCCATAAGTTATTTTGTTTACTCCCAATCCAAATACTTTGAGGTAGTCACTACTGTTTTTACTCCCTGCCCCCTTTTATAAATGGAGAAAGTGAATCTCAGAAAGGTGAAATAATTTACCTCAGGTCACATTCTTTTAAAGTGGTAATGACAGGATTTGAACCCAGGTCTTCTGACTCCTCAGCCTGCAATCCTTTCTACTGAAAGGAAAGAAGGAGGGGGCTGAACAGGGGGCAGACTGGAGTATCAGCCACTGCCTGTGACTCAGAATCGCTCTGCTGACTGAATGTGTGTTACTGGTTTTATCTTCATGGTCAATTTTCTTCTATTGGATATTATACTATGTACCCAGAAACTCCAAATAAGGGTATCACTAACGATAGGCCATCTTTTGTTCAGGACTCCGAAATGTATGATTCTTTCAGAATGTAAATCAGATGGGAAGAAAATTTACATGAATAGTCATGTGTGGTAAATATTTCAGGATTTGCAGGCCATACGGTCTCTGTGAAAATGACTCATCTCTACAGCTATGGAGTAAATGTAACCACAGACAGTATGCAAAAGCAGGGCCCGGGCTAGAAAGAGGTGTGAGTGCCTAGGTCACAAAATTTAAAAGAGGCACACGTTTTCAGGGTCATTCCAATGCAAGAGCCTGAAACTGAATACCTTCTTAAATTTCATGCCTTGCAGCCTTTCTTGCCTTATCCTCGTCCCTCCTCTGAGTAAACAAATGGGTGTAGCTCTATTTCAATAAAAAGTCATTTACAAGAAGAAAAGGCTAAGATCAGACATGGGTTTGGGTGGTGGTTTGTACACCACTGCACCACATGCCTATGATTTTTTATAGTATTTGAGAGTCTGCTCATTACTGAACATATGATTTGTATCTGAGTCATCTTTCTATACCTTAGACTACTTAGAAGAACCTCCTGAAGATGATATGACATGAATCAGGGCAAATAAAAGAGTACATCTTTACAAAGATATAACTCGTTATAGCCTTTGAGCTTGAGCAGCTCTTAATAACTCACTAAAATAGAAGTAACTGAGTTGGAGATCTAAGCTGAAGATACAAATTTTGAGTGAGAAACAAGCTGTATTACTTCCTTACATCTTATAGAGTCATGAGCCTATTTCTTGCTTGGAGAATATTGAAGAAGGATGAGAAACAATTTAGCATTTTGGCTTCAGAAGAAAAGTAGAAAGAATAGAGATCATGGATTTCAAAGAGAAGTAAATTGGCAGAGAATGTGGCAACAATTTTAGGCAAAACAAACAAAGTCAGGAATTATAATCAGAACTCCGGGCAGCCAGAATTGGAGCGTTCTGTCCAATATCACTGCTTCACATTTAGCCAGTACTTCAAAGTTGAACCTGCCATTGTTTTACCCCAGGACTGAGACATTGCCCCATATGTTTGGCAGATTTAGAAGCAGTCTCACGAAGAATTAGTGAAATATTTCCTTCTACTGCAATGAGAACACACAAAAAATAAAATACATTGAGATAGTTCACGTTTGAAGATGATATACCTTACTGCTGGTACCCATAATGAGTAGTTAAAAGAGTGTGGAAATGAGGCATCTTCCACAAATCTTCTCAAGTGATACTATATGAGGAAAGACAAAATAGGATATGTAGGTACTGGTACATGATGTGAAGTATTGGACACCAATTATATGTTATCGCACATGAGGAAGACCCTCAGAGTTTCCCAGAAATACATAGGAAAATGGATCAGCAGAGGACTTACATTTTCCGTGAACATCTGAGAGCAAGAATAGGTTTCATAATGATTACCAATATGTTAAGTCAAAACTCCTTATGTGTACCTAGTATGTGTCAAATGTTAAAAAAGAAATTAAAAGCTCCTTCTTTGAAGCTTCATACAGTAATATGCAAAAAATGACAGACTAAAGTATATTAAGTATTATTTTCAATGCACTTTACTTATTCCCCATTCTCCACTCAAAAGTGGCATCTGTGCATACTTGAGACCTGTGCCTCCTTTTAGTGATTGGATTTTAAGGACATGAGAGAAATACTCAGAAATAAGAGGGCTATAGAAAGTTTTGGAGTCTTGTACACTGGGTCCTGCCTAACGTATGATACCTCAGGAAAGAGGCTAAAACAAAGCAAAGTTACCAAAAGGGATCCTCAGGAAGTCTTTATAGTTTGAACAATCATACAAATGAACTCTCATTTGCTACTGTTAACAAATTAGTTTTAAAAACTATTCCACTAGGCATTGTCTATTTTAAATTCTCAATTGCGCAGCAAATTCTAAGGGAAAATAATAAGAAGAAACATCTAGAGTATAACTCAGATGTATCTTATTATACTAATTACCTCTAATAAGGAAACAGATATGATTCTTCTTTTCAGTGCATCTGCTCAATGATTCTTACAGCCATGATAACTTCAGATATTATAACCACTATATTTTCTTTATTTTGAATTCTCAGAAAATGGTAAGATAGATTTTGTCAATGTCATTTGGCAGTTAGAAAATTTGAAAATAAATATATGAGGTATGAAAATAGTCTTATTCATTGCGTGTATGTTTGAATTTTTGCTAATCAATCCATGTTAGAGTCTTATTTTCCTGGGGTTCTCTTATCTAGAACTTTAATTAGACCCAGTAGGTAACTTTAACTGAACCATGTGAGCAGTTCATTTGATTCCCATTAGCTGAGCCCAACTGATATTATGCTGACTTTGGAGAACATCTTTCATTGTATTTTGTCAGAAATAGGACAAAAAGAGCAATCAAGAAGTCACAAAATTAATAATGTAGACATAAACTAAAAGAAATAAAAGCAAGGTGAATTTTGGGGTCTCCTAAAATTTTTTTTTTCATTTTCTTTCTCCCTTAGAGCTTATTCCTTCACCCTCAGAAAATACATCTCTTCTTTCAAATTACAGTTTGCATTGTCTGTCATTTCAGCAGTTGATTAAGTTTCATGTCACTCCTGAATTGGCTAAGAGAAGGTCAGAAATTTGTTCATCACCTGCCCAGCATACGCTGTGCTTTCTTTTTTTTTTTCTTTTTTTTCGTTTAGAATTGTTTATGTATTGTAAGGAGACCCAAGTGGCTTTATGCTGAACAAAATGAATATTTCTCTTATTAAATCAAAGAAAAATCTGTGTTCGCATAGTTAAGAGATTTTGGAAAGTTTATTTCAAGTTATACATCTGTGTTTTCTAATAGGCTTAAAGTAATTGGTCCCATTTACAGTTCTCCTTTTTGCTCTTATTTCTTTACTCACTTAACTGAGCATAAGAGAATTGCTAAATGTGCTCTTCCTTGAGATGGCATGTTAGCACAATGCAATACAATCTTTTTTCCTTCTTCTTCTTTTGTCACTTTATGTATTGTAAATTGCAACAAAAAGTATAATACATATTATACTTACCTGACTATGTATATTTTAAAATATGTTAATACAGTTGAAACACAGTTATGTGACTTTTACAAGTGAAAAATAAAAACAAATTCTAGAGGCTTCTGTAAAGACGGTAGAGTAGGAGGTACCAGGAATCTGTCTCCCCACCTAAACAACAATTGCCCTGACAGAAACTGCCTGATAGAACTATTTTGAAACTCTGGAGTCTATTGAAGGCTAGCAACTTCCAGGATAAGGCTTAGAGGTTAAATTGCAGTTAATTTCAGTCCATTTTAACTCTTAGCACAGTAGCCGCTACCCATCCTTCACCTCAGCTCTATGGTAGACAGCTGCACATGCATTTTGAGAACATCTTGCACACAGTTGGATGGAGCCGGGGTGGGCAAAAAACACCCTGTCCTCCAAGTATGAAGAATATGTGCTCTTATTACTGTTTATGATCACAGATGTGTAAGAAAAAGGCAGGTGGCCATTGTTGTTGAACCTTTCCCCATTGCTGCAATCCCCTCTCCCTCTGGTTGACTAGCAGGGATGTAAAGGGCTGGCACTTTTCCCTTTACTCCTTTTTTTTTTGGTAGATAGACATTAAAGACTAAGACATTCAAAAATACCTGAATATATGGGAAAAACTAAAAAGTGGTTGTCCACGCCCAGGGGAAAGAACAGGCTCAGGAAAGACTAAGAAGACCTTAAGGTTACACCTCCAGCTGATCATTGACAAAGAGATAGCCTACAATGATAATGATAACAAAACACAAACAACAAACAAAACACTAACAAAAAAACAGTAAGCACTAGGGGAGAAGAAGAATGTGATTTCTAAAGTTACCACATTATTAGCATCAAATGCTCAGTTTTCAACAAAAAAAAATCACAAGACATTAAAAGAAACAGAAAAGTATGGCCCATTCAAAGGAAAAGGAATTCAACAGGAACTGTCCCTGAAAAAGACAGATGACAGGTCTTCTAGACAAATAGTTTAAAACAATTACCTTATACATGTTCAAAGAACTAAAAGTAGATATAGAGAGTGTAAAAAAATTATATATGAACAAAAGTAAATATCAATCAAGATAAAAAATCTAAAAAGAAAACAAAAAGAAACTTTGGAGCTGAAAAATACAATGACTAAAATGAAAAATTTATTATAGAGATTTAAAGGCAGATTTGAGATATCAGAGAAAGAAGTAGTAAACTTGAAGACAGGACAATGAAAATTATTGAGTGGGGGTGGGGGAAGAAAGAAGAAAATAACCACTCTTTTTTGACACTTTTGTGCAAACTTTTCATACCTAAATGCACATATATAAATGATTGTCCGGCTGAGGACAATCATACACAACAAAAACATGAATTCTAGCAATGATTTCATTAAATATCATTGTTTACAGGCATCAACTATCATTAACTCAACTCAATTGCCATTTCTGTTAGGAAGTCAGTTGATGGCTACATAACATCAGTGGTAGAACCAAGCACCTTGCCCTGGGATCTGCAATCCAATCCAGACAGGCATCATTAATCTGGAAAGGACTTGTAGTCTAGTGAAAAGGAGAGAGTTAAATTGATTGCAAATCTGTAATTGACTCTGTATCAACAAGCATTTGAGGTATCAATAGGTTTATCCTATTCCAGTTTGCTTTACCTTGAAATAAAAATTAACTTGAGGAGTCAGGGAGTCAAAATATTTTGTGAGAATTCAATGTGCAAGAGAATGTGTACAGGAATAAACAGGAGCACAACCACAAAGAAAAGAATGGTACTACTTTTTAAGTTGTAGACTTTTGTCTGATCACCTAAGTCAATGTGTTTTAGCTTTTTCACTAGGGCAAATTGGATCCCAGGTCTACCTGGAGTTGATTCATTCATGCAGTGTGTATTTATTGAGCACACGTTTTCAAACAGCTCGACATTCAGCTATGAACAAAAGCAACAGTTACTGCTAGTGCTTTGGAACCTTATGCCCTTAAACAAATAAAATATTAACCAAACAAGCAAAGGAAATGTGGCAAGTGCTGTTAGGAATTTTTAAAATAAACCCTGTGCTGTGAGATCATCTAACAGAGAGTTGCACCTAATTGAGGAATAAAGGAACACATGGTAATGAAGGCGACATTAGAATTGCAACATAAAGGACAAATATATTGGGTATGAAGGGAGAAAAACATATGGGCAGAGGGAACAGCATGTAGCAAGAAAGAACAAGGTAAATTCGAGAAAGTGGAGGAAGGCTAATGTAGATGTCAAGCAAGGAGTGGGCATGAGGTGCAAGACAAGAATTGAGAGGTGGGTAGGGATCACACATCTGAGTTCCTTTGGGCCAAGTTCATATCTTCCTTTTTACATCAAAAGTGATAAAAAGACAATGAGTGTGATGAGTGTTGTAAGTACGATGGGCATATGGAAGGAGGTGCTAGACATGAAGATTACATTTAGAAATTATCATTATGGCCACAAAAATAATGGTATAATTTTGTGGAGGAGGGTGTTAAGAGATCAATACTGAAGTCCAGACAAAAGATATTTTTTGTTTGGACTAGCATGAGGGAAGGTGTGATCTAGGTGATTGTATAGTTCCAAAAACTAGTCAGGA
>NW_012148341.1:1569843-1571491 GCF_000956105.1 Propithecus coquereli
AGGTTTTTTTCTCACCATTGAATTATGCATATACAGTATTCCCCTTAATCTGCAGTTTTGCTTTTAGTGGTTTCAGTTACCCACAGTCAACTGTGGTCTAAGTATATTGAAAAGAAAAGTCCAGAAATAAACACATATGTAAACCAATAAACATGATTCACCACATAAACAGAAGCAGAAACAAAGACTATATGATCATCTCAATAGATGCAGAAAAGGGACAAAATTCATCATACTTTCATGATAAAAACCCTCAACACACCAGGTATAGAAGAAACATCTCAAAATTTAAAAGCCATATACAACAAACCCACAGCCAACATCACACCTAATGGAAAAGTTGGAAGCATTTCTACGAAGAACTATAACAAGACAAGAGTGCCCACTGTCAGCGCTTCTATTCAACATAGTGCTGGAAGTCCTTGCCAGAGTCATCAAGCAAAAGAAAGAAATAAGGGAAGGGGTATCCAAATCAGGAAAGAGGAGGTCAAACCATCACTTTTTGCTGATGACATGATCTTATAACTAGAAAACCCTAAAGATTCCAACAAGAGACTCCCAGACTTGATATATAAATTCAGGACAGTTTTATGTTACAAAATCAATGTATACAAATCAGTAGCATTCTTTTAAACAAAGAACACTTGAGCTGAGAGTCAAATCAAAGACTCAATACCATTCACAATAGCTACAAAGAAAATACAATGCCTAGGAATATACTTAACCAAGGAGGTGAAAGATTTCTATAAGGAGAACTGCAAAACACTTAGGAAAAAAATCAGTGATGACACAAATAAAAGCATATCATGCTCATTGATCAGTTGAATCAACATCATTAAAATGTCCACACTGCCCAAAGTGATTTACAGATTCAATGCAATCCCCCTCAAAATACCAATGTCATGTTTCACAGACCTAGAAAAAATAATTCTATGTTTTGTTTGGAACCTGAAAAAAGCCTAAATGTTCACAGCAATCTTAAGCAAAAAGAAAAAATCTAGAGGCTTCACATTACAAGACTTCAAACTATACTACAAGGCTATAGTAACCAAAACATCATGGTGCTGGCACAGAAATAGAGACATAGACAAGTGGAACAGAACCAAGAAGCCAGATATGAAACCATCCACTTACAGCCAAGTAATTTTTAACAAAAAATACAAAAATATACACTGGGGAAGAGAATCACTCTTCATATGCAGAAGAATGAAACAGGATCCATATCTCTTACCACTCACAAAAATCAAAGAAAAATGGATAAAAGAATTAGATATAGGCATGAAACCATAAGAATTCTACAGGAAAATTTAGGGAAAACTCTTCTAGATATCAGCCTAGACAAAGAATTTATGAAGACCCCAATGACAATCATGGCAACAACAAAAATTAATAAATGGGACTTGATTAAACTAAAAGTCTTCTGCACATCTAAGGAAATGATCAATAGAGAAAATTGACAACTTACAGAGGGGAGAAAATATTTGTACCTATACATCAGTAAGCTATACATCTGTAAAAGGGCTAATAAACAGAATTTACAAAGCACTGCAGTAAATCATCAGGGAAAAAAACAAACAACCCCATTTAAAATTTGGGCAAAAGACATGACCAGAAGTTTTTCAAAAGAAGATAGCCTAATGGCCAATAA
>NW_012148341.1:1571541-1573787 GCF_000956105.1 Propithecus coquereli
GTGAGTTCCCATAGTTTTTGATCTGAAACCTGTATTTAAATAATGAATTACATAATTAGTCCTTTAATGAGGTTTTCTATGACAGAATATAAACTCTTAGAAATCAAAACTAAGTCTACCTCCTTTAATCCTTATCTTCTTTATTATAATATAAGCATCTTTAGGACAAAGGCAGTTATTTCTTCTTTACTGTAGTTTCTTCAAAGCTCTGAGACTGTTCTTGGCAGATTGAAGTCTTTCAGTGAATATTTGCTAAAAGAAAGAATGAAAATAGATTTAAAGAGAGACACTCTATACTATGTGTCTCAAATTAGGAAATATGAGTTTCATTTTGAGTTAGGAAAAATTGTTGATCCCATTTTCCATGTAGGAAAAAGAATGGGATCATTGAACAGGCAGCTTCCAGAGTATAACACATAGTGTTGCAAAATGGACTAGTTTCTCTGATGCAACCTGCAAGAGAAAATTAAATACAGGCTGTGTTTAGGTTAAACAAAATGGTGCTGAGCTACTACTGTTCAGGTAAGGGAAATCAATACTATCAGCAGACATAATTTTCTGAAAGAAATTGATAAAAAGGCATTATTAAATGATGACCTGGAGGCTCCTTTAAAGTGTAGTACATTGGAGAGCAATAAGAATCAGGGATGGATGTTATCATTCAGAGACTTATGTTCAACACCATTTTCTCAATCTTAGACAGAGTTGATATTTAATTCATTGTCAATTAGCATAACGTGGTAACTTACTTTCTGCAAGCTTGTTTGTGTGTCTTTGAGTCTATAAAGTTATCTTCCAACTAGTCATGGGTGTAATTGGGCAAGTAGCATCTCTTGATGGGGACCCAAAGCAAGGCATAACACATGGAAAAGGGATTTCTATTGCTTTAAGATGAACTAGTCAAATTCTAAAAGTGTTTACATTTAGGAAATAGAAAACCTAATTACAAAACAGTTTTAACTACATATAACAAATCATTCCAATCAGCTCTTTGAACATTATGGTACTCAATACTTCCCACAATCAATGAGTTACTTTTTTTTATTAATATAATTGCATTCCCAACATCATCTATAATTTTGACCTATATTGACCTAAGTAGCCTGGGAGCATGGGCTCAAACATAATGTAGGCAAATTAAATATCCGTGCTTAGAAGAAATGAGCTTATAAAGTTAGACACACACACACGCACACACACACGCACACAATCAGATGAAATGGTCTTTTGTAGTGCCTTTGAATTATATTCTTTTTAAAAAATAATGATTCTAAAAGACAGAAAATATGATTTTATTTGAAATGTAAGCATTCCCTGCTGCTTTGACAAAAGTCATATTTTTATGAAAGATATATGATTATTGAAAGATATGAATATATTTAACCTTCCAGGGATAGCATGAACAGTAAAAAATAAAACGTAAGCAAGACAAAAAGCATTATAATTCTTATCTTTGATAAAAATCAGATCTTTGAAAAAGAATGTTTTTTTTAAATCATGAATGTTTATATTCACCAAGATTTAACCGTTGGCCAGTTTTTCGTTCTCTAAAGAATTTTAAAAACTTATCTATTTTATTGGCTTCAAATTTATTTCCATATATACATGACATCAAAATGTATTTTTCTACCTTGAAGTATTTTCTTGTCATTATCTCCAAATGCTGGCTAATAGTTCTCACTAAGATGTCCTCACTGTCATCTCAAATGTAGCATATCTTAATAATCATCATCTTCCCATTCTGAGTTTTCTATTCCTGTTGAACATAATAGTCAATTAAATAAAAATCTTACTTTTTAAGCCCTCTCTTTCATTAACTTTACCCCATACCTATTATCCCTGCAACATTAGATGTTCTCTAGTTAAATACCCTTTGAAGCAAAGCAAATTACAAATAAGTAAATAAGTGAGCAAATTTATCAATACATAAAAATAAAATCTAGTATTGTATCTGAGTAAACAAATATATAAACTTTTTAGAATATATTCTCCTGATTATTCTTTCATAGTGACTTGAATTTTTCACTTTCATCCTTGCTACATTTGCTTCCCTTAATTTAGATCATCACATCCAAAACACTCAAGAAAAATTCTCATCTCCCTTACAAACTACCACTGATATGCTCCTCTTACCACAATATGGATCTAAACAATCAAAAAAACAAGCAAACAAACAAAAAAGAAAATGAAGCAACTAAACAAACAAAAAAAACCGAACAGCAATGAAAACAGAAATTTTTATTATT
>NW_012148341.1:1575732-1578524 GCF_000956105.1 Propithecus coquereli
CATCAGGGAAAAAAACAAACAACCCCATTTAAAATTTGGGCAAAAGACATGACCAGAAGTTTTTCAAAAGAAGATAGCCTAATGGCCAATAAACATGAAAAAATGCTCAACATTAATAATCATCAGGGAAATACAAATTAAAAGCACAATGAGATATCACCTTACTGCAGTTAGAATAGCTTTTATTAAAAAGTTCTGAAACAATATACACTATTATTGATGTAGAGAGAAAGGAACACTTATACACTGTTGGTGGGACTGCAAATTAGTACAACCTCTATGGAAAATATTATGGACGTTCTTCAGAGAACTAAAAGTAGACCTTCCATTCAATCCAGTAATTCCACTAGTGGGTATTTACTCAAAGGAAAAGAAGTCATTTTATCAAAAAGCCATCTGAAAATGAATGTTTATTGTAGCACAATTCACAATTGCAAAGATGTGGAATCAACCCAAGTGCACATCAGTTCATGAGTGGATTAACAAATGTGGTATATGTACACTACAAAATACTAAGCAGCCATGAAGAAGGATGAATTAATGTCTTTCACAACAATTTGGATGGAACTGGAGACCATTATCCTAAATGAAGATTCTAAAGAATGGAGAAACAAACACCACCTGTGCTTATTATTAAATTGGAACTAAGGAATGAGCATTCATGTGCACAGAGGGAGGTAAACTCAGTGGAAATCAAGCACTGGGTGATTGGCATACTTAAACCTTTGTCTCAAGCATAACAAAATCAATACATGCAACCAAAAACATTTGCACACCTGTAATATTTTGAAATAAAAAAGGAAAAAGAAGAAACTTATAATTTACTAGGAGATATGACCACATAAAACATATATTCAGACATTGAAATTAAATATTAAATGTGTGTTTAGATCAGCATGTGTAGTCACTCTGTAGCCAGATATCCTGGTGTCAATTCCCAGTTTAACCTCCTGTTAGCCTTGGGAGAAGTTAAAGATTCCTTTGAGCTTCTGTGTTTCATTTGTGTAACTCCGATGACAAAATTCATTATAAAATAAAATGTTGAAAGTTAATGTCCTTTACACAGAGATTGGGATATACAAAGCAAAAATCAGTACCTATTTTTCAAAGAAAGAATCACTGAAATGAATCTTGAAAGATGAGGAAAATTTAGAAGGTAAAAAGAGCATTATAGGCAGAGGAAGTCCCAGGGGCAAAGGCCTAGAGGATTGAGAGCTCAAGTTGCCTTGAGAAATAGAACATATAAAATTATCAGAAAACTGTGACAGAGAGCATTCGTATATCTAACGTAGATGTACCATTTTGAAACAGTGTACACATATAAAATAAATTTTCCACCACCATGGTCTGCAGCTCAGGCAAGTTATATGAGACCATAGAATAATTATCTCTTATAATATTAGCTTAATACATTAACTCAAAATGTTACTGGAATGGTTTGTTTGAGAACCAAAATTTGTAAAAAAATATTATCCAAATCATGAAATGCTTTGATATTATTCAAGATATCTTGAACATATTAATGACATCATGTTTGACATGAATACTGTGTGTATTGATATATGTTCATCATATAACTACCTTTTAGGATTAGGGTGACCTGTGTAACCTTCAGTGATGCATGTTTGAAAAAAATTGATTTAATTTACCCATAAAATGAGTATTGATGTATTTACTACTCTAAGCTAAAAATTATTGTAATAATCACCATTTCATGTGATCTCTATGTAATTACTTTATCTAATGATATACAGTTATATATATTTATACATATGTGTGTTTGTGTGTGTATGTGAATGATAGTCATAAGTCACAATGAAAATAAGCTGGTATATATTTAACTTTCAATATTGACATTGGGTTTGTGTTCTGTGACTTCAGCTACTCTTTCAATTTTGTTCATGGCTCTTTCTTTATTGCTCAAAACAGACCCCAGATTTTTGCAAGTGCCAAGAAATATATGCTGCATGAACAACTCAATTATGTAAAGAGGACTTACCCCTTAATTTACCATGAGTCTGATCCAGGATAACAATTCCCATGTCCCTAGCAATGCAGAATTAATTTGCAAATGATACCCTATGTTCAGTTTAACCTCCTGCTGCATTTGGGAAATCAGCGGAAGATAAACTTTTCTACAATAAATTCACATGCATCAGATAAAATATTATCAATTTTAGGTGCTAACCCAGAAATTATTTCTGGGCTCACAGGATTCACTTTTTTAAAAAATATTTAAATATGATGCTATCCAACGGACTTGACACTTTCTCATGTAAGTTAAAGTAAATTTGAGAAACAAGAAATAAATTGAATACTGCAGGTCAAAGGAGAAAATGCAACTAAATTAAAAAAATAAATATGTGTAGAGTTCTGTGTTGTACAATATCCTAGTCCCATTTAAGAAATGAACTGTTGATTTTTCTAACTAAAGTGATATTCCTTCAGTGAGTAACTAAGCTACACATAATTTATTTTGCACTGCTTTCTACTGACACCTGCAGAACTTTTTATTACAATTATTACGGAATTGCAGATTCAGTGCATATGGCCTGCAGATTCAGGCCCTAAGCAATTTCAGCATAGGGCCTGAATGTTTTTCTTTTCTTCTTATGTTTATTATCAGACCAAAGTGCTGATAAAAGGAAATTCCCATGAACTAGTTAGAGAGAAATATTCTGAAACAAATGAGAAAATGAAAAAAAAGTGGAAAATGTTCTTTCTTATTCTATTTCACACATGAACATATAAGAAATTCATGTAAAAATATATTTTCAGATATTAAATAATTT
>NW_012148341.1:1580007-1581065 GCF_000956105.1 Propithecus coquereli
CATTGTTTTGACTTCGTATAAAAAAACTATTAAGGAACATAAACTATAATGTTGCTTTCAAATTCATTTATAAAATTCCTACACCACTGAGTTCTAGAACTGAACACCGAGCTGTTAAAGACTCTAGGCCTCAAAGAGCAATGATGTTGAATCGATAATTGACACTATCACTCTCTCTTGTCTTATGTTTACTCCGATGTTAGAGGAAAGCTTGATCTGGTTGTCTAACATAATAGTAAGAATAAACCAGAAGTAAAGAAGGTCTAAAATTTGTAATCCTTTACCAGACAATACAAATATGGGGATAAGCTAGAAAGTAAAATGTATGCCGTATGTGAGTACTATAAAAATGTAATTCATAAACCTATTTCAATGCTAGCTCAAGCCAATGCATACCTTGCTTAATATCTTTGCATTTTTACCCCAGACATATCTAACATTTGGCATTGAGTTTATATAATAATTCAGACTCTAAGGTAGTTATTAATTTAGTTATACGTTCTAACAACTCTCTAGATGCTTATTTAGCTACTTCTCTTTCTTGACGAATTATTGAAAAACTCCTTGAAGGAGATGTCTATTCTCACTGTTACCACATCCTTCCCTCCTGTTCTTTCTTGAATTCACACCGGTTAGGTATTTGGTGTCCACCCCTCCACTGGAACTATCTTTCTTGGGGAGATGTCAGTTCCACATCCCACCTGATTTCAGCAGTGATGATTGCCAACTATTTTTCAGCTCTCCCTCCTGAAACACTCTTCTCTTGGCTTGTAATAACCTACACTCGCAGAGCCTTTCCGGGTCTTTTTCAATCTCCTTTAACTATTCCTCTTTCTTACTTCTGAATATTAAGATATGCAACGGCTAAGACTATAGACAACTTTTGCTTATTCACACTCAGTTCTCAGTTCATATTATTTGTTATTATAGCTCTAAGTTTCCTTTGACTGCTGATGATTTTCCAAAGCTACATTCATAGCCCAGACCCCTCCACTTAAATTAAGATACATATATTTATTTCCATTTAATGAATAATATTCTTAAAACGGAAGTATTGA
>NW_012148341.1:1582835-1584741 GCF_000956105.1 Propithecus coquereli
TTTAATATACTTGACACAGTACCCAGCATATAGGAAATTATCAATAAATATTAGTTGTTATTGTATTAGCCCTCACTGAAGTATATATTCTTTTTGCTGAAAGCCCACTTCCTTCGAGTTTTATGATTAATAGTATATTAGTATAATAATAGTGGTGCCAAAATAACTAAATAGAAAAGAACATAACAGGAGAAAATAAAACTTGAAATAAGCCAAAGATAGTCTGAAGCTCTTTATATAACCAACATTGTATATAATTATGAACTAAAATCACTTTCATTTATGGGTCAGGCCTATTGGATAGTAATATGCAATTAGTTTCCTGTGATTTAGTTCAATAATCCACAAACTGGCTATGGTATTTTTGAAGTGACATTGTCTTAAAATAAATCCACAATGCTCCTTGGAAAGGGAGAAAGAAATGAAGGAGGGAAGGGAGGAAGGAAGGAAGCAAGTGAAGAATGGAGGGAGGAAATTCCTCCCACCCCAAAATGCTTCACTGGGCACTCCACGTGCTTTCCTAGGCTAATTTTGTCTGCTATACGTTTGTCTTAATCTTGTATGTTTCTAGTCTTCTGAAGAAGATTTGGATCAGTAGCTATAGACTTAAATTCTATATGTACTTTTTGTCCACCTCAACTCACCCAGAATTCCTCCACAGAAATATCAATGAATGAAAATTTATAATTGTTACAATATAGAATAATTTTGATGATGTGCATCATACTCTTGGATCCACCAAAGAAAGTCCACATATTAAAGTGATAATTTATACATTTCAAAAGTGACTGGAAGCAGTTAGGGTAGCTATTTGAAGCCCAGCTAGTACTATACTTTTTTAAATGAAAGGCTTTAGTTAAGATTTGCTTCCACACTGCCTTAATCTCCCCTCATGATTTAATTTTGAGGGGAATTTAGTTATGGTTAACCTGTGTCAACCTCCACAGTTTGAGGAAATTTGAAATGTAAACAAAGATCAGTGATTACACAATAGAAATAATTTAAATTTCAAGTAAAAGTAAATCTAGGCAATATTTATTTATAGATGCATAATGGCTACAAACATAAAAAAATTACTCTTACAAATATCTTCAAAGATGTAAAAATGATGTTGCTTGAATATTTTGCAAAAACGGATGCAGGAAAAAATCTGTTAGTTGGAAATATGAACCAATGCTCAAAAAACTGAGACTATTAGGACTTTTGTACCTTTTATTACTGGCAGCATGATTCTTTATCCCATGAACCCTCCTACCTCCGTGATGTATGTCTTATGGTCTGTCTGTTACTGTTGCTTCCCTCCTACCTAGTTAGTTAGTGTGGCTTCAAATATCAATTTACCCTGTCCTTGAGGAATTTCTTCTGCTTGTCTTGCTTACAAAAAGTCATTATGGAGCACTTTGGAATAATCCCAAGTTTTTAGACATAATGAGAGAGAACAGGTGCACAGAGAATGAGAAGAATTCATTATAGACATTATGGGATTTTTTTGATAGAGTGAGTCTAATTCCTTAGATCCATCAAAATAAAGCCTACTATCATATTAGAGGACTTATTTCTACATATTTAAAAAGGTGAAAGAAAGATTCTGGATGAGCGAGTGGAGAGTGGTCTGGAAGTATAACATCTGTGAAAGTATTACCTTTGTATTTACTAACTGGTCTTGTAACTTTGGAATGTGATTTAATATTCCTGCCTCAATTTCTCCTGATGTGCTCAGTAGAAAGAAAGGCTATGTGATAAATTAAAATGAGTTTAAAAAGCACAAATTCAAAATACTAGTTTTAATTTTAAAAAAGATGACCAAATAAACAACAATAAAGTAGTTTTTCCCATGTGGAGGTATATTTCTCTAAATTGTGCATATATAGGTAAATTGAAGAATTTCTGTTTCTTTTATAATCCC
>NW_012148341.1:1585221-1587950 GCF_000956105.1 Propithecus coquereli
AGGTGGACATCTGTAGCCTACCAACCGGTCCAAGTCTTGGCTCTGTCACATATTAGTTGTATAATTTGGGGGCTCTTACATAAACTATGCTTAATTTTTTCTCCAATATAAACACACATTATAGAAAAATGTAATATTTATAATACTTTTCTCGTAGGATTATTATAAGTGCTAAATAATATAATCCATAAGTGTTGAATGCAGTGCTTAGGATGTGATAATCATTCAACAAATATTGGTTATTATTATTAGCCGTGACATTTTTCATACTCTCATTCTTATATTATTTGCTCAATAAATGTTTTTTTAAATAAATAGCATTTCCTACTTTTATACATAAAATTATTGAATACCAAGGAAATTGAATGACTTGCTTAAGGAAAAAAGGAAAATAAAGTTCTGTAACTGAGCCCAGGAATTCGGATCGAATATTTAAGAAATATTCTAATCGTCATTATTTTATTTATTCATCCATCCATCCATCTGCTCATTCATTTATTCAAAAATATTCTTTGAGCAAATAATACTTCATTCTGGGCACTCTGACAAGCCCTGAGAATACAATGGTGAATAAAATGGGCACCATCTCTGCTTAGAACCAATGCAGGATGGGAGGGAAGAAGACATTAAACTCATAATGTAAATGGGGAAGTAAGAAGGCACAAAAAAAGAGAAAAGGATCTCAGTGGGGTTACCTAACCAAATCTAAGGGGTAAGAAAAGCAATGCCAGGAACAAAATTTAAGCTGTGGCATTGAAGCTTTATTAGCATTATTAGTATTATTAGCAATAACACTACTATCAAAATGAAGTTTTTGAAGACTTCCCACATTCCGGGCTTTATGCTAATAAGAATCTGAACCATAAACCACATTTTTAGTAATGTTCATCAATCAAAGAAAGGCAAAAGTAGAACAGAGACTCCTGTGAGTACTGTGCAGGGGAAACATGTGAGAGATCAGGAAGCAGCTAGTCTGCGTGATACCCTCTGAACCAGTTAAGAAGTTTGAATTCTAAACTGAGAAATACCGAAAGACAAAGTAGAATGTAAGTGGGGGAATAATGGTCAGCTTTGCCATTTTGGAAGGTCACACAGATTAAAGAATGAGACGGGAGGTAGACCACACACAATTTGAAGTGAAATATGATAGGGTAACACATGCAAAGACTGAGATGAGATGGACTATAGCAATTGCAGTAGAATTGGTGAATATTAATACTCCACAAAGAAACATAGAAACAACAGGATTTTGTGAACGGCTGATTGTGATGAGTTAGGGAAAGGACAGATGCAATGGAGATTCCTGGCTTAGACTTAGGGAATAACAACATGGTGATTGAGAAAAATCAAGTGAGATGAAGAATTTAATTTTGTATATATTGAGTTAAATATATATTTAAGTTATCTAGGTAGAGGATTCGCTATTATGTTGTTTATGTGTATGATGTTGATGGTGACATTTATTTGAGGCTATCTTGCCAGGAACTGTGCTTTACATGCAATAAGTTATCTAGGTAGAGGATTCTCTATTATGTTGTTTATGTGTATGATGTTGATGGTGACATTTATTTGAGGCTATCTTGCCAGGAACTGTGCTTTACATGCAATATATCATCTTGGTATTCCATTGAGTACAATAAACATATTAAAACATTTATAGCAGATAGAATTCATGATAAAGTGATTAGTGAATCAACAAATGTTCGATATCTTGACAGCAAAAGAGAGTTCTGTACTGAAGATGAAAGAGGGTAAAAGCTTAAAGTAGAACGTTAAACTTGTGTGAGGGGAAACAAACCAACAAACAAACAGAAAACAAAACACGTAGTAGAAGACAACACCAGGACTATTTATGTAAGGAATATAGAAAGGAGACCGAGGGCATGAGATTGATAAGATGCTGGGGCCAAAGTGTGTTTTGAAAATAAGTTAATAACCAATACTGGCAAATGTGTTTAAATGTTAAAGTTTAAAATTTTTCATTGAGTGGAACAAGAAACAGATTATTTTCTAAAGACTTGGTGGGTGGAAGTAAGATTGTAGTTGGGAGAGAAATAGAATAAAAGTAAGTTTATACAAAGTTTAACTTCTAAGGGAAAGTGATAAATCAGTGTTAGGAAAAGATACACAAAAATGATGGGTTGGCAGTGTTGGGTTTTAGATGAGAGAAAGTTGAGCATATTTACATGCCACTGGAAAGAAGGCGAGGAAAAGGAGCAGACACCAGACAGCTGTTAATTTATGAGACAAGGTCTCTGAATTGCATGGGTGGGGAGTGGCATTTGTTAGGGCAGTGGTTCTCAACCGAAAGTGGTTTTTCCCCCCTGTCTGGAAACACAGTTGATTGTCACAACTAAGGGTAGAGGGTTGCTACTGGTAATTAGTGGACAGAGGCCAGGGTTGCTGCTAAGCAACCTAAAATAAACTCATAACAAAATACCGATAGCAACAAGGTGGAGAACTCATGCAGAAAAGGCACAGGTGGAGAAATTGCCTTGTAAAAGAGGAGGCGCTAGTCTCCCAGGAGAGGGAAGATGAGATGCAGCACGGTTTGAAGATGAAGGGCTTGTCAAGGACATCTGATGTCATTGATGGTAAAGGACTGTAGACTGCAGACAATGGCAAATAGTTTTTAAAGAGAGTATAAAAGTAGATGGTTAATGAAGTATATGAAAATTAGAAGGTGGTACTGAGTGCCAATTAGAGTTGTTAATTTGATGTTTACTAGC
>NW_012148341.1:1590780-1623544 GCF_000956105.1 Propithecus coquereli
TGATGATGGTGCTGGCAGGTGGTGCCGTAAATGAACTCCCCTTGCGGAAGAGCACATTCTTAGTGATCATTTGTCCTTAGAGTTCCATTATACTGTGAGAAGTCAGAGAAATCATCTATGGAAAATAGAAATGGCTGTTAAATAATTTTTAATCTCCAGAAATGGCATCTGTATTTGGAAATATTAAATAAACAATAAGAATAAAGGAATAAATTTTAAAAGCTTACTATACACATTTTAAAAATAATTTTCTACATGTAATCAAACATTTTCCCTTTCTCAGTAAAGTCTGTAGCCAAACTGCACATTTTTTTCTGTAACAGAATGAAATGAGAATGACTAAGAGAATGCACAGAAGATTGTACAATGAAATACTACCGGGGAGTTACGTCTGCCAGTGTGAAATTAACTATGTGTGTGAGGTATGATACCAAAACAGTAATGCTGCATATTTATGAAACAAAATACAGACTATCTATTATGTGCAGAGCAGTGTGATAGTTACTAGTATGTTGGGATATGGTTCCTGTCTTCATAAAGTTTACATATTTCTAAGTGAAAAAGAAAGATATGAAAATAATTTAAAGAGATATATGAAGAATTTAAATCTATTTTTAAAATATAATGCTAGCCCCTTATCTAAATGTTGATTTGATGTGTGTGTGTGTGTGTGTGTGTGTGTGTGTGTGTGTGTGTAGATTCCTGGAAGCTGGATATAAGATGATTAATACAAACTAGAAATTATGGTACCCTGGACTCACGTACTAGTTCTAGAAATGGAAGGAAGTACGTGGGTTGCAGAGATATTTTTGAAGACTTGTTCATGGAGTTAATGAAATTCAGAAATAATGAGGAATCAGGGATGAGTTCTAGGTTTCAGGTTTGAACATATGGTGTATGGTTATTTTTTTATTGAATAGGGAAGATAGAAGGAAACTGGTGGATATTTCAGGGATGAGGACAGGTTCCATTTTAGTTTTGAAATACTGTATGCTTATATGTAGTGACAGAAAAAAAAATGAACCTAAGGACATGGAGTTGGATCTATGGGAGAGGAACTATAGAGGTGCAAGGGCTGGAGAATGAAAAGATCTTTACTGATGTGTGACTGAATTTTAACCGTTTTGTTTCCAGGGTCATACGTGTAATCCTTCAAGGGCAAAACGCTCACTCCTAAGGACCAATGAAACCCAAATCAACAGGCCTCTCAAGGCTACTATTAGAAGTTTGTTAATTAGGGATTGGAAAAGTTACTCTTAAGCACTCAATCCCCTTGGAACTAACTGTGAGCTGTGCTGCTGTGAAAGACGTTTTTAAAGAGTCCGCTGCTAACAACGAAAAAAACAAAACAAAAAAACCTTCCAAAATAATGAAATCAGAGCTCATAGTGATGTGAATAAGAAAACTTTGACTTCAGACCTGTCACTTCATGTGTTGCCACTCTCCAGCAGGTTCCGGCTTCAGTAGTTCATTCAGAATGCGCTTTTGTGAAAATAATCAAATTTATTTGTGAAAATAATTAAAATTAAGAGAACACAAATAGTTGAAAAGAGTTTACGTTTCCAAATTATTTTCTCCTCTTATTTTCCATTTGTTTCAAGTTTTAACCTGTATGGACTGCTCATAAAACAAGTGACATTTATGAATACACACATAAGCACAGATCATCCCTGCTCTTGCCACAGAAAAAATTCAGCTGCTGTAGGCTCCTAACGGCCCGTATTAAAAATTGAACCGCCACTTTAAATGTCCTTACATTTTTATCCATTAAGTTATATTCTCCTATCTCAACGCTCTCTCCCAGGGAGTCTTTCTTGTTTGTGTGAGCAAAAGGGAAAGATCATATAACTTTCAAAGACCACCATCGTTCATCTTTCTGAATTGTTTCACCAGAATAGGATTTTAGACGATAATGCTACCTGCTTTCACAAAGCATGATCTCAAAATGCTAAGTGGACCTGTAAAAGTAAAGAAACTTCCCAAATTACAACTAAATGATTAAACAGAAAGATAATATGATAATTTTCTTTCTTCTTCAATGCAATTTTACACAGCCAAACAATTAGTAGGACCATGATTCTAATCCCAGTGAGGATTTATAGCTAGATTCCACCATTGACATGAAGTAGAAAAATATAAAATGAAATTATTCCTATTATCTTCTTCCGTAAAACAGTAATTCATTAAAAAATCTCATTTATGTAAAGTGCTCTCCAAACATGTTCTCTATTTTAGCTGTAAGATTGTTCATGTCCTGCCTAAAGAAACAGATTCCAATGTTAAACCTTCAATGGTCCTGAAAATCTGTTCACTCCATAGTTTAGAATAACACCAGGCGAACTTAGTTGCTGGGCTTGTTACAAATAATATTACTTTAATTTGCTTGATTGATAATATAACTACTAAGTGGGAAGACATGAAGGAAATCCTGCTAAACAAGAAAAAAAAATGATACTAATTAATGGATTTTTTACTTCTACTTTGTGAAATTATAAGCTTCTTACATTGTATTTCTGTGTTTTATTTGTGGCAGTTAGCATATTATAGGGATTTGGTCAGAATTAGGGATAATAATGAGACTTCCTTCCAGTTATTAATGATAAAAACTTGAGTATTTAAATACGTGATGTGGAGTAACACAAATTTGATAAATGTGATATTGTAGTAAAGACTGAAAAGAAAGGCTATCCTAAATTATTTATCATATATCTATTTTATTTTTGAAAATATATCCTATTTTTAAACAAACATGATCACTTCAATTTGGAATATTATGTTGAATCATTAAAAATTTAGGTCTTTACACTTATATGAGAGATTCTCAAATGTCTACGTAATTTTTTGTTAATAACAAATTATTTGGAAAAGACAATTAAAATTATTTGGGTAACACGTCTTGGCCAAATACACTATTTGACTTCTCAAATAATTGCCAATAGTTAAATTGTGCCATATAGAACTGATATTAAGTCTATAGGATGAAGTAATATTCATCTCAATTAAAATACTTCTGACCTGCATACATTATAATGATGTGAAAGATGATCCTACAAAATTTCAGATACAGTAGATTTCATTTGGCAAAGGAATATTTGTAAGAATATTTTTTCAATCCCAACAGCTCTACAAAGTCTGCTCATTTCAATTCTGAAAGTTTCAAAGTTGAGTTTTAAAAAAAGACCTACTTGGCAGCTGTTGCCATTACTCTGTCAAATAACTCTCCCATTGTCTAGATCTCAGTGGGGGATTTGTGGGAGGTCCCATAGTTTCTTTCCAGCTGTTACTTAGTCTGGGATAATGTTTATGGTTCTGTACAACTCCCAGCATGCAGTCTGCTCCTGACAGCCTCAATAAAATTCCATTTAAGCAAAATGAATTAAAAGTTGGTGTAAACAAAGTTTAGGGAAAAAAAAAAAACAATTAAGAATTCTTTCTGAACTGGCTTATGACTGTATATTTTAAAAAGTTTCATCTTGAGTAAACCTGTCACCTTGCAGGATAAAATATCACAGGCAGCTTTGCAATAGCCTTATCCTACCTTTTGCTTTTCTGAACAAACTCTTAAAAGAGTTAGAAGAGCTTCTACAGAAATATCTGGAGCTTAAGAGCTGGCAGCATCTGTTCAGTATGATAACGGTAGCAGTCTTCTTGGCAGCAGTCTAAACCCTAAAATCCCCAAATATACCGCAGACCTAGAATCAGAGGAAAAAAAGATTGCATTAAAACATCGTTTTTCAAACCTTCCAAAGGGAATTGCATCTGAAAGAGAACTGTCTCTCTGTCTCTCTCTCTCTCTCATACATGTACACACACAGAAATAAAGCCAGCACACACAGTACAAAGGGAAAATTAGATGGTATGAATAGTCAAATGTGAAACAAAATTGAAAAGAGTAGAGGGTGTTTTGGGAAACTGATTTAAGGGAAAATAATGGTTGCTTACTGAATTAATCAATGAGGATGACTTTTGGATACTCCAACATTGGATCAGTAATATGCTTATAAATATATGTCACACAGAAACTTTAATTTTCAGCAGCCTTTATCCACGCCTATATTCATCTACCTAATTTGTGTTCTCCCTCACCTGTGCTCCTAATTATACAGCCAGATAACCTAGGTCTGAGTCTCATCTGTGTCCCTTGTTTTCTGCCCCAGTGCTTCAATTCCTTCACCTAAAAAATGAAAATAATCATAACACCTATCCCCTATGTTAAAATAGTGCTTGGCACATAATAACAAAGATATAAGTGCTTATTATTATTATTCCTCTATCTTTTTTTCTTAATAATTTCTGTTGTTCACTGACATCTTATACTTAGATGAAAACATCAACAAATGAGTTGCAAATGGTAAAGTACATACACATCTTTTCCCTCTAAAATGATACTTTTGTTCAAATAAATTAATGGACCTATTAAAATGGAAATAAGTTTAAATCTTCCCCAAAAGATTACTATTGTCTTTTGGATATTACACATACATTAAGTATTGACAAGAAACACAGCTTTATTTACTTTATTTTCTACAGCATTATTTATTATTTACAGCATTCATAAGTGACATGTTTGTGATCGTATATTTTAAGTAGAGCAATGTAAAATAGGGGAATATCTTAAAATTTATCGAGCTCTAATTATTAATACCAGTATGTCATTGATTTCAAAGAGAAAAAGTGACCTTTAAACATAAGTAGTTAAAAATTACTTCAGGGTCAACACATATAAAACATCCCCCAAATAATTCACTATTCATGGCTTTGAGCTATTTTAACAGATTTCCTGGACTTCTTCCATTTTTAATCCACTGGACTGTTTACAAACTGTAGGATGACTAAGAAAAGACCAATATCTTGAAAATTTAACTGACTGGAGTGATTTCTTTTTACTTCTAAAATATTTTTCTACAGATAGGATCTCCTTCTGTGGCCCAGGCTGGAGTGCAGTGGCCTGATCTTAACTATTACCTTGAATTCGTAGGCTCAAGTGATCCTCTTCCCTCAGCCTCCCATGTGGCCAGGACTACAGATGGGTTCTTGCTATATTGTCTAAGCTGGTCTTGAACTCCTGTCCTCAAGAGATGTTCCTGCCTTGGCCCAAACTGCTGGGATTATACGTGTAAGCCACCATGCTGGCTGATTTAATAAATATTTTAGTTGTTCATACTTGACTGCATTTTTCAAATTCCTTTGTTACACTAAAAATTGATATAAAAAGACTATAGAATAATTGCTAATAAAGAAATAAATACAGCAAAATTTTATTTCAGGTAGTTTCTGAAAACTAAGGACATAAAGAACATAAATACATGAAAAATGCCTGATACTAAAATGGGCTCTTTTGGTTATCTTTGTCTAATTTGTTTAAATATTATGCTATTTAGAGTTGGAAATATGAGAAGAGGATAATGGCTCTAACTTATGTCATTGTTGCTACTACTAAAGTAGAAATATTTATTATTGTTTTGAATGGTTCAGTAAAGCTACTAGGTCGAGCCTATGGAAGGGAAGAGGGTTTCTACCTCTGTGCTCCCCAGCGTGCAGGATGTAATACAAGCCAGTAGGGGCAGTTCTTGGCTTCAGGCATCCATATAAAATTTTGTGGAGGGTCAGGTGGTCAAGGTCTGTTCTCTCCTGGCCTCCTCAGCTACAATTCTCATGTTCCCAAAAGGACCATTTCCTGAGACTTTAGTTCCAATGTCATTTTTCACAGATTTAGAAAAAAACAATCCTAAACTTCGTATGAAACCAAAAATATCACAAATACTGAAATCAATCTTAAGCAAAAAAAGCATAAATCTGGAAGCATCATATTATATGACTTCAAATTATACTACAAAGCTTTAGTAACCAAAACAGCATGGTATTAGTATAAAGATAGACCCATAGACCAAATAAAACAGAATATAGAATGCAGAAATAAAACAATATAGCTATGCCCAATTGATTTTCAAAAAAGCAGGAAAAACATACACTGGAGAAAGAACCCCTTAGTCGATAAATGGTTCTGGGAAAACAGGATAGCAACATGCAGAAGAATGAAAGTGGATCCCTAACTCTCACAATATACAAAACTTAAAAAGATAGATTAAAGACATAAATATAAGATCTGAAGCCATAAAAATTCTAGAAGAAAACACAGAAAAAAATGCTTCTAGACATTGGTCTAGGCAAAGAATTTATGAGTAAGACCCCAAAAGTAAATATGACAAAAACAAAAATAAATATATGGGATTTAATTAAATTAAAAATTTTCTACACAACAAAGAAAATAAGAGTAAATAGATATCATACAAAATGGGAGAAAATATTCACAAACTATACATCCAATAAAGGGCTAATATCCAGAATCTACAAAGAACTCAAACAAATCAGCAAAAAAAACAAATAACTCCATTAAAAAGTGGGCAAAAGACATGAACAGAAGTTTCTAAAAAGAAGATAGACAAATGGCCAACAAACATGAAAAAATGCTCAACATCACTAATCATCAGGGAAATGCAAATCAAAACCAGAGTGAGATACCATCTTGCTCCTGTCAGAATCACCATTATTAAAAAGTCAAAAGACAACAGATATTTGGGAGGATGCAAGAAAAAGGAGTACTTATACACTGTTGATGGAAATGTAAACTAGCGCACAACCACTATGAAAAGTAGTATGGAGATTCCTCAGAGAACTAAAAGTAGACCTATCATTCAATCCAGCAATCCCATTACTGGGTATATATCCAAAAGAAAAGAAGTGATTTTGTAAAAAAGACACCTGCACCTGAATGTTTATTGTAGCACAATTCACAATTGCAAAGACATGGAACCCACCTAAGTGCCTGTCAATTCAAGAGTGGATAAAGAAGGTGTGGTATTATGCAGCCATAAAAAGGAATGAAATATTGTCATTTGCAGCAATCTGGATGGAACTAGAGACCATTATCCTAAGTGAAGTATCTCAGTAATGGAAAAATGAATATCACATGTCCTCACTTATAAGTGGGAGCTAAATGAGGGATATATATAGTCATAAAGTGGTATAATGGACATTGGAAACTAAGAAAGGGTGAGGGTGGAAAGGGAGTGAGGGAAGAAAATCTACCTGTCAGGTACATGTACACTATTCTGGTTATGGGTACACTGAAAGCCCTGACTTCAGCATGATACAATACTTCCATGTAACAAAAGACACTCTTACCCAAAAATTTTTTGAAAAAAAAGGAGAGAGATACACCAATGTGGAGGACACTGTATTTCTCACATGCTAAATAAAGCTGAGATAATGGGAATAAAAGATATTTTGAAAGAGAAAGACCATATTTATGTAATTTTTAGTACAGTATATGGTTAAGTTGTTCTATTTTATTATGTTCTTGCTGTTAATCTCTAACTGTGCATAATGTATAAATTATACTTTATCATAGATATGTATGTATTGGAAGAAACATAATATTTAGTGTATATAAGATTTAAGCATCCACTGGGGTCTTGGATTCCCTGAAGATAAGAGGTGTGGAAAGAAAAACTTTAGACAAATTAAATTTAGCAGAGTATATTTGAGCAAAGAATGCTTCATGATTTGGGCAGCACCCTGGACTAGTAAAGGTTCAGAGAGTTCTACCCAGAAGCCTGAGCAGGCAGTATTTATAGACAGACGAAGGCAGTGACTGAAGGAAATAGTCTGATGGTTTACTGCTCTATGTTACCTACCTTCAGACATGGCTAAACAATCTGCAGCCTGTGACTGCCTGAACATTCAGCTGTTATGAATGGCCAAATCTGAGTTACTTGTTACAAGAATATACTGTCAAATTAGGTGGCAGTTTGTTTAACATTAAGTCGGGTTGCAGTTTACTATGTTCAGAGGCAGCTTTAGGCCAAATTTAATTTAAATTAATAGAAGGAATTACTGTACATAGTTAGATGCTTAAATCAGACTAATTAGCATACCCATCACCTTGCATACTTATTTTTTTGTAACGAGAATATTTAAGATCTATGGATCTCTTTTGTCCTCTGATATTTTGTATTATGTAAGTAGTTCTCACCTTTTTTTCACTTTAAATTTTCAATTCATTTTGCATTCATCAAATTTAGACCTCAATTTCAAGTTTTGCTTCTATTCACTCATTTAATTCTAACACTTTGACCTCTGCATAGGTCCAAGAGGGAAAAAAAAATGTATGCTATGAAAAGGCCAATTGAAAACCAGTGTATGATTTTGAATAGCTTATTTCTACAAGGCAATTTTTGGTAGAAAAGAAAGGTACCACTGTAGACTTCATGTGGACAGATGCCATGGGGCACCCCCGAGTGCACTCCTAAATTCTCGTAAAGAATTTACAATATCTTTCCACTTATTTAAATACTTATAAAAGTCTATTACTCCCTATATTCTATCAAATTAGGTATAGGTTTTAAATTCAGGCATATAATGAGTTTCAGCATATTATTTTTTAAAATAGAAATGATTATAAATGAGATACTAGGTCCTAAAATACTGGTTTGCTCATTTTTACAGCTAGTCCTTCTGTCCAAGTAAGTAACCAGTATAGTCCAGCATTTGCTATATCCTACTTTATACACATGTCCTTTATTTTCTGGGTTCTATGTCTCTTTTTAAAGTAAGTTCTGCTTTAAGAATGCCACCATATCACACTTTTAGTTATTAGTAAAAAGATATTTACCGATCATTGTCTATTTCAATATCTATTATCTCCAATCTGCTCTTCTTGAGACTACAGAAAATCAGATTTTTGATTATTCTGTCCAAATATAACAATTTTCTAAAAATATTTTAGGTTTCCCTTCAGAAATATCCTTAAATCCTTTGAGGGCAAGGACCATGATTTATTAAACTTTGCTCTCTCTGCAGTATGTAGAATGTATAGCACATAGAAACTAGTGCAATGTAAATGGTAAATTTTAGATATTTGTTGAATTAAATTCATTTTTTTACAGAAAACATAATTTTAGGTGAAACATTTTGAAAGGAACTTTATATTGTATGCAAAAGTGTTATGCTTGACTTATAGATCAGTGTAAGCAATAGCTGTGTGCTATATTGTATGTATTTATGTCTACATTTTTCTGTTAAATGTTTTATAAATGTATATGATTATAATGTCTTGGAGTTATTTCTTTGCATTCATTCTTTATTTTTACTATTCTGTTGTGAACTTCATTGTGGGTTTTCAGGTCAAACACATGGATTCCCCAAATTTGCTTTTCCCTTTGGAGAAATGATTACCTATGCTATGAGACATAATCCAAGAAAACGCCTATATAAGATTGGGAAATCTCCATATTTTTCCCCATCTTTCTGGAATACTGTTATCTTTTTAAAAGACACAAGAAATTAAACAAAAATAACAAGATAATTGTAATTGAGACCTTTATAATAAGCAGTTTTTTGAACAGATATTTTAGTATAGTAGTTAACAAAACACAATGTTCATATATCTGCACTTTTACACTTTATATTCTAAAACATAATCTGCATTAAAATTATGTCATGGAATAAAAAAGGCCTGGGTTCATGGGCATTTAGCAAATGCTTATTTCTTAAAGCGGCTGATTTTTATACCTTCAAGTGTCTCTCCCTTAAGCTTCATCTACCTCTATCTCTCCTTGTCTACTTATTTATTCCGCATGGGGTGAGAAAGAAAACAATTGTTTTTCTTAGACAATTGAATGTAAATTCTATAGCTTTAAAAATGTATTTTTAAATGTGTTGTGGATAATGTATCATAAATGTCTTGAAAACTTTATTGGTTCAGGAAAGTTGTGTAGCACCAAATTTATCCTGGCACCTATAATGAATTTTTGATGTACCAAATGTTCTTTTGAAGACTCATCTCATCTTTTACATGAAGCATTTCCACTTTCCTCTGAGAGTTTGAAGAAGAGGAAGTGAAGTCACGAAACAGTTTTCCTGAAGTTAAATTTGGTCTCTTGCAAAAATAAGACTAATTACTACTTGAATACAAAATGTACAGAACAAAAAACTTAGTATGAGTACTCCAATTTTTGAAGTATAAAATATTCAAAGTATTATTGTCAGGATTTCATAATTAGAATCCCCTAAACTGAATAATCACCCTTTATGGAAATGAGGATTATTTAAGCATGCAAAATTTTTCTCATAGTTTAAATATTATGGTCATAGAGCACACACTTATCTGCAGGCTAGTAAATGAAGTTTTACATTAGTCCTGGCAAAGATTAAAAAGAAAAAAAGACTGAAGATGGTAATCTCAAAGTTAATTTTAAAAAAGGTATCTACCAATTTATTTTCTTAAGATTTTCTGATAAACGTTGGCAATGCAAATTAATATCATACACATTATATGTGCATGTATATAAGCATATATAATGGAGATGATATCATTAAATATTAAAGTGATATTTTTCCATTCCTGCAGCAAAATAGATCCCTCTAAGGCAGTGGTCCCTAACCTTTCTGGCACCAGCGACTCATGAAACCAGAGGGGGGGTGTTTAGCAAGCGGAGGGGTAGGCGGAGCTCAGGCGGTGATGCGAGTGATGGGGGGCAGCTGTAAACACAGATGAAGCTTCTCTTGCTCGCCCCCCGGCTCACCTCCTGCTGTGTACCCCATCCCTCCACGTACACACGTACCCCCGTTTCCCAAGTTTCACGGAAAACAATTTTCCACAGACGGGGGCTGGCTGGGGGCAGCTCTGTGGACTGCTACTGGGGGTTGGGGACTGCAGTTCTAAAGTGATTCAAACTGTATAGCTATGGTAACAGTTGAGGGCAAAATCTACTTCACGAAAAGGGTAGAAACAACATAAAGGGAACTCGCACCCACTTAGAAGGAAACAATTTCTGTACAAGAGACAGAAGAAAAGGTGAGGGAATAAAGTAGTCAATTATGAGTGTTTTGATTCTGTATCCGTCCCCCCCAACACACGTAGAGAGAGAAGATTAGGTGATTTTAAAAGAGATGGAAAGTGAAAGAAGTGAAAGGCTAACCCTGTTGCCCTTTTTCAAAGAGTCCATTGCCAAGGACAGCCACCCTGTAAAATAAGCTTAGAGTGATTAGGCACCGAGAGAGCCTCAGGTATTGCACAAAAGCCTCCCGCAACTACCATGCTGTGTCTTTACATTTCTAGACACATGCTGTGTCTAGAAATTGCAAATATTTTGTGGTCCACACAGAAGACACTCATCTGTGAGTCAGTGCCTTGGGAACTTGGGCAAGGACCGAGAGAATTGCCAGTAGCATGAGTAGCTTAACACAGGGACCGTTAGAGAATGAAGCTGTGACTCAGGAGAGTTTGCAGTACCATAGAAAGCATTGAAGTTGGACTGAGTCAACAAGTCTACTATGATATAACTGCCTAAGAATTATCCATCCATATTTCAAAAGGCAACTGAGCCAGAACTATAGTTACTAAATGGATTGGAGGCATTTCCCGGAGAGAAGACACAGAAGACAACTCATAGCCACTCTTCCCCTTCACTGCAGAACCGTGAGCCCATCTCCCCATCCCTATCAACCCAAGGCCACATCTCTCCCAGCACATTAAATCTCATGTATCCATACATAAAATATACCTCTACATTTTGTTCATGAACCCGTGTTCCTGCAACACTACAGAAATCAGTGATCTCAACTAGTGAGGAAGATGCGTTCCGTAGGGTCAGTTCAGGGACCGTGAGTCTTCAATCTTTAGCTCTTCACTCCCCTAAGTGTTAGGGTATCTTTTTTATCCACACATTTGCAATAAGATTTCAAACCATCATGCCTTTTATTTCAAAGGAAGGGGTAAAGAGGGGTTTGAGGTCAAACAATTTTCCTTAAAAAAAGTAATATCCAAAGTTGCACACATCATTTTATGCGTGCATTATTGAGAATCCCAAGTTGCAAGGAGGCTGTACAATCTTGTTCCTAATTTCCCTTGCCGTGTCCCTGACAAAATTCTATTGCTATGGAAGAAGGAGGGGAAAAAAATCAGTAAAAGTTACTAGTATGCCACACTTAATGTTTATCAAAAAGACATTGAGTTTGAAAAAGATTAAGTTCCTGTTCCCCGCAACCATCCCAGCAATTCTATATTGTACATTTCTTTGCTATCTAGCAAAATGGAGGATGATGCAGATGATTGGACTGGCTATATAAACTAAGGAAAAGCTACATTTTATTTTCTGATTAATTGAGTAATAAAAACTTGTGAGTCTATTACATATATATTCTATTAACTTACATGTTTAAATTAATTGGGATTCTTGGTGCCTTATATTTTTTGAGAATATAATAACATTTCCACATCTTGGTCTGATATTCTCACATGATTATTTGTATGGATTTCATGTCCCCTCTAAAATTTATATGTTGAAATCCTAATCTCCAATGTGATGGTATTTGGAGGTTGGGCCTTTGGGAGGTAATTACGTTTAGGTGAAGTCATGAAGGTAGAGCCCCCATGATGGGGTTTGTGTTCTTATAAGAAGAAGAAGAGACCAGACCTCCTTCTTTCTCCACGGGTGAGGACACACCATGAAGGTGGCCACCTGCAAACTAGGGGAGGTGACTTCACCAGAACCTAATCATGCTGGCATCCTGATTCTGGACATTCCATCCTATAGAATGATAAATTTCTGTTGTTTAAGCCACTCAGTCTTATATTTTGTTAGAGCAGACAAGCTAAGACAATTATGGTCCTGTACATTTCTCTAACATCATCTCAAAATCACTCTGGTCCAGGCACATCGGTCTTTCTCTCTTCCCAGAGCATACTAATTTCTTTCTTTACTCACAGGTTCTATAATCTCTGTCTCCTCTATCTTCATCATACTTTAGTTCTTCACTACCTGGGTCCTTCTTATTCTTCAGATATCTTTCATAGCACGTCTGGAATGAGTCACTTTCATGACCATCCTACCTAAAGCCATCCACTTTGTATTTACATGGTTAGTGCAACCTATGAATATATTTCCTTCACTGAACTTTTCATAATTTGTAATTGTCTTATTTTTTGATTTATTTAATAGTGTATCTCTTGTCTCCAACACACAAATGTAAGTTCCACAACTGTGTCTTTGTCACCCCACTATCCTCTCTGCCTATTACAGTGCATGGCAAAAATATGGTGTTTAAAAATATTTGCTGAATTGTGAAGATTAACTCTTTGAAAAACAAATATATAGTGGTGTGTGTGCATGTATGTGTGTACTGTAAGCTAAATCCAACTAGTCCTCAAATGGTGAACTAAAAGATCTTTGTTTACAGAACTCGCAGGCATTTTTTTCATAAGTACTCATACTATATGACTATAAAACATCATGCTTTTGCCCTTGAGTCATTATGAAATCCAGCCAAGAAATGGATCTTTGGTGACTAAATCAACATTGTTTCGCATTCTGCTCCATACTCAGAACAGAACATATGCCATACTAACCCCAGGTTTATGCAAATTTGTGTTGTTTTATATTAGTTCTTTGATTTTATTTTTATGTTTCTACGAAGGAGTTTTAAAGACCAAATTTCCACAAATATGGGGTTTAAATTACTATAGCATCAGTAACTATTCTTTAGACTACATGCTAAACAGCATGATAGGGGAGAAATGTTATTATGTTGTCCTGTAGAATAATGAAGCACAGTATTTTCTAATGAGCCCTAGAGTCAAACTTCTTGCATGTTTTATGACCTTAGGCAAGTGATGATAACTTTCAGACTTCAATATTTTCATCTAATAATGGGAATAATATCAGCTCCGATATCTTAGAATGGTTGTAAAGAAAAAAAGAGATAAACGAGGGCTGTCAGGAAACTATCCAGCAAATGGATGCTTTTCTTCCATGAAACCAGTGGGGTAGGCGGAGCTCAGGAGGTGATGCATAGCAGAGGATTTGCCATATAACAAGGATACAATAAATCCTACAATATTACTAACTACCTAGATATCCTCTGTCAAAACTTCAAGTGGCACTGTAAATGTTGCCTTGCTTAACCCTACTAAAAACTATGCAAGTTAGAAATTATAATCTCCATGCTACAAATGAGAAAACTGTAGCTCACAAAGGTAAATTCTGCACTGTTATGCAGGTTGTGGGCAGCAAAGACAATTTATTTTCAATTTACTTGCATTATCTTGTCCCTAATTAGAATTCTTCATTTCAGAATTCTTTCATTTTAGATAACCTGATAACAAGCACCATAAAATAAATCTTTGAATTATTTTTTCTCTTATCTGAAACAATTGATGTGTTGGTAGTTAAGAAATAGAGGGTGAGGATAGGAGAAAATGAGGAAAGAGAGAAAGAAAGTAGGACAAAGTCAGAACAGGAAGTGCTAATGATGTATGTTTTAACAAAACTAGACAAGAAAATCAACTCCTTTTTCTTTTGTTTCACTAAAAATGCCCAAGCAATAGAATCTTACTAATTATTGTACATATATTTTGAAGATACAGGAAGAAATCAGGGGAATGTGTGAAAGAATATATTCCTTATTATATTTACTGTTTTTACAAAGTTCAAATTAAAAATGGTATTTCAACTCCAAAGATGTTGGGTAGGGCAAAAAGTTGCCTCTTCTACTTTCTTGCTTCAGAAAATACATTCTGGAACACAACTTGAAGCTTCCTTACTGCTCTTCCTATATATCTTTCTACAACCACTTTTCTCTTATTCTTGCTGTCTCTCCCAAAGCTAAAAGTTACTAGTAGAAAAGAATGTAAAGTTCTGAGGGCATCAGAAGTGGAAACTATTCCAGTTATTTTGCTACTCAAACATTTTTCCAATTATGAACCAGTCTGTAAGTTCATATTGTTAAATAAACATCTTCCATATCAAAAATACAATCAATACAGTTTCAAATCACAGGCTCAGGGTACAATAGGCATTTAAGATAAATGGAAATTTGATCCACAAATAAAAAAATAAATAAGTTGGAGATTTTTCTCTGTGTTAATATTCTCTCCCTTTGGTGATACTACAGTGCTCTGTTGAGTCTGAATATCATCATTTAAGATTTACCAATACCCACCCTTTCTTGGTTTCCCCTCTCACACATTAGTGTGAAAATAAATTACTCGTCTCTTATCCTGCAACGTCTCTAGCCTAAGCTCCCTGACATCACTGTGCACAGTAAGGCAAGTTAAGTTCTTACAAGTTAACTGCTGCAGCTTTTTCTGCCTCTCACCTCCAAAAGGACACCAGAAGTAAATGGAATCTTGAATTATCAAAGATAAATAATTTATTTTCCAAATAGTTCTCTCTGGGAAGAGAGGAGTCTGCCTCTTACATTTATTTGAAGGAGTCAAGGCTGTGTGGCTCTCAGCACTCCCCGCAGAGCGGTCCTGGCTACCAGCTGATCCTCCGTGTCCTTGAGAGCAGCGTGCAGGCAAGCGGGTCCCAAAGAAAAAGACTCGTGTCTGTTGTGCTGCTGAATTGTATGGGATGCACTTAAACTGCATTAGTTGAATTTTTAAAAAAATTCTTCATCATTTTTGGTCTTCTGTTGTATTCTTAATGTTGAACTAGAATTAAAATGTATGTATAGATAGATGAAAGAGAGAGAGAGAGAGAGAGAGAGAGAAAGAGAGAGAGAGAGAGAAAACCAAAGCAGTTAAGGACTTAAGGAATGTTTTTTTGTTTTCTTTTAATCAGTTTAAAATAAATATAAATAGGGCAGCACAAAATTAAGAAAACTTTTTTGATAACTGAAGATTCTGAGAAGAACAGAAAAACCAAAATACAGCTAGTCACAAAATCCTCTCCTTGTTTCATTCCTCATGTCTGAAAGTGATCTATCTACAGGAAAATAATTCTGGGCATCATTTCAGTAAATGAGAAAGGATCCATGGGAAAGATTTACTTCCGTGGGATGCTATAGAATACAAGCATAACGGTCCACAAAGAAACCTCAGCAGTTAAGACTACCCGCACAACAATAACTTACAATGTGATTGCACATCTCACCAAAGATGTCCAAAACAACAGCACTAATAGCTGCTCCAGGCAATCAGCTCTAGAAAGGAATAGGCAGTTTCGTTTTTGTTTTTGCAGAGATGGATCTGTTGCCTCCTTGAGGCTACATTCATAAAAGCTATTCTGATCACGCTCTACCTGTCTGAAATATAGTAGAAGCCCTGTCAATAACGAGCCAAGGTTAAGCTATGGTGATGTATATGGATTGTCTGTCTTCGATTAGTTTGCTTCATCGGGCTAATT
Source organism: Propithecus coquereli (assembly GCF_000956105.1). NCBI lineage: Eukaryota > Metazoa > Chordata > Mammalia > Primates > Indriidae > Propithecus > Propithecus coquereli. Next base: position 1,606,971 of record NW_012148341.1, read on the forward strand.
ATTTTAACTTTCTAAGACTTAATTTTACATGTCTCACTTAAAAAATAAAATTACCTTATGAAATTGGCATACGCTGGTGATTTTAAGTAATGTCTCCACATAGAAAATGCTGAATAACTTATAATCGTTATTATAATATGAGTTCCAAATTTTGAATCATTTTTCTTATTTTTGTAAATCTTATTTGTTGGAAATTTAATAACCATTCTTAAATACATGGATCACATTAAGTTAAATTGAGAAAGACCAAGAGGAAGAACAAAATAAAACAAAACAAAATGTAAGCTAACAGTGATTAGTAGTAACAGGTTAGACAAAATTGATTTTTTTTCTCAGTTGTAGAAATTTAATACTGAGTAATAAAATCAAAGGCTAATATTGAAGTTCTCGGAAGGCCAAGCACTTCCTATATTGTTTACTATCTTAAAACACAGAACTTCACTAATAATAACAGCAAATGTGCTGTTAGTATTTCCTATGTGCCATGAACATAATAAAAAGCTTTACTTATGTCTTGTTTAATACTCGAAACAATCCTAAAATTGTTCCAATGTTGTGGATGAAGTTACTGAGGTATAGAAATAACTTACATACAGTCGACCTGGAACAACACAGATTTGAACTGTGCAGGTCCAGTTATACATGGATTTTTTTTCCCAATATATAGAAAAGATTGGGGGAGGGGTTGCAACAATTTGAAAAAACTCAGAAATAAACTACACAGCCTAGAAATATTGAAAAAAGAAAAAGTTAGGTATATCATGAATATATAAAATATATGTGGATACTAGTCTATTTCATCATTTACACCATAAAATATACACATACATATTATAAAAAATTAAAATTTACCAAAATTTATTTACAGAAACACTTATAGACTGTACCTGGCACCATTTGCAGTCTAGAGAGATGTAAACAAACAGAAAGATAGAATATTAAATAACTGCATAAAATTAACTGTAGCGCATACTGTACTACTGTAATAATTTCATAGCCACTCCCCGTTGCTATTGTGGTGAGCTCAAGTGTTGCAAGTATCTGCTTAAAATGCCTTGCAATGCTAATCATCTCAGTATGAGCAGTTCATCTCTCCAGTAAATTGCATATTGCAGTAAAAAAGGATCTTTTGTGATTCTTGTGTATTTTTCATCATGTTTAGTGCAATACTGTAAACCTCGAATAATACCATGAGACTCATAGAAAGGTCCATTAGTGATGCAGGAAATGCTTCAGGAAGTAGAGAAAATACAAGAAAATGTTGCCTTTTTCTATATGTACCATAGACTGAGTTCTGCAGCTGTGGTTGCCTGTGATTTCAAGATAATTCAATCCAGTGTAAAAACCATTGTGAAAAAAGAAAAGAAAATTCATAAAGCCATCACTATAGGTATTCCAGTAAGTACAAAATCCTTCCACTTTTTATGAAATACCTTTTATCTTGTATTGAAAATGCAGCTTTTATGTGAGTGCATAATTGCTATAAAAAACGCATACCTAGGAACTCGAATATAATTGGAGAAAAAGTAAAGTTACTATATGAAAACTTAAAGCAAAAGGAAGTTTAAGGATCTAAAAGTGGATAATTTAATGCCAGCAAAGGATGGCTTGATAATTCTAGAAAGAGGTTTGGCTTAAAAAAAATGTCAAGATAACAGGAGAAGCAGCTTCTGCCAACTAAGAGGCAATGGATGATTTCCTAGATGCCATTAGGAAAATCATAGGAAAGGATATCTGCCTGAACACGCTTTTTATGCAGATAAAATTGACTTATTCTGGAAAAAAAAAATGCCACAAAAGACATTCACTAATAAGGATGAGAAGCAAGTGCCAGGGTTTAAGGCAGAAAGAGGTAGACTAACTACTGTTGTACAAATGCAGTTGGGTTTATGATCAAAACTGCCCTTATCCATAAAGCTGCTAACTCCTGAGCCTTGAAGAGAAAAGATAAACGACTGCTGTCAATATTTCAGTTCTACAAAAAGAAGGCCTGAACAACAAGAACCTTTTCTCTGTGTTGATTCTATTGATGCTTTGTCCCCAAAGTCAGGAAGTATCCTGCCAGTAAGGGACTGACTTTTAAGATTTCTTTAACATTGGACAGTGTTTCTGTATGCTTGGCACCCCGTGAGTTCAACACTGAAGATGTTGAGTGGTCTACTTGCTCCCAAAGATAGTATCTCTAATTCAGCCTCTAGATCAGGAATACATAAGGACCCTTAAGGCTCATTACACAAGGTACTCTATGACAAAGACCCTCAATGCTATAGAAGATAGAGAGAATATCATAGAAGTGTGGAAGGATTGCACTGTTGAAGATGTCACCATTGTTATAGAAAAAGCCATGAAAACCATCAAGCTCAAAATAATAAATTCCTGCTGGAAAAAAATAGTATGTAGATGTTGTACATGACTTCACAGAATTTACAATAAAGACAATCAAGGAAATCATGAAAAAGTTTGTGGATATGGCAAAAAAAGCTGGGAGGTGAAGAGTTTCAAGATACGGAACTTGGAGAAATTCAAGAGCTAGCAGACACCACACCAGAGAAATTAATTAACTTGATGAAGAAGAGTACTTCCAACCAGTGTCAGATGAAAAAGAAGACATGGAGGAAGCAGTACCAGAAAACAAATTCACATTTTAGACAGCCCATCAGAGGGTTCTGATTATTCAAGTGTGCTTTTGTCTTGTTTTACAACATGAACTCTTCTGTGATATGGGCACTGAAACCAAAGGAAATGGTGGAAGGAGGATGAGTACCATACAGAACCATTTTTAGAGAAATGTAAAAGCAAAAACTGCCTCTCCTGCATTCACTTCCACCTCCTCCACCTCTGCTACCTCTGCCGTCTCTGAGACAACAAAACCAATCCCTCTTCTTCCTCTTCCTCCTTAGCCTACTTGACGTGAAGACAATGAGATGTTAGACCTTTATGATGACCCACTTGTACTTACTGAATAGTAAATAAAATTTTTCCTTATGATTTTCTTAACATTTTCTTTTTTCTAGCTTACTTTATTGTTACAATATAGTATATAATACATATGCAAACTATGTGTTAATCAACTGTTTATGTTATCAATAAGGGTAAATAGTAATTAAGTTTTATGGGGGTCAAAGTTATATGAAGATTTTCAATTGCACAAGGATAGGCACCCCTAGCCCCCATATTGTTCAAGGGTCAACCATATAATCCAAGATTGCACAATCCCAGTATTTGTTTTGGCTAAAGCTACCACATCTGCATTGAAGCAAACAATGACGAAAGAAGAATACAAGGAAAAGCATGATTTTCAGGACACTATTTAGATGTCACACAGGCAATCCAATTTTATCTCATTATCTTCAACTTAGTAACAAGTCACACCTAGTTGCAAGATATGCTGCATAATATAGTCTTTATACTGAAAGATGATGTGCCTAGTTAAATACTGGCAGTTAATCTATTAAGACAGAATGGATACTGGAGAATCACAGGTTGTTTCTGTTACACAGATGCATGTAATTCTATTGGATTTTGTCCTCATGGATACAGCAAATACTCTATTCAAACTCACTATTTTTTCCCCTTCCCGGAAAAGGCCTCTTGGTAATAGCAGATCTTAACCATTCCCAGGAAGGGAAGCCATTTTATATTCCAAACAAAATATCTTATTACACAAATCAAGTCTCCTGCAAAATCTTTGCTACTAGTGATTTTATTTCTTAATTTAATCTTGAAAAGTTAAATTTTTTTCCCCAGACAAGTTTAGGAATTTGGAGTTTCTGATCCTTCATTATCACATTTTTTTAAAAGCATACACTTTTTTCCTGGTACTTTTTCAGGCACTAAGGTTGAAGAGATATATAAGACAGGTCCCTGTTTTCACAGATGCTGCATTCCATTGTAAGGAAACAAACAAAACAATGAGGAAAAAAAAAAAAAACTTGAATTCCTATATTGCTTGCTAGGTTATCCATATATGTTACATTTACTACTTTTGAGAAATCTAAAATTCATTTGAAAAATAAATATAGCCACAGAATTACAAAATAGGCCTATGTTCTAACTAAATGGCGTAAGTGATCATCATTGTGAATAGTGCCAAAAACTGTGAAGGAGCTAAGATTTTACTCCACTTGCAAACCAGTAACTTAACCTTCCAGAGTTTCATAGATGCTGGTAAAAGACACAAGGCGCCTGTGTCAGAGACAGAGGTCACTAATATTCATATCACAACAGGCAGCATGAGATGTATCTTCACGTCAATTCCCCCTTGCTTTCCATGGGGGTGATCCAGAGTGGCCCAGGTGGATGCTGCATGCACAGTGGATTTGTGCCACAAATGAGTAACTTGGAGCTTAATAAGTCCCAATTCTTTAAAAACCCCAGCTAGCAAATCTGCTTAACCTTTCTCTTGAAAGGTGGCGCTATCTCTGTTATATTGGCTGGGGAACAAATCTCTCTTCCCTGAATAGAAACACTTTCTCTACCTTCCAAGGTAGTTTTCTATAGAAACATCACTGAAAAAATAGTCCATAACAGCATCCAATTCAGAATGTGCGGAGACATCGTGGAAAAATTATCTCCCAGTAGATATATGAGACTATGGAGTGAGCTCTTGACCTGGGTTTGCACAAAAGAAGTGTACAAGTATTTAAACAGCCAGAAGACAAGACCACTATTTCAGTCCAGATGGATAAAGAGAGTATTTTTATGGTAGATTATAAAAGCTATGGTAGATTATAAAAGATAAAAAGTGAATGAAAAGTAAGGAGATTGTTAAATGAATTATAGAAATCATATTTCATTCTAGGGAATACATGCAGCTAGTTAAACAAGAACCATGAATATCAAAAGCAAAATTAGGGGACCATTTCACAATAAACTTGCTAGAGCAGAATTATCACTATGGATCCTGGTGAGAGACATATTGTACAGGGATAATTCATTGATCAGATAAGAAGAGCAAAGAAGAGAAATATATCAAATGCATTTTCAGTGTACTAAGCCTAAATAAGAAAGGTATGGTAACTATAAGGATAAACTAGTAAATCAGAAGAAGGATTGTTATACTGTTGGCAGAATTAGGTTGATTTGAACTATATTTAATTTCATCTAGTGTGAAAATATCCAAGTGGAAAATATCCAATAAGTGGGAGATTTGTGATTAAAAAATGTGTCAAAATCAAACTTTTGATGGATGTGAAATGATATCAAGCTCACTGGTGAGTCTGCAAGTGAAGTAAAATCTCAGACCCTTCACCAGTCTGGCAATATGGTCAGTCTTGGATAGGGAGGGGTAATAATAGCCGAAACAATTTTAAGAATAAGTACATTCTGTACAAATTGAAATTGCTTTCTGACAAAGAAAGAAGCTTTTTCTTGTAAGTGTTAATAAGTTTCTATATTTCACAGACCTGAACTCTAGTTTCAGTCTGAAAAAAAATAAAATTACGCTTCATTCAGTCTGGCAAGTACGGCACTCAGTTTCTTGTTGCCCAAGAGCATGTAAATACACTGATTCAGTTACTTAGTAAACTAAATCTTCCCTGTCTGAAAAGTCCCTGAATATTTCTTCAGTGCTCTGTATACTCCGTGGGGTTATATCAGAGTTTGAGGAAGATTTAACTGTAACTTCAGAGAGCTGAATAGCATTGAATACTCTTCCGCTGTTCCCTCTGGCAATTCATATATCCATTCTTTCACCCTCAAATTTATTTATGCAACAGATTCTTTTTATCAACAAATGAGCTGCAATACATTTTGTTAGGTATTGTATATTACACCATAATGAATCAACAAAATGTGTATCCCATTTCTTGTGAATAATCCCTATATTGTATCTCAGATCTAGTAATTGAAATAGTTCAGTTGTGCTTAAAAACCTGTCATCATGGCCACCGCAAGCAAGATTCTTAGCTATAAATAGCATTAACCAACTCTAGCTGGCTTAAATAGAGAACTCATCTATTAAAATGAGAGACAGGAGCTTCCATCATTCTGGGAAGACTGCAAACCGGTTTCAGTACCTGAGCAGGAACAAGGAAGATCATGAGACTAGAACCACAGCCAAATGTGAACAGGTTCACTGAGGAGAAGGTAGTTTTCACATCTGTATCCTGACTCTTGCTTAGCCCCTGCCGAAAGCTGTGTAATAATGTATGGGCCAGGCCCTGTGGGTTTGTCTGTACATTCTACTACAAGGAATCGCTTGTGCTCCGACCTCTGACCCTGACTCACCTCTCCCCCATCCTCCTGTTGCTGTTTGCTGATGTGTTTTCATTTCACTCTTTAATTTTCTGATCCTCGTTCAACATTCCACATTTGGGACTGCTCATAAAATTGGTAAAAATAGAAGATAGTTAACTACTCATTAACAAAACCAATGTTTAGACATTTTATAACATCTTATGATCCTAAATTAGAATTATTTTAAGTAGCAGTTAACCTTTGTCAGATATTTTGGAGTGTCTAATAAATTATTGGGCAATGAGATATGGTTGGGGAATGGAATAACAGAGATAAATCTTTGTCTTCAAGTTATTTACTGTCTTGGGGGGAAAGTCATATAAAAGCTGTGTATACTGTAATGAAGTAAGGGTTCTTATGGGGTTTTGTGTAAAGTGTATATTCTCACAACTGTGAGAATAATTCTGCCTGAAAATAGGCAAGAGAAATTTCAGAAAAAGAGTTGCATGCAGTTATCAAAATACCATTTAAATATGAACGTAATTTTTCTACTTGTTTGGGATGTGGATCTTTCCCTGTGTTTTCCGCGAAGCACACACATTTTATTTTCTGTACTTCACAGGGTTGAAGTAGTAAACTATACCTCAATGAACATAATTTAGATAGCTGCAAATAGCATCCCCAATCTACAGTCATATAGTATTTTGGTCCTATCCTCCCAAGGCCTTGGGCTACTCAATAAATTTCCTTAATATTACAGTTGTTGGATGATAAGGAAAAATAATATGTAACCAGAAAATAGAATCTTAAAAGCTGTTTTTAATGTACCAAGGAAACATATTCTGGAAATGAATTCTTTATCTCTGAGATTTAATCTGTCTGGGGTACATTCTTGGGGTGAGTGGAAGACAAGACAAAGGTAGACATAAATGGAAAAATATTCCAAAGTTTATAGTTTAAGCTTTCATTTGATATTTTAAGGTGGTGTAGATATTTTTGTGAGCTCTCTCTGTGTGAGCAGAATACATCAACCTGGTTGTCTGTGGGACGGAGCAAACAGCTGAGCAGTGCACTCAGAAAGCATCATGTATTTTCACATCATTCATGGTTTGGTGGCACAATTCCAAAAATGTCACCAACCTGTGGCATTTACATTAACAAGAGATATTTTATGTATTTTTTCATGAAATGGGATTCCTGAAATAATGGTTTTATCAGCATGAAGACAGACCCCTATGGAAACTGGGCTACCTGCTTCAAACTGCCTCACTTACCCAACTCATCTTCTCACTCTGAGAAAGTATTGGACTATTTTTCTTTCAGGGATATGAAATAGCTGACTATTGTGAAATATTTCCTTGTCATTCTTTACTTTCCCTCCAAAAGAAATTCTGACTTTTTTGCTGTTGAAAATCACTAGTTTGGATTATAGAATTGTCTCTAAGAAAATGCCTATAAATATATAAATATACAAGAAAAATCTAATATTCCAGGAGAAGTGCTTTTCTAGAAACATTTCACTCACTGAAAAATTACAGGATATATACCTCTAGGATGAATCCAAGAATGGTTGCGTGAATAAATAGATGGATGGAAATCAGTGGGCTATACCTTTAGATAGCAAAGATTGGGTTAAGCGGAGAGTGACACTCAGGATACATCAGATTTGAGCATTGGAAAGACTGGTAAAACTCTATGGCAGGGGTAATTTTCCAGAAACAGTGTGCTCTGATGAGGCATTGAAAGTGCAAGCAAGCCAAGGTTAAGCTGTCTACAAGAAATGAGCTGAATAATAATAATAATGAAAGATAGGTGCCAGGCATCGAAAGGTTTACAGTGTATTGCGTGTATTTGCATGTAAGTGCACAAGCACACACGTGCACAGGCACATGCATGCGTTTGTATTTAATAATAGAGCCTAAGAGTTTTGATTACAGGTGTAAGTCCCAAAAGGCTGTGACCAGATCTCTGCAATTGCCTGCTAATATTCTATTAATACCTTCAACAAATACTTTGTTCCCTAGATTTTTCTAAAATGAGTTTTACAAAAACGCCATCATAATATTAAGAATGTTAAGGATTATCTTGTAATTCAGATGAGTGTGTACTGACGATTGGTTGTTTGATTAGATTTTGAGCCTGAATTTCCTGGCCATAAAGAAAGGTTTCTGAAATAGCCCAGGACTAAAAATTACTTGTACAGATTAAGCTTCATAAGGAGATGTAGGGCAAATATCTGATCTATATCCCATCTCTGTTGAACATTGTTTTAGTTATCTATTGCTATATAGCAAACTACACTCCCCCCCACACACTGAGCAGATTAAAACGGCGAACAATAATTGCCTTACAGTTTCTGTAGGTCAAAAATTAAGGAAGAACTTGGCTGGGTGGTCATGAATCAGGTGTCTCATGAAGTTTCCTTGTATAAGTATCATCAGAAGGTTCAACTTGGAGGAAACCACTTCCAAATTTACTCAACATCGTTGTGGAAGGACTCAGTCTCTCAACAGCTATTGGCAAGAAACCTTAGTTCTTCACTAATATGGGCCTCTCTTTAACCTGCTTGTATGTCTTTATGACATAGTAGGTAGCTGGCTTCCCCCAGAGTGGAAGTGATGATATATATAAAATATAGGTTATATATGTCATGTATATCATCTATATATGATATAGATAATAAATATAAATATATATAGAGAGAGAGAGGAGTAAGTTCAAGACAGAAGCTTCTGTCTTTTGTAAACTAATCTCAAAAATTGATATGCCATCAATTCTGCCATATTCTACTAGTCACACAGACTAACCTTGATAGAATATGGGAGAGAATTACAAAACAATGTACACTCAAGGCATGTACAAATGGAGATCATCATACCAGTGATCAAAAACAAACACTTTTTAAAATTTTGTTATGTGAAAATCTATAATCTCTAATAATCAAGATGGAATAATAATAGAAAAAAACATAGGAAAAGACATAAAATGTATAATGAATCTTAACCTGTCAAGCACAATAAAATTGCAATTAGTCTCATTTTCAAAAGAATAAGTTAAATTCAAGAGTCTTACTTGATGTGAGGGAAAAAAGCAATAGTGATCAATATGGACTCTCTCTGTATTAGTGAGATTTTGCTGCATAGTAAACTACCCCCAAAATGAGTGTCATAGCAACATTTATATTAATTTCTTCACAATTTCTCTGGCCAGACTATTACTTTTTTTTTTTTAAGTATGCATCACTGCTGATCTCTGTGCTCAGTTGGTGGCTCAGCCAGGCCTGGATGGTGTAGAATGGCTTCGTTAGCCTCATCCGTATGTCTCCTTGTTGGTTGATGTTATCTCAGGTGACACAGAGGGCTTGGCCGGGTATCTCTCATCATCAGATAACTACGCTAGACTCATTCATCTGGTGGTAGCTATAGGGTTCCCAGGCACAGCAAGAGAGAGGAAGTCTCACTCTGATAGTTTGTTTCCAATGTGTACTGGCTTCAACATCATATTTGTCACTGTTCTGTTCTCAAAGGGAGTTGCATGGACCCTATCTGTTAATGTGAGGTGCTGCAAAATCCCCTTGTGAAGGGCCTGAAAACATTGGTGGAGAAGATTGGTTACTAATTTGCAATCAAGACACTCTCTAGTTCTCATTAACCTCCAATCCATTGTTTCTAGAAATAATCTAGAACGTTGATAATTTTGTCTTGGCCAGAAATATACCCCACTCCAAGAAAGTAGAGACTGAAACAAGGGCTTGTATGTGTTGCAGGCCAACCAGGTCCATTGCCCACTGCTCAAGAGGAAGCCAGTACACTGAGACAGCGGGGTTACAGCAGAGAGGGAGTTTTAATATCGCAGGCACCAATGCTAGGAGATGGGAGGCATTTCTCACATCCATCTCCTCAAAAATTTGGAAGAAAGGGTTTTTAAAGAGAGTTTGGAGGGCAAAAGTCTTGGCGATGGGTCTTCTAATTGGCTGGGTTCAGGGCAGAACCATAGAGGTGTAGAAATTGTCTTCTTTGCTGAGTCGGTTTTTTGGTCGGAGTTGCAATACCAGCTGAATCAGTTCTTCGGTATGGGCCGCTGATTTGGGTGGGTCAGCCAATCCACTGGAATGCGGGCTTGGAAGATATCTCAGAAACTACCTTTAGGTTCTGAAAAGGTGATGTTATTTCCAGAGAAAGTTAAGTCTTTATGACCACCAGCTAGGTGACTCCAGAGTAGCAATTATAGAGACACATTCAGGGAGACAGTGGCTCATTATTATCAAGCAAACGAAGGGACAGTGGCTGGCTATTATCATCATTTTTAGCTACGCCTGTGCCTTTGCTGAGTTTTAGGTCCTTACCACAGTTCTTGCCTCACGCCCCTTTGTTGATTTGTAAAGGATGGTTTCATATGCAGTAATTTAATTTAAAAAGTCATTCCAGGGAGTAGGAGAAAGATTCGGGAGAAAAATATATAGGAAGCAGAAAATGGTGAATTCTTTACTTGATGCACTGTGAGAAACTGAGATTTGACTCTACCAGGACCTTCTAACGAGACATGCAGCATGAGTTTCAGAAGGAAAAAGAGGGTGAGCTTTTCCCACCTACCATCCGACTTCCATAGTTCAAGGGCTGCCTTAGTGAACATTAGCTCCCTCATACCCCCAGGTCATTCCAGCATTAATACGTGGGTTTCCTCATTTGTAAACCTGAGTGGAGTTAGAGAATTCCCTGGGCAGAAAATGAGACAGACATAGTGCAGCTGAGGGTCTGGTTGCTGCACCAGTGCCTGGAGGAAAATATGGACCAGGAATTATGTGACTCACAAAAAAACTTTCAGAACAGTATTTCAGGAAAGTTATTATACTTTGTGTAGAGAAACTATGCAAAATGAGTTTTATGTGGTAACTAATTTAATCCTCACTGCATCCATATGATATTCAGAAAAATTAAGTAAATTGCACAAAGCTACAAAGTTAGTTAGTAGAAGAATCAGGATTTGAAGGTAGGTTTTCTAACACCAAAGTCTGTGATCTTTCAATGTGCTTTACTTCCTAGAATTCTTGACCCGTGTGTGTGTGTGTGTGTGTGTGTGTGTGTGTGTGTGTGTATGCAATTTCTTCTCTCTCTGTCTCTCTCTCTCTCTCTTTTGCAGGCAGATAGAAAGGGTTGCAGGGTTGGGCATGATCAGGCACTAATGGAGATTTTAAATTCTTTTGTGTCACTCTAGGATGGGATATAGTGCATCTTTTATAATCTATCGTACAAAAAAAAAAAACAGGTCTACTTAGGGGCCTCCCACGACACAAAATAGGTGGAATATGCAGCCATCCAAGGGCATGTTGACATTAACGGAATGGCAATATCCTCAGACTTATGTTGGCCGATAGTGTTTTCTGCCAGCCACATAATCCCTGGTCCCTTCTTCATCACATCCTCAGGTAGGCAGACAGGCACAACAAGAAGGAAACGGAGGCTATTTTAAGAGGTGTGGGGATATTGCATTTGAACAAAAATTGAATTTTCGTGGTTGCACAGGTTCTACAAAAGCTGGCTTACTCACCAAATTCATCAGTCAGAACTCCCCACTAATTATCACTTCTTTGTATCTTTTGGTAAAATGACAACTGATAGGCATACAGATGTTCTTAATACATTTCGAGACCATTAAAATACCTTCTGTTATCACGACGATGAAATTATGCTCTGTATAGTTTTATCATTGATTTCATTTTATTATAAGTTAGCAAATTACTAGTCCATGCATCATCTATATAACTTCATTAGCAGTAAGGTTTGACTGAAAAGAAAACGGTATTCTTCAGCTGTGCAATAAAAACAGAGACTTACTATAGAAGCAGTTAAGGGTATATGTGTTGCTTCCCTGAATGAACAACGTTGGTCAAATAAAGAAACCTACTGAATTTTATTGCTGTCTCATAAAGAGTGTATATAGCACCCATAAAGAATATGGAGGGAAAGTAAATTATTTACTGTGAGAACCTCGGTCGTGAAATCATTTATATACCACTAAGGGATTTGCATACAGTGGAGGGAGGAGAGCCTGAGAATCACAATTCTATGCATTCCTCCACTTTTTCCATCTGAGTATAAGGCATTAAGCTGCTTAGATTTTAGATACACAATCAAAGTGTCAATCACGGATTTTCTGGGGGATAATTGCTGAAGAGATTTCTGACATTTTAAAATTTAATTGCGGTTTTCTTTGTTCTTTAAACAATATATTGGACTTTATATAACTTTTAGTGTGTTTAAAAGCACTTTATTACCAGACACTTTCAGTGTATTCTGTGTAATTTGAAATATTTATTAAATACCTGCTGCTGTGTTTCTCAGAGACTGCGCTGAGCCCCACCTACGTAAGTAACATACAGAAAGTTCGTGCCACTGGGAAATCTACTATGGGCTAGGGAAGACTTCCTTACACCACTTAATAACACTCTATAAACAGTCCCACATTCTTAGAGAGTATTCTGAGGAAAGAAAAATAAATAATTTTGACAACTAGATTACCTCTTCGCTGTAAAGTAGAATGTCAATCAATTATTTGTGCTTTTTTAAGCCACTAAATAGTAATATCTTGGCACATTTGAGAAGGAGCAGGGAAGAAACACCTTTCCAAGTTTTACGTGCTGTCTTTTTGCACAGTACATACATTAAAGTTCACAAAATGAGTTCACCTGCATTATTTTGTTTCAACCGTAAATGCAGGTGTTAGAAATAGACATTATTATCATTCTTGTTTTACAAATGGAAAAACTGTGACTCAGAGAGGAAAAATGACTTTTCCAAAGTCACAGAGAGAGCTAGGGAAAAACTAGAACTGAAATTCATTTATTTCACCCTGTGCATTATTTACCTAGTACCCTCTGAGTTTGCCCTGAACATATGGAGAAGACAAGCTGTCCTCTATTCCCTGCCCTCGCTAGTACTATAAAATGTCATTCTTCGTTAGCGTAAAATGTCCATGCTCTTGGGCTGACCAAGGCTAGGTGAGAAATTCCTGAAATGATTTTATTTTCTCAAAACTTTGCATTATTTTTTTACCTGCAACTTTAGTTCATCCATTGTCATTTTATGCACATTTCTCTCTGTGGAAATTAAATGAAAGTAAGATATCAACATTTTTTGATTATATGTACTAATATCAGAATAAAAAATTTCAAAATTGTGGATTATGTTCTGTTAGGGTAGTAAAGGACCAATTTTAGGTGTCCAGGTGACTAAGTCAGGGCACCATTGAAATCAATGCTAATTTTGTATAAATTTCTAGACTAGCATCTATCATCACAGTTGGAATGCAGAGCTATGATATTTAGACATCCTGATATTAGCCATACTAATGTGTTTCAGGAAATCTCCACCCCACCTTTCTCTTTACCTCTTTATTTCTTTCTCCCTCGCTCTCTCCTTCTTAAGCCAGACTTTTTTTTAAAAAAATAATTTACTGTAATAAGTTGTCTGAAGTTCCTTCATTTCTTATGATTAATTTCATTGCATTTTTTAAAGTTACGTGCCATTTTCTCAGGAAACTACAACATATAAACTAAAATTGGAATTATAAAGTTTAAGGTTGCACTGAAAAACGTCAAGCTAATTATGAAGCATATTCATCAGTGATGTATTCTAGGCAATTATTTATTTCACATATTAAAAAATAGTGGTCCAAGGATCTTCCTGAGGTCATGGGTAAAGTTAATGATACATCTTAGACTTGATACCAAGTCTCTTAACCTTGAGGAGAGTGTTTGTTTTTGTTTTCGTTTTTTTTAATTTCCTTTTTATTCTATGCAGCCATTTATAATTTGTTTACTTGTAAAGTCCTCAAACACAAATTGTGTAGCAAGGAGAGTTATTAGTTAAAAAGTAATTATGAAGCCAAAAAAGGCATTTGAAAGGATAGCTATGAAAATAATCAACTGAATAATGTTACAATAATGGCTAGCAATTATGGTGGCTGACACTGAGAATGAAACCAAACCATGTATCAGACACTCTATAAAGACACATGGCCACTGTTGCCTTTAGACACTGGATGTGGGTAATAGCACTCCTTCCCCAAAATGGTAGTTCCTCAATGCTGGGAACCTAAAAGCAAAGAATATGTTGTCTTTTTGGGATTAATTGTAGAAGGGGCTTGGTCTTGAGAGACCGCTCCTCCTTCTTAAGGAGGAGACTTAAGGACAAGACTTCCTACAAGAAATGTTTCAAGTGTTAATCAACCATAAAGAGAAATGAGAATTTCTATATGTTGGAGATATATAAACAATTAAAAAAAAGTATGAAATCCCTGAAATATTGAAGGATTTATTTAGGTACTTATAACAATTATATGTTGCATTTTTATATTAACTTTAGCAATTTAATATAATTTTACTTCTTTAAAACACTTTTCTCAAAGAAACCCTACTAGGTATAGTTTTCACTTCCTTTTTCCAATTAACGCTGATATTTGAAATTCCAAGAATTTGCGTAAGTTTCAACTAAAATTGATAACAGAGACCTGATCCTTTGGATTGGCATAAGTTGCAGTGACCCAGGAATGGAAGCCACTGGGTCCCTCTTATGCTCACTCTCCTGTGTAATGTCACCGCAGAGTCTCCAAGCAGATTCCCGATCAGTCTGGACATCTGCGGTGGTGGTGAGGGCCCCCTCAGAGCTTGGGCCATACTCTTCATGCAGGGATGTGGAGCCCTAGGCTTTCTTCTATCCTTCCTCACGAGCGGATGCCTCCCCGAGGTACCTTCTGATCTTGCCAAGTAGATCCACCTGTTACCTTCTTCTTCACTCTGAATGTCCCCTATGGCTTCTCTGATGATTCACAATGCTCTCACCAAGAAGGTCTATCCATAGGTGGGCATCCACCTGCAACTTTCGATCCTCTCCTTGAGATCAGCGCCTGCGGGCTGCTTCTAGTCCACCATCTTGCCGAGAATCCAGATTGTTATATATTTGTAGGCAACATTTGCTTCTCTATAATTGTGCCACTACAAATATAGAAGGCATTTGCAAGTCTCTTTTTGCAATCCTTTAGAAAATAAACATACACAATAAATATATACAATTATTTGTCAATTTAAAAATAAATAAAATTTCAAAAATATGTCAAAAGAGTTCTCAATTTGCCTAGATATTTTCCAAAGTCTAATGTTTTGTTTGTAAATAAGGATAAAAATAAAAATAATTGAATGTATAAATTTAGTTCTGTACACATATTATTGTGTTTCATCTTACTACAACAATTTTATAAACTCGGTAGATACATGTCAGTACAATCACGTTTAATATTTGCTATTCTGTAGCAATTTCTTCAAGACTAGAAGTGAACAGAAAAGCTTTGGTTTTTAGGAAAATTTTTCACAGAAAGTATTTATTTTTCTCATTAAAGTTACAGGACACTGTTTTATATAATCCAGGTAAAATTTACACTCCTACTTTCTGAGATATAAATTGAAACAAGAAGAATGGAGAGACAGAGAGAGAAGGTATATTAGCTAACTTTCACCTAACCAACTCACACTCATGGTCTCCATTTTGCTGGAAATGCCCAATGGCTGATCCCTGCAGTATTCCAAACACTCTGTTAGAAAACTAGTCCATGCGCAGAGTCAGACTCTTGCTCCCAAACATGTTTATGCCAATTTACACTTGTTTTTGTGATAAAATAATTAAATTAAATATTATGTAAGTCTATGAAATATAGGTTTGCAATGAAGATGATATTTGTTGCCATGATACTAAATTAAATGTTTTTGGAGGACCTAAAGCTACAACAGATCATTGATGACTTTTTGGACAGGACATCTGTTAAAGTTTGGAATATATAATAATTAGGAAGTCGCTACTTTTAAATTGCCTTGCACTGTCTAACCTCACTGTAAAGAAATTCATGCTAGAAATGGCAGAGATGCATTTTGGATTAAATTTTTTTTTCAAAACTGTTGATACCAAACTACTAACAGCAGACTAAAATAGTAAGAAAGCAGAACCTTGGTTCCATATTCAAAGTTTGTTGAATAAATGTATATGTATGTTTCATGTTAAAGTATTTAAGATACGGTAAAAAGACAATGATAAAGTTCCACTTTTACTTAAATCTTGATAATCTTGTACAAACTTTAGCTCAGTTCTCAGTTGAATTCTAATAAAGTTGGACACCCTCCCTTATTACTGGAGAAGTGCCATTTCTATGATCTTTATGCATTCTTACACTTGCTCTGGACACTGCAAGGAATTCATGTTCATTTGTAAGATATACGTATGTTTTTTGAATCCTAATTTTATTTAAATTTAGAATAGCAATTCACAAATTAACCTTTTTTAATTCCCCAGAATTCAGAAATGTACTAATACGTATTGGAGACAATGTGCTTATTATCTGTAAAATCTTTT